>NC_000069.6:60157475-60526225 GCF_000001635.26 Mus musculus | reverse complement strand
GGTTCTCAGTCCTCACAAGTGTTGAAGAGGCCACTGTAAAGAGGCCTTTCTCCATGAATGAACCAACACACATCATTCTTTAGCTTCTGATCCCATATCCCTATGTTTACAGAGATGAACTATCATAGATTCTGCCCAAAACAGACTACTGGAACCCCAGGAGCATACTACATACACACTATCACTCAATCTGGCTGAATACCCTGAAGCCATGCAACCTGGCAAATCCATTCTTGTTTTTAATTGCTATTCAGATACCATCTTCTCTGTAAAGCTGGACCAACCATGAGCAACAACACACCACAATTCCATCCCATAAATATGTTTCTCACTTTAGGTCCTTCTGCCTAAAATTACCATCTCCCTGACAGCAAGGTATATTATCAATTTCTCCTAAACCCTAGATCTTAAAACACAACAGATATTATTATATGTTTAACATATGTGTGATTTAATTCATATTGATAAAAAACCAGATATATGAAGCATATATTAATTAAAATTTTGCCTGTAGCTCATACTTTTGTCTATTTTATTTTCATTCCATATAAGAGATGTTATTCAAAAGTTACAACTAAAAATTATAAACATGTCTGTAAATTGATCACTAGAACATAGGCAGAGATGATAATCAGCATGTTTATGATTAGGCGGGTAAGAGAGTGAATAGGGAGAATGGACATCAATCTGTACACATTTGGTAATTAATTTCATGAAATTGCTCTGCTTGAGGTAATACTGCAAAGGATTTGCAACATTGAATTCTCAGAATGTAACTTTGACTAGTAACAGTGTCTGGCCCTAAAAGCAGAGAGAATCTGAGATAATATTTAACAGTGTATGCGCCCTCAGACTTAGGGGACTAAAGTAAGAAGACTTCCAAGAGTCTGAGGCCAGGTTAAGCTACAGAGTGAATTCCAAGCCAGTTGGAGCTATATAATGAAAACTGTATCATAAACAAGGAGACAGAGAAGGAGAAGGAGGAGGAGGACAAGGAGGACGAGGAGGATGAGGAGGAACAAAGAAGAAAAAGAGAGAGGAGAGGAGAGGAGAGGAGAGGAGAGGAGAGGAGAGGAGAGGAGAGGAGAGGAGAGGAGAGGAAAAGAAAACTGTATGTATGAGTGATATACAAATTATAAGAATTTTTCACAACATTTATCTCTGAAACTAAGGGTTTTTTTTAATAATTATCATGTGAAATTAATCTACTTCTAAGATGATTAATAACAGGTAAATTGCCTCTGTGATGTTTCTGACTATTTCAATATACTATAAGCAAATAAAGTTACCTTAAAAACAAAATGCTTGTTTGGAAATTTAAAGATTTTTGAACAAGATTCAAACTTTCTGATATTTATAGGACAAATTCTCTGTGACTCGCTGATCAATTTCCAACCACTGCATTTCCTTGAATCATATGGCATGCCCTATAGCCAAATAAATTCTGCCACAAAAACCAATTTCACCTAAAGTGATGTCACAAATCATGTGTACATTCTATGAAGTAAAAAGGAAACAACATGAAATAATCAAGAAAGTAAAAATTACAAAAAAAGAGAGAGAAAATAAAAGAAAAACAAAGAAAAATGTGTTGAGGGGGCTGGTGAGATGGCTCAGTGGGTAAGAGCACCCGACTGCTCTTCTGAAGGTCAGGAGTTCAAATCCCAGCAACCACATGGTGGCTCACAACCATCCGTAATGAGATCTGACTCCCTCTTCTGGAGTGTCTGAGGACAGCTACAGTGTACTTACAATAAATAAATAAATCTTAAAAAAAAAAAAAGAAAAATGTGTTGAAAATGACAAAGGGAAAGAAAATCATGAGGAAGCATTACCAGTTGTTCTTTGCTTCTGTTCTAGTAAGCTGACGGCACTGGACACTGACTAGGGAGGGCATGCATCACAGTGTGCAGGAAACATGTGCCTGCCAGGTATGAGGCAGAATTCTCTTTCAGTGAACTAAACAGCCTTTAGGAAGGACCTTAATGTCTTAGGCTACCCACTTACTAGCCCTTTAAGCTATAAGACAAACTTAAGTAAGTAACTCCAATTATATCCCAAGGTAATCAATAAGACATCTGACAGATGTTTTTCTGATACTTTGATATTAAGATATGTTATGTATTGAGGAATTAAAATGTGGGGTCTCATTACAATTTTGATTTATTAGATAGTTTTAGTCTAAATAGAAAATATGAATTATTTCACTGTGTAAGTTTGGAGGTAACAAAAAGGAAGACCTTGTCCAAAGCATTTTTTCTTGGTTGCCAATATCAACAAGACTGATTCCTCACACAATAATTTTCTCAGCATTTATCCCAAATATTAACAGATTTCAGGGTGAAAATAATACTAAGTGCTTCTGCAGAGCTCTGCAGCCATACTGTCCCAGCTTAAAGTCACAACTGTGCTTTGTGATAGGCTGTGGTATGAAAGGTTGATAACCTTCAGAAGGGTCACTCTTCTTAGAGCAGAGCTGCTGAACTCAGTACTTGTCAGGGTGTGCCTGGACATGGCATGGAGATGCATAATAGGTGCCCAGAGTGCTGACACCAGCTTGTACAGCCTGTAATATGTCATGTGATGACTTACACAGACATCAATCTTTAATTAAAAAAAAAATTAGAAGACTAAGACCAAGCTAATGTGTTGGCAATAAAATCATGGTGACATGCAAATGACTGAAGTTATGAAGAACTGCTAAAAAAAAAGGCTAACCTACAATCACACACCCTCTTGGCTATCAGAGACTGTCAATGCGGCCTCCTGGTCTAACACATTACAGAAATGCTGATGCCAAGAAAAGTCTGTACTTACTAACTCGCACAAAGAACCTGAGGTTTGTCAATACAAGCTTTTAAAATAATGATTCGTTCACAGGTTCCCTAAACAGTCAAATAGCTATAGCAGGACAGATAATGAAGGAGTACAGGTTACTTAATACACCATTGTTAAAGAGTAGAATGACAGAACTGTATTCAAATTAGAAAATTTTAAACAAAATACATATTTAAATGCATGCAATGATTTAAAAGTGGGTACACCAGCTGGCCTGAGTCCCCCACCCCACCCCAGGCCCAACATATATAGAGAGCAGAGGACTGCCTGGTCTGACCTCAGTGGGAGATGTGCATAACCCACCAGAAACTTGAGGTCCCAGGTAGTGGGGAGGCCTGGCAGGAGGTTAGGGTGGTGGGAACATCCTCTTAAAGACAGGGGAGAGAAGGAATGGGATGAGGAACTGTGGGAGGGAGGACCAGGATGGGGGAATGACTAGACTGTAAAAAAGTAAAAGTTATGTTAAAAAAGTGAATGTTGAATTTATGTCTATAAGAAAATAAGTTTTAAAATATTAACATCAAGAGAAGATAGTTATCATAATGATGGCTGTACTTCATATACTAGTCACTAGCTTTGTAGCCAAACAGTCCATTGGTTCACCTTTATCAAAAGTGACCAACCTTTTCCCCTCCTCAGAGCAGTACGAACTTTTTGTAAGAGAAGTACATGATATCACATCATATATCAACCAGAAGAAATAACGGAAAGAAGAAGTAGAGAAGTAGAAACATTTATCTCATTGACTGTTTCAGTCTTGGCATAGAAATCCCATGAGCACAGGCTATTTTTCTCTATAATCAGTACTGAAACTCCACTGGACCAAAGGAAACAAATAATCTCTGCTTCCAGACTGTACATAGGTGGTAGGCAGATAGTAGATAGATAAACATATGAATAAGGAACACAGAGAAGATAGCGATAGACAGAGATAGAGACAGCCAGACATGGATGATAGATACAGATGCAGATACAGATAAGCACACACAGATACTAGTCTCAAAATGCATTCAACAAGTTACATTGTATGGACTCCAGTTCCACAGCCTGAAACACTGGTGATTTCATCTTTATAATTAAGTGAAAGCAATACCAACTGGCAAGAGAATAGGAGGCAATAGAACCCCATTTAAATGCCTCCCTGATTGTGAAGTGAAAAGATTTGCTTTAATATAAAGTATAATTCCTTTGCAGTTTCCTATGACACTTAGCCAGCGCTGAAGCAGTTCCCTCTGTTATCCAAGAAGACAGGAGAGAGAACTGCATGCTATTTTACTGTTCCTCCTGAGGAGATCCCAGCCCTTTACTCATGTATTAGATAGACATTATCTTGCTAGCTTCGCTTACCATATCTGATCTGCCTGTAACATTTACTATTTCAAAGTGATAAATAGAAACCAGAACACAGGCAACAATGAAGTTAATGCTATTAAGTCTTCCACAAGAAATCGGGAAAATCACCTCCCTGGAATTTTCAGGGGAAAAAAAAAAAAAACACTGAAAAAGCCAGAGTTCATCCTTGTGAAATGAGCCTGTCCAAACTGCTAATCAAGCCTGGAAGCCTGGTGGTGATGCTGTTAGGCCCCAGTGATACTCTGATCGTGGACTATGACTATAAGGCCTGCTCAAAGGAGAAATCGTTTATTCAACATAGTAACTAGCAGCAAATGTAAAATTTAATATTCAACTTCTCTTTTTGTGAATAGCATCACCAAGCTCCTTTATGAAGTTGGTGAAAGTTCTATGTAAAGGTTTTAAAAGATGCTACAGATGAGTGGCAATGATGTCACTTCACAATTCAAAAGCATGAAGTTGATCAACAGGGGAATTGAAAGAGTAAGATTTCCAGAGTTCTTAGTACTTCAGTGATACCTGCGGTTGAGACCCTTCACTAAGATGCTCTGGCTTCCCTTTGACTAGCCCTACAATGTACATAATTAAATATGCATATTTCATTTTAGCAGACTCAAGTGGCATAAATTATAAAAATGACATGTGAAGAAATGGCATATATAGTTTAAAACCTACCCAAAATATAATTTTACCTCTGTAAGCACCAGTCTTACTCTGCCCTGTATTTTATGAGATCTCTGAAATTGTAACAATTGGTCTCACTACTATCAACTAGATTTGGGTTCCTACTCTGTGATTTTCAACAGCGAGCTCTTCAATTTCATACATTGGTTTTAAATTCTAGCACGGTAAGCTAGGTTAGAAAAAAGTTTCAGGACTATGTCTATTGAAAATTACCCTATATATGTTGCTCAGTTATTATTATGAGAAAAGTATAAAAGCATTGTTTATAATTAAAATGTATTTTTCATTAGAATATAATCAATGAAACCATGACATATAAAAGTGTATACTGTATAATCATCTGTGTAATTTATTTGTATATATTATCTGTATATATTATTTGGAAATATTCTAAGAAATGAATTAGTACTGCTCTCATAAGGAAATACCACACACAAATATTTTCTTCTTCCCATAAAAATCAATGAAGTATTTTTCACCAAAATATTTCATGTTCCAAAATCATAAAAACAAGCCACATGGCTGCTGCAAAATTCATCATTTCAATCCTAAAAATATTTCTTCTGATAAATAGATTTGATCTTAATAGCAATCTAGATTTCATATATTAGTTATTCCATATTAGATTATTATACAAATTAGAGCTTTTTTAAGTCATAAGCTCACATACGATTGCTTTCAGTAAGAAATGTCAGAAAACAAAGACTCACCAGTAACTCACTCTCACTGTGGTGCTTCAATGTACTGTAAATAGAGACTGGCTTCAACGAAATTAACAATTTACCTAGACCCAAGATGCTAAATAGCAACAAATGTTGTTATTCTAATATAAAATAGATACAATCTGAATTAATTTTATTATATGTGTTATAAGGATTTATGTCAAATGAAACAGGCCAACATAATTACGTGCTAAGAGCTATAAATTCCTTCACTCAGTGCCCCTTCTTTGTGAGTAGTGACCTAAATCAATGTCAGGTTTTGACTTCTCAGCGAGACTGCAAGTGCTCATAGGAAGATTGTTCTTATGTTTGCATCACTTTACTAACATAAATCCTTGGACCATAAGGCATGTTCATGTATTAAGTCTGAACTTGAACAAGTCACTGCTTCCAAGAAAGCATTTACCAGAGCTTTTGCTCAACAATAAAGCATACTCTTACTGTTGAAATTTCCCTAGTAACTTGAGAAGACACTATACCTCAATCCCCACTGCGATGCTCTCTGATGGGGATATGTAGAGAAGTATGAAATGCCTTTTGCTGTAAAAATAATCTACATTTTTCTATACCTCCAAAATCGGTTCAGTATTGCTCCACTTACGTCAGCCAGCCCATGGGTCATTTATAACATCAGTTTCCAGCTCTTGCTAATTCAAAGTAAAGTACCACCTTGCTCAGAAAAGAAATAGGTAAAGTAAGTATGTACAATTCTTGAATTTTATAATTATTTGTCAATTTTAGAATCTTGAATAAACAGTCCATCGACAATCGTGGGGATGGACAAAATGTTTGCTTCTTGTTAATAGTATATAAGCAGTGTAAGGTACCTACAAAAACATTACATATGAAGATTTTCAGGCACTATCATGTCATATGATTAAAGTAAATGTTTTCATTATACATGATTTCTATAAATGTAGAACATGCCTTGTTTCTCCTCCTTCATTAGAGACTGAACAAAGGTCATATTTCTAACAACTCCCATAAGCGACACAAAGAGTTATCAAAGCACAACAGAATCCGCAAACCCACTGTAAGCCTAAACACATACACCATATGGGTTTTACTTCAGTCACTGAGGTATCTGGAGCAGGCTCTTCAGGAAGCAGCTTGCTTGCACTTCCGGTTAAACTAATACAGTAGGTATAATACATTTGCAGAATAGTTTTCCTGTGTTCATTTGTCTTGTTAGAAAATAAAAGCACCTTCCCCTCACTCTGTTGACTCACACTTTCAGTTACTAAATAAAATAATTCATATGCCTAAGTATTGGAAGAGAAATGTTAAGACTTGGGATGATTAGGTACCAGAATATGGGCATTTCTACTTCTCCTATTCTTGTTTTGATAATGAGATTTTATGCTGTTGTCAGGATAGAAATCAAAGGAGATAAAAATCAAAGAATTTATCAGAATTTGGTACTTTCTAAAAGAAGTACATATTAACCAAATTAGCAGGGCAGTTTGAAATCTGATCCCTTTGCTAAAGAGGAAAAACTGCTCTTCCCTAATTACTTTAATTGCACATAAGGTTCTGTGCATTCTGGAAAAGCTGTAACACATGAAGAAACATGAAAAGCGGACTACACCCTGTTAATGAGACAGTGATTAAAGCTCCATGAATTTCCACCAGCATCATACGCTCTTAAAAACCAATGACCACCTTCCCGTGGCAAATCAGAACACAACCATATTTAACAACAAACTCAAATCACTGCCAATGGTTTATTAATTCCAACACTTACTTCTCTGGGATATGGATGGATCAGAAAGAACTTGGGCTACCTGACTCAGTCAGTTAGGCATCACTATTAAAAGAATGTATTTCTGGGACATATATGTGTGCTGAGGCAGGAGACTAAAACCCTACAGGTTTACCATCTCCATGCTATTCTTTCTCACTTAAAATTTCTGCAAATGCAATTACCAAAAACAAAACAAAACAAAACAAACAACAACAACAAAAAAAAAAAAAACCCAAAATCTGAAAGGCTACTTTCAGTCACTGCTTACTGTGTTTCTACTTGGTCATTTCCTCAAATCTTAGGATATATATATACTCTGAGAGGAGAGAGTTGTTTAAAGACTTTGTGACATGTCTTTGGCTATATTCTATCATCTGCTTCAGAAAGCTAGTGCACTTTAAACTGTAACTATTCTAAGGTAAACCTTCACATTACTAAACACACTGGATACTAAATAATACAATTCATTATGTCTCCAAACACTTATGCTTCAGTCTTGTCCAATAATTCCCTCCAAGAAAGTAGGCAAGAAGAAACCTTAACCTGTTTTTCAAAGTCCTAACTAGATGACAACACGGGGCAGATTAAAACAATAGTCTGATAACAATGCCTGAACTTGTTCTATTTTCCTATCATGTGACTGTCCAATAAATGACTAAACAAATATATATATATATATATATATATATAAGAGAAATGCTTAGGTTCTTGTTAAAGAAAACATAATCCTTTAAACTTCTTTTCATAAGAACTTTATTTCCATCAATCAAAATAAAATACACCATGTTCTATATTATCAAATAATATTTTATACTGGTATTTTTATTTTATTTTCATGATGTATTGCTTGTTTTCCATACATATAAGAGATAGCTAAATTTATTATCTTACTCATTTGTGAACAACCAGTTGACATGTGCATAGCTAAGTGACTGACTCACTGAAGTCTCCTTAGGTAACCAAATGGAAGAACATGAACTCAAACTCGGGTCCTGTGTTTTCCAGTGTAAGATTTTGTTAAAACACACACTGACAATTTCCTAGCAAACTTAGAAGTGATAGTGATAGAAAAGCAAAAGACCGGAGGTGAGTGTTGAGTGCAGTTAGGTACCCTGAAGGGCCCATTACTGCATCACTGGCTGTTTGCTTGGAAGTTTCCAGTTGCTGCAGGGGGAGGAAGGGAAGGAGGGAGGGAGGTGAGAAGGGAGAGATCTCTTGCAGAGCTCACCTTCCCTATCCATACAGCAGAAACCAGATGCCCATCCTCACACAGAATAAGAATACTGACAGCACCATAGCCATCAGCTCTTCCTCTACTGTACTGTTTACTCTTTTGAGCAGAGCAGAGTTCTAGTTACCCAGTAGCTGATGGTGAGGCTGACCCCTGAGAAGAGCTCTTTGAGTATAACATTGATATTTAACACTCAACACCTGGAGCCTGCTGGCCCTTCAGGGCTCTCATCTGAGAAATTTAACCCCTGTGAGCAGAGAGCATACCCAGGGACAAAGCAGAGAGCCTGCTAGGACCATCGCGAGTGAGGAGACACAGAGTACTGATCTAAGTGAGCCACTAAAACAGTTTACAGAGCAGCCGAGAAGATGGAATGGTTTAAATCAGCCATATCACATTAATTTTAACAGCTGAGAAAACCGTAAGAAAGTAGACCAGGGAGAAAGCAGTGTTTGAAAGGCATACTTGACCTTTTCTAAATCCACACTACACTAATTCTTAGAAAAAAAAAAAAAAGATAAACAGCAAATTGGTCTATAAAATAAAAACAGAAAGTCAAAACAAACACAAAAATTAAAAACTCTGGTTCTCAAGTCCCAAATATCTCCTTGGAAAAACCCTGCAGGAGCTCCGGAGCTATTCTGCTAACTTTGCCACATAGTCCTCCTGTCCTCCTTCTTTCTCTTACTAAGTTCCTTCCCGCCCCCCCCCCAAAAAAAAAACCAAAAAACAAAAACAACAACACATTCAACTCACAGTGACCATATTGAATGAATAAACCAAAAAAAAAAAAAAACAAAACAAAACAAAAAACAAACAAGACAAAACAAAACGCAGAGATGGGATCATCATGTGCACTGCTTAATGTCTTCCGATCACCCTTGAGATGAGCTCAGGGAAAACGGAGATCTAGCCCTGGAGGGATCTGCTGCTCATTCAAGGACATAACTAACAACTATTATCAAAGGTGAGAAGTACACAGCAGGCTGAGGAGTTAAAGAGGTCAGAGGAGACTTCGACGTGGGCAACAGATCTAGGGTTGAAGTGGAAGAACAGTTTTGGTTTGGGGGTTTGGGGGGCAGGGGGAGCTTGGTGTTGCTGTTTTGTTTTGTTGGGGTTTGTTTTTAGATTCAGTGCCTGGGACTGAACCCACATCCGTGCACGTGCTAGTCAGGTGCTCTGTCACTGGGCGGCAGCACTGGCACAGGAAGAAGGACTGTTTCATCAGGCACAGAAAAGGCAACAAGACAAAGGGCAGCCAACAAAGTCGGGCCTGGGAATCCCGGACCATGAAGACCACAGACTGGACTCTATGGAGCCACTACAAGCAATGGGGTTGGCCCCAGCTCTGGGCTGGGATCAAGTCCGAATGGGTCAGTGCCCAAGAACTCGGCGTGTGCTTCCTGAGTGCTGAGAATTCATCCTTCCCAACATCCAACCCCCAAGGGCTGAGCAGCTGCGTCATCCCACTGAGTATCTAAGGGTTAAAAGTAAAACACAGCACAGGGTAGGAAAAAAAATCTTATTAAATAAGTCGGATTCTTGTCTTAACTTCCTAGAAATCTTGCTTTAGTTGCAGCAGAGTGGAGATAAATTTAATGCTTGGTTTCATCTCAACTGCTCTAGTCATATCTTCCCTTCTAACCAGTTGTTCTTTTACAGTTGTGTTTGATGCACACTTTACTGTAGTAAGCCAACGCGATTTTTAAAATTGCTTTTGTTTTGATGAAGTGCATCATATATAAATAAAACTAAAGCAAACTCTGACCTGTTTATAAAACTGGAGGTGAATAACAAACTTTTAAAAGTTAAGAGAATTTAAAAGTCATCAATTAAGTAAATCTCATTACTCTATAAATATTTCAATGAGAGTCATAACCAATTAGAGCACAATACCCAGTTACTGAAATTGGCAATTGCTCTGAACTCTACAGTCCCTGGGTTCAGCAATCTATGTGTTCACCCAGCTATCTAGTTTGACCTTCCCTGTGAATCAGCACTGCTACTCTGATGCCAAAATGACCTTCTGAAACTTACAAAGCTTCCAAGGCTGCAGATATTTTCAGCTGTATCAGCCTGGCTGTCACAGAGTTCTGCATGACATTGAGTGGCAAAGCTGGCACCTCCTGCACCAGCCTGACCTTTTAAACTCATGAGATGTTGCTGCCACTCAAAGTTGGATTTTCTCTTTCTACATAATTTTATGAAGCTGTTCCTCTTGGTTAATTGTCAGGTAGTGATTCTAAGCATAAAATCTCATTTTTCTTTACATGAAAATAAATATATTCTTTTAGGCACATATAGTAAATCTCTCATCATCACACACTTTAAATAAATTTTAATTTCAACCTATAAATTATAATTTTGAAATTACTGAAAACATTAGAAATATTTAATATACCTACTAAGTGTCAGTATTGCTATAATGGCCACTATCAAATTCTTAAAATTTCTATATTTTACAATATATTTAGTATCCATGTTGACTATAATGCATTCAAGGTACAGTACAATTTCAAGAACAGAGGGGCCAATGTCAGTACACACAGCAACAGCTGCATGCTTAATTTATTTCCTTTTTCTCTGATATTTTAAACAGGAACACTGCTGTTTATTTCCCTTGCTAAACACTGTATTAGTGTGGAATTTTCAAACCTAAGCATCGTTATCTATAAAGATACAGCTCTGCAGTTATCTTTGAAATTGTTGATACATAAAGGGAAATATTAATACTATTATCAGTAATGAAAATATAAGTAAATCGGTTAAAATTAATGTAAGTGGAAGAAAATGGAAGTGGAATTTAAGTCACTAAGGCATGCTAGGAAGGTTCTGAATAACAGGAGCTATCAACTGTTTGATGTCAATCTTTCCTGAGAGCACAGTTAGATATTTACATATGCACACATATATTAGTGTATTTCTATTTCCTTCTATTTAGAGGAGATAATGTTCAATATTGTTATAAATTTTCATTAGTAATACAAACGTGCAAAATGACTTAACATTTCAATACAAATCTGTAAACTAACCCATTAATGGGAGAACCAATCCCTTTGACACATTCATCCTGTTCCATTTTAGCTTCAGTTCCTCGGATACTTTGTCATCCTTTATAGAATATACAGGGACATATGGGTGTAACACAAAACTGTGTATGCACCCCACACTCATGGAGATGAAGGAAACTGGGGAGGGAAGTAAAAATATTATTCAGATATCTCTAGTAATTACAGAAGAATTTGATTTTGTATTATTTTAATGATTAAAACAGGTATCTTTTATAATGAGAGAAATTAAATTAATTCTCAATAATGCAGTTGAGCAGACAATCAGAGTACTTGCTCCATCCTTCTTGGGCTCAAGACATTTCTTCAAATGTGTCACTAGGCAAGCCAGCCACCACAGCTATTGGGAGAGAATCTGTTACAAGTGACATCAGATACAGATGCAGCTATCTTTGAAATTGTTGATAAATAATAGGAAATATTTTGAGTCAGCTAATATCAGTAACAAAAGGATGGATAAATAGGTTAAAATTTAACTGAAGTGGAAGAAAACGGTGGCGATGATTTTTGAATCTAAAATTAGATTCTGCTGGTCTTGGCAAGTGCTGGGGTAAAGGTATTAAATTGAGAACAGCAAACATGGTACAGACCACAGGGCAGACTAGGCCATCTGATAGAGCCCTCATTCCAAAGCCAAGGCACTCCACATCCAGTCTGTCTCCTGTAAGTCTATGCCCATCATTCTTTTTTTTAAACCTCTTCACATCTTACCTCTTCATTAAGACTTTACTTAACTAACTTGTAGTAGCCCTTGAATGTGTGTGTGTGTGTGTGTGTGTGTGTGTGGTGTATGGTGTGTATGGTGTGTGTGTGTGTGTGTGTGTGTGTGTGTGTGTGTGTGTGTGTGTCTATGTGTATTTTAACTTAATCCAGACCATATCAAGGCCAAGAAAGCAGCACAGCCGGTGCAGAACTGCAGGCTGCAAGCTGCAGGCTGCAGCAGGATTGAGGCCAGGTTTCCATAGCACTTTCCTGTTGGCCCCGGAGCAAATGACACGCTCTTATTCTTCCCAAGCATCTGTTTCCTCACCTATGAGCCATAGTGAGCGACATGCCTGCTTCTCACGGAGCTTAAGAACTATGTATGGTCACAATACTAAAAGAATAGCTATCCACCAAGAAAGGAGCTGCTTACACATGATCATGATTAACCGTCAGATCAGTTCCGGTTGGCTTGTCTTCATTATTTCACTTAGAATAGGCCACCCATTTTAAAAGATCAGAAACCATGTTTTTTTTTTTTTTTTTTTTTTTTAATGTCAGTCAAAATCCTACAATGAACTCCTGATGCAGTGGTCCTTAAATATTTACTACTTAAACTGAGCAATGATAAGCACTCAAATAGAAGGGATAGGTTGTCCAACCTAGAATGCAGATTGGATCCTGAGAATAAAGAGCAAACACTGAGAGGTGAACAGGGTCTTACAGAACTTGCACACTTGCACGGTCACCATTGGAGAGCTTGGAAGCAAGCGGGACAGGAAAGAAGGAAGAAAGCAAACGCTGCTTCCTGCACAGAGAGAAAAGGTAGAGAGAGAAAAGCCCACTGTGCATATCTGAACCCTTGGTTAATAAACCTGAAATCAGCTCAACTCTAACTTATGGCTTTTCCTTTCCTCTCAACACAAAACTTGTAGGCTCTAACACTTGACTGTCAATACTCAAGAAGTTTTATTTTAATTATCTCTTTTATTTTCTGAGATTATAATACATCATTCCTCCTTCCTCCAAACCCTCCCTATATTCCTCCTTGTTCTTCAAAATCATGGCCTCTTTTTCATCAACTATCATTATATTCACATATGTATGTATATGTCTGTCTCACACACACACACACACACATACACACACACACACACTCACAAAGCCTGCTCAATCTATTAATTAACATCTAATATGATGAATTTTGTGAGAAACAACTGGATTCAATTCTGCATAGCCAGATGATACCGTGGTTGGTCATGCTCATTCATGAAGGACTTCAAAAGAAATAGTTTAAATACTTGGTCACATCATTTTAACAAATTTTAAATCAGTTTTGCCTTTTCTTAAATGAATTAAGTTTTCTTAAACATGTTTTGTTTTGTTTTTCTGACTATACTTACACAAACTCTACACTACGGGAGAAGCTCTTCTGTGCCTGCATTGCTTTATTCCATGGTTATTGGTGACTATTTCTATTACTGCACTGAAGAGTACTGGGAACACAACATCTTGCTCATCCCTATCTACAACGGATCATCCTGACAGGCCACATATGGCCAGTGCACTCAACAGTATTTGCTAAAGAAAAACATTTGCTTGGGAACCAAAATCAAGACAAAGACAACTCTATTCTCCTCTTTAAAAAAAGAAGGTATTTGCTATATGTTCTAATAGCTCACAAAAGAAGCATTTGTTAGCAAAGTGATATATCCCCTACAGAGTGAGTCTTCAATGAGAAAGTATCCACTACAGCTGCAGCACAGACTGGTGTAATAAGTGAGCATATACTAACAATGTGAGAATGAGCCATGAAGGCAGAATATGCTTTGTACTTTCATGTATCGCTTCTCGGTGAAAATTCTATGGTAGCATATTATTGCAGGAAAATACAGTAGACGTGTGTTGATGAATTCTGCATTGGTAGACCAAACCAAACCTTAGCTGAGGATGTTTAGAAAATAATGCACATGTGTATGTTGTATGGTATTACTCATAATAGGAATCTAGACATAGCTTAAAATATAGGAGTACATGCATTTGCAAGTCTGCTGAGCACAGAGAGAGTATCCATGGGTTTGGCCATCCATGCATGGGGGGATGGGGCAGTTCCCAGAACAATGAGCATGGAGTCTGAGGACAACTGCACATTTGAACTTCCCAAAGCTTTCTCTAACAGAAGCCTGAACTGATGTGCCAACGGTCAAGTGCTGAGACAAGCCACCCAAGTGTGAGCCCATCCAATGTCAGCTGACAGCAGGGGTGTCTTAAGGATTCTAAGTTTTACAAATTAAGAAAAATAAACAAACTCAGAGCACTTTTTGAGCTCTATACAATTTGTAGTCTAATGCTGAAGCAAGACCGGTTTTGTTTTGCTTTCTTGTTTTGTCTTTTTCTTTTGTTTTATTTTTACTTAAATCTGCATCTTCTTGACCAGGCATGGTGCCTTCCATCTCTTTCTCAACTCTCAGGAAGCCAGGAAAGGAGAACTACTCTACAGAATGTGTCTCAGGCCGGCCTAGGCTTCAGAAGGCGTCTCTAAGTCAAAACTTATATTTAAAAATTACTGTAAAATGGCATATTTATTCCCACACTCTTGTCACATAAATAAGGAGGGTACTGTGAGAAGTGACCTGACTTCAACTGGCTACTGATCAGCTGTGTGAATCTAGGTGATTCTCAGCATCCTCATCAATATCAGGAGGACGAGATCTGCCTCCAGCACTTAGCTGCTAAGCACTTTTAGGCTGTTTTTCTGCTCCCAGTATTTTTCTGGAAACAATGTATCTTTCACACAAAGACCATGTTCCAATATGAGAGCTCTGTGTTTATAGCTACCACCCACATTCCACAAAGATGATTTTGTAATAGGTGCCCAAATATATTCATTAATGATTTTTTATCAGATAAGACTGAGTGCTGTTCTTATTGCTCACAGTGGTAAAGTTTTAAAGGGAACAGCACATATTAAGCTTTGATTCATAACTGAGAAGACATAACAGTCTTCTTCCTAATGTTCACTTTAATATACAATGTCTGCAATTTAAAAAAAAAGAAGGAAAAAAAAAAGGCCCTAGGCTTCAGATGTATACAACTCTGAGATAGCAAGTTCCCTTAAACAGTGTGTAGCAAGTATGGTCCCCTTGAAAGCATCATGCAGAATTAAGTTTAAGTATACATTTTTCAGTAGTCTCAAGCATTTTCCAATTATTTTTGGGGAAGGTCATGCAATACCTCAGAGAGAATTGATACCCAGGTCATGTGTATTCTGAGACTCCCTGCGCTCATTTTCTATGCTCCTAAAATCTCGTAGCATCTTCAAGGTAAGGATAGCAAAGCCTCCTGTGCATGCCACCACCTTGACAAGGCAATTTTTCCTGAACGTTGTTCTAACACTGCAGTTCAAAGGCTGGCTCAAATTCATTTAGAGCAAATTTGTCTAGTTCAAATCTGCACGATGATGGATTCAGAGAGTGGGCAACGCAGGGATTCTAATGTGAACTTTCAGTGAGTCTTAGTTGTTAACAGGGCACACTTTCCAAGCTTAGCAACGCACTGTCATTTTATCTGAACAGCACAAGGCAGAAACTAAGTAAGGAAGAATTGAATAGCAAGAAAAAAAAAAGTTATCTAATGCATGTGCTATTTTCATAATAGCCACAAGACATTTAAAAAGCAAAATAAAGCAACATTATTTTCTTGTTCTACATAAACAATTTGAAAGTATTAATAATGTCAATTCTATAGTCTTTCTATGGAATAGAATCTACTGAGGTAGTAAGCATCAAGTAGTTACAAATAGAGTATTTTATGTATGACACAGCACGTGTATAGAGTCCTAAGTGTGTAGGGGCAGAGGTTAACCTCATCTTCCTCTAGATCTTCATCTTTTGAAATAGAACCTCTGAGCCTGAACTCAACAACTGCCTAAATGGGCTGGCCAGGACCCTCCCTTCTCCACCTCCCAGAGCTAGGATGCAGGTGTGCGCCACCATAATCGTCTTATAGAAGTTACAGGATCTGACCTCAGGCCCTCACACCCTCACACTTATACAGCAAACACTTGACCCAAGAACATCTCCCCAGTTCCTATACACAAAATCTTTCTGAAAACTTCCTTACTTTTATGGGGATATCTCTCTATAAATATTAAATAAAATATAATCTTTTATTTATTCCATTCTATGTTAAACAATGTTAGGCCATTTATTTGTAATATATCATAAAGGATCTTACATGTAAGGCCTTCTACATCAAGCATAGGTATTCTACTAACCCCTGATAAAAGTCAAATGCAAATGTTGGGTTGTTTGTTTGTTTGTTTGTTTTGCCTATATAAGAATCAACTATTAGTTTCTAAGAGTGACTGATTATTAAGGATTTTTACTTCCAGGAGAAAGAATACCACAGTCACACTGATACCGTCCCTAAAATAGCAACTTCAGAGAAGTCTAAATGTCAGCTACATTGAGCACATTGCAAACTCATTCTATCATGACTCTCTCTGCCACCTTGTTTATCATTGAGGACAGGATACACAGAACTTCTATGTGAACTGAATTAAGGGACCAAAATTCCTAATTAATATTAAGACACTTCCCAGCAAATAACAACATACCTACAATGATTCAAGTCTGTTTAGTGTAGAATTACAAATGTAACATAAACGTTTCAGTGGTCCTCAGGCCCTGTACTTCCTAGGTACCTAGACAATAATGAAATGCCTTAAGAATTTGACACATCTTAATAACTGAAGTATTCAAGATAAGCAATAATGGTATTTCTCTTTAATTGATACTATAAAATACAGCCCTGTTGTTGTTGTTGTTGTTGGTGGTGGTGGTGGTGGTGGTGGTGGTGGTGATGGTGATGATGTTTTGCATTTGGTTTTTAAGCAGGAGTTTGCTAAGTTACCCAGCAGGGCAGTTTTGAACACCAGATCTCCAAGCTTCAGCTTATTGAGCCTGGGGACTGCAGGCAAGCAGCACCAACATACCCGGCTGGGCCTGCTTCTTCATTTTAACAGTGCTCGTACCTATCAGTTTGATTAGAACAATGATAAACTTTTAAATAAGAAATGTTTTACTGGTTACTGTGTTTTAATTCTTAGTAAAAAATTAAAATTCCTCTTAATATTCACTATCGCAAACCATATACCCCTTCTTAATGAACATAATCCAATCATTTCTATGTGCTCTACCCACAAGTCGTATTTCCAGCACAAAGCATTTGCTACCTCACGGCCTTCACTTATTACCAACCAATCTGTACCTCTGCCCATGAGTCTTCTTCTCGCCCTGTTAAGGGCACTGCAGCACGCCTCCCTCCCAGAAGGTGACTTCCCTAGGCAAATGGCCTCTTGTGCTCTGGATTGTCACACACCTGCATGTGCTGCATGATGTCCAATGCGTTCCAGTCCCACTTTCCCACCCCTTCCTGCTCCTTTCCTATATTACCCTCCTTCCATCTCTTTTCCTCTGCCCTCCACCATTTACCCTTCGCCTACACACTTCTCCATGTGCTGCTGTATGACCCTTGTAAAAAAGTATCTCAATGTCTTGATGTCTTAAATAACCTGGTAACCCCCAACACACATATTTCACTTGTTTTTATTCTTTTACACAAGCACAGATATTCTAAAACTACACTGCCATGGCTCAAGTCCTCTTTGGGCTATTTTGCAACTAAGTAATCTTGTGCAATAAACTTCAAATATCTATGACCCAGTTTCCCAATCTCTGAAACCAAGACATTAGCAGGGCTATCTCAGAAAGCTCTGCTGAGGAGTCTGTGTATTACTCTAAAACCTCACTGCGCATACAGAATTCATTCTCCAAACGGTTAGCATTATTAGTACCTATATTCTCATCTCTATTCTGTAACTAACACTGGGGACAAGATGGATTAAAGGGTTAAAATGTGTATATTGAAAAAAAAAATCACATCTTCTGGTTCTAGAAATAACAAAAAGGTCCCAGTCATGCTAATTACCCCCTAAGACAAAAGTCCTAAGATCTATGCTATAGTTGTAGAGAATATTTAAGGAGATTTTATAAAGCAATATACAAGTAGCAACTTATACTTTTGGTTGTGAGCCTACCTTTAATGGGTGAGCCATCTATGACCCATGGCTACAGCCGTATATGTAGCAGAGGATGACCTTGTTGGGCAACACTGGGAGGAGAGGCCCTTACTCCTATGAAGGCTTGATGCACAAATGGAGGGGAATGACAATGTGGGGAGGCAGGAGTGGGTGAGTGGGTGGGGTAGTACCCTCACAGAAGCAGGTGTAGAGGAGATGAGGTAGTGAGTTTCCGAAGGAAAACCAGGAAAGGGGATAAAATTTGAAATGTTTATTTACGTAAAATATTTACAATATCAATTAAAACAAGTAGCAACTTTATTAACTTATAAATTGTTACTAACACTATTATAATGTCACTGACTACATGATGGAAAACATTCCTCTAAAATCTATTGTTCTTGTCAAGAAATTGAAAATGCAGTAAGTACATAAGATAAAATTATAAAATTGGCATCAGCCCTTATAGGATAAAAAGAAATCATAGCCAGAGAGATCTTTATTATTCTGCCTATAGTGTATTAAAGAAGAGAATTTTCAAAATAAACTTGGATATGGTATTTCTAAGGAGTTTTTACATTCTTTCAAACTTAGCTTTTAAGTAAAAATTTAGTAAACAAAAAACAGTGAGTAGGCCTTTTGAAGAAGATGAGCAAGCTGAGTATAGCCAACACTGCGCTTCCCACCAACCTTCCAACAGCATGTAGGTCCAGCTGCTGATTCGCTTGACCACCTCTCTGCTGTCGGTCTACTACTGAGAGTAAGGAACTACTGGGCAGACAGCATTCTTCTATGGTCAGACAAGATGCTGACGTCTCAGTTTTACTATCCTCAACAATACTAAGGCATGACTGTTGGATAGAAGGTGAAAATGCACAGTTGTAAATAGTCTGAAAATTCTAGCATTAAGTCAAGCTTAGAAAATATCTTGGATGATAATGTTTACAGTCTGTGTATTACTGCTTTGCGCCTTGCTTTGGCATTCTTAGACTTCAATACAGTTCATGCTTATGCTATGCACTAACCTGTAACTTCTGTAAAAGTCTTTTAAATTGTTTCCTTGTCTCTCATTTTTTTTAACTGTGAACAGATGCCAATACTAGAGTCCTAAGAGAAATCAGACTTCACCAAGCCTTCCCAGACTGCTTCTTAAAATGGCAACGATGTTGCTGTTTTTTAGTCTACAAAATATTACTCTCACCTGAGTTCAAAATCATCAGATACTCTTTGACCTTCTTATTTCCTTCATTTGAGTCCAGAAACCTTAGAGATTGTAACTGTTTATGTAAACCTTGTTACCCATATGCACTTCTCCTTGCCTGCTTATTCTGTATCTTAAGTTTCATTTTCCCTAACAAAATCCCTTCTCATTTGGTATGCTGAACATGGAATGTCTGTGGTATATTATAAAGCTATCATCAAAACCTAGGTAGAAATGTCTCCTAATTCTCAATCTAGCTTTTCTCTGGTACAAATTCTCTAAATCCTTTATTACCACAGCTGCCATTTTGGTTTTCCTGACATTTGCAACTATACTGCAGAAGCTGTCCTGTTTCAGTGTCTACTGATGTTAATAAACAATCCTGCCAATATTCTAGCTTAGGTCATTCGGGAAAAATATTATACAATATATATAGCAAAATCCTCTGTGTAAATGTTACATATAAACAGAAAGAAACATTACTGGATGGATGCAATGAATGCTGCAAAGGGTAAACTATGGTAAAGCTGGGAAACTAAAAGAACACTTTGCGCTTCCTGTTACTTATTTATCTGGAGATGCACTCAGTCAGAGCTGCATCAGGACTTTTCATTGTCTTATGCAAAGTTCTATACCAAGCTGGGGATACCAGCTTACTCAAGCAATGGATTAGCATCTGCTGAGATGTAATGCTCTGTACCAAGCAAACAGGAACCCTTCTGTATCATTTTAACTTTCATGAAATACCACTGTATCATTTCAAAATTATATCTTCCCTTTTTTGAAATATATATTTGATGATATTATGGCTTCCTGTAGTCTTCAGATGATGTGTCCTGTACTGCTTAACAAAGAATAATCACAGAAATCTAGAGAGAGAACCTTTGAAAAGTGGGGAAAGTACAAAACAGAACCCTAAACAGTCTACATTTTAAAAAGTCTCTCAAAGACTGTTGCATCTCACAGGCACATGTGACAAACAACTTTCTAACACTGTGTCATAGAAAACAGAGATAACAGTCTGCTATGTTTTTTTTTAAATTTAATAATATGTATCAAAACATAACCATGGATATGCTAGGACTTTTATTTCTCCCAAGAATATCGCAGTGTTTACATAAAAATATAAATATGAAAACACTATTATTCATCAGTTTCCCTATCTCAATTCTTAAAACAAAAAATGTCTATAAATATGGTATATGTCAATTAATCCTTTCCAAGGAGCTGCTTTTCAATTAATGAATTCTCCATCCCTTGCCTAACAGGCTTCATGACTCATCAGACATGAACACAAATTAGCAGGAATCCTCCCCCTCCTCTCTTCCCACCACAGTTGTTTACAGTAATATGAAATATGCCTGTTTCCACAGAGTAGCCATGCACCAAATTAGGATGAATTCTCCCTGAGGCTCCATTTAAGATATGGCTCCACCATGGGCAAGGGGGCGGGGAGGGGAGAGGCGAGGGAGGGAGAGGGGAAAGAAGGAGGGGAAGAAAAATAATAACATGTATGCCTTTGATATCCTTCAGGAAAATATGAGCAAACATAACTTTGCATGGCTAAAAAAAAAAAAAACCCCACAATTTTTTGGCCTAACACTCACTTTGCAAGGCAAAGTGTACTTCAGTTATGAAAATATCTGAAAGGAATGTGCCCGGACAATGCCATTGTGCTCTGTTTACAGGCAGATGCTTTCTCAAGAATAAATACTGTGTGTCAAGGCACAGGAATGCCTCGGAGCCCATAACTTCAGGACAGAAGTGGAACTTCCTCTCTCCTTACAGGCAAAGCAATGCCCACTCTTTACAGGTGAAAATCGTTCATTCCTGTAAGCTGTTTGGCTTTGTTTGGTGTCTTTATTTTTTAAGGAAGGTCTGTCATAACAAAAGAAAGTACATATTAGGCACCTGAAGATAATTGCTGTTTACCGAACACTATTTTAAAATAAATGTCACTGCCTTGCTTCTGTTTGGTAACTCCAGGACAATGATAAGTACAGTGTTTCTAAACATCTCGGGGTAGCAATCATGCCTATTCTGGCCTCTGCGAGGTGTGAAGCTCACCCCCCTAATTATAAGTCTCTCTTTGTTAGCACCACCTCATCATTAACTCTCTAAGCTAAATAGTAGTTTGGAAGAAATAAAAATAGACGTATGGTAGTATTCCTGCCCAAATTTTGGTTACAATGGATGAGAAAGACAAGCAATTTAGTTTCTGTGTATAATAAGCGCCTTTACCTTGTAAAAATAAAAATCGCTTTTGGTGTATTTTGACTAGCGAACTCTAATTTAAGCTTTTTCTCAAAATACTGCTTTCCTGCTTTATTTCAAAACAGTGCTGCCTCACAGAACATAAGCCATATTTGTTATATCAAGTTTTCTAGTTGTTCGGGAGGAAAAGTAAACAGAAAAGGAAATGGGAAATAAATATAATAAAATGCTCTATCAAAACCAATACTCAATACATTATCTCTAAAACAGTTAACATAAGTATAATATAATATAATCGAGTATCTTACTTTCTTTGTACACATTTTTACAAGCCAGCATGCATTTTACAGAAAACATCTCAGTACTAGCAGCATGTGTGGCTAGTAGCTCCTGTACCTTGCAGCACTTTCCCAACTTCCTGGAAAATGGAGTTTTTGATCTAGAAATCCAGCCCCTTTAAAACCTTCCAATGCATCCTGTTAGGACCCTAAACAGAATCAAACACTTATTGAACTTATTTTGTTCATTTCTTCTACTGTCCTGACCATCATATACAGTGCTTCTCTAATGCCCTTTAGAGGAAAAAAAAACCAAACCAAAACAACAACAACAACAAAACAACAGCAGCAGCAGCATCAACAACAACAAAATCCTTAACTGCCTATTCATTTGGGCTTACTCCAAGCAAGATCTGAGATGTTCTCTACTCTGAACACCTACCTAACGACAAGGAGAAAGCCAGAAGACCTTTTTGTCTCCATAAACAAATCAAATACAAGACTAACGATGGTGACATCGATGGGGGAGGAGGGGGACAATATGTAAAAATTTCTTACTTACAATAAAAGTCGGAACTATTATATAAGAATGGCGCCCTCTTCCTCAAGGAAAGCCATCACTGCATGTTTCTACCCGCCTCCTCCACCCCCAAGGAGAAACCTTGAGATAATCTCTTCTTGCTCTGAAAAGAACCAAGTGTTTCATTTCACAGGAATTCTATGCCCTGAGCAAGAACAGAATGTTAGAACCAAAATGTAATGAATTCCACTTGGAGTCTGCCTCGGATGGGGAAGCACACACACAAGCAGCCGTATCCCAAACCATGTAACACTTTGCTTTCTCTTTTGGCATGTGCCCGAATACTACTAGATGTGGATCTGATGCTCACATTTGCTCTCAGTTACAGGAGAAAAAATATTAAATGAAGCTTATGTGAGGTCTGTCTAAGTCTCTCCCAATAATAAAATGTGTCTATGATGTATGATGTCTTCAGTGGTGGTGCAATTTTAAAACAAATGAACTGGTTTCCTGGGGCTGAAGCCAACCTGTTCTATGAACACAACCTTCAACTAAGTAGTTCTCACTGAGGAAACTCTGCATTAAACATAGAAACATAAAAAACTATGTCTAGATCTTGGGGAAAAAAGTGTAACCCTGTACAAATACAAGAAACTGGAACATGATGGCTTTCTTGAAAGCTAGTTTAGCTGTCACCAACTTTTAAGGAGGCAAAGATGGAAGTGACAGCCACGTGCTTTCTCCCGCTGTGAAATAACTCATTGTCTTCAGGCTACCAACTACATAGTTAACACATCTGCCTCCTGAACTAAATTGTTCAAGGATTCTGCAGTCCTTGAACTTTCACTTCAACTTATCTTTGGGGATCAGAATTTTATCTTACAAATAGGACCAGGTAACAACACCAACATTGTAAAGCCATAGACAGAGACAGCCTGGTTTGGAAAGTTATGGCCTAAGTAAGTTCCTTGTATGAACACTGTGTTGAAACCCAGGAAGGAGGTCTAACATGCCCACTAGTGTACTATTTCAAAGCATGCTGCAGAAGACCTGCGTATCCAAAGGCCGTAATTATGACTTCCCTCTCCTTGAATTAATTTGTTTGTGAAATAGCTCAGAGTGTTGCAGACTTTATTAATCACTTGCTATGGTCTGTGCCTGTGCTGGTGGACACAGAAACCTAAAACAGTGGCAATAACCTTCCAGGCTGCTTCTAACTTTGTTTTTAATCCTGGGGATGCATACCGCACATAAACCCATCTTAGCAGCGTAATAGGCTTGTCTCAACACCCATGTAGCTGTAAAATGCTGTGGGCTAGCCAGGAAGGCTTCAGCTCCATTTATACATACATGCATGTGTGTGTGTGTATGTGTGTGTGTGTGTGTGTGTGTGTGTGTGTGTAATTTCTTTAAATCTCACGTTACATCCTCTAAAATCAAAGTATTCTCATATGGCACATTACTAACAACATCAGACTCGGTCTTTTTTTTGGGGGGGCGGGGGGAGGAGTGAGGAAAGGTTTCATATTTCTCTTGTTTTTATTTAAAAAACCAGTCCATATACTGACTACTTATCATGAAAGCTGTTCTACCAGCCTACTGTGGCTCCACCCGGAAAGCTCTATACTTACTTTTCTTACAGTTTTTGAGTGACGCACTACAAAACCACCAGAAAGGGAGGAAAAGCGGCAGCCCTCTCAAGCAGGGCGTCTTCCTCCCTGTAAACTTGGCAAAAAGCACACTGGACTGAAATACAGCACTCTCCATATAAGGCAGCCCAACTAAACATGTCATGCGTAATTTATGGGTGGCAAGCAGAGCATTAACCTCTGCGTGCACATACTTGGCCCACATGAAGCCGGTGCTGGGTGGCAGCCCCGGCAGAGGGATGCGGGCGCGGCCGGGACCCGCGCGACCAGTGGCCGCCCCCCGTCGACCCTGGCAGAGGTCACCGAGTTCACAGCACTCGGCCACGCACCTGCCCCGGCTCACCGGCCACTAGTCCTGTCCCGCGGCGCCCCACGGGGGCCCGCAGGGAGGCGCGGGACAGGGCCGGTAGCCGCAGCGCGCGATCGCGGTGCGGCCCGGGGACCCCCGAGCGCCACCCGAGGCCGCCGCAGCGCCGCCCGCAGCGCAGAACAATGCGCGGCCGCCCCGCCACTCACCTCTCACGTGGCCGTGCAGGCTGCCCGCCGGGGCCCCGACTGCCCGGGGCATTGTGGGATCGCGACTCCGGGATGCCCGCCACGGGAAAGGGAACTGGCCGGGTCCGGGTCACGGGAGCATGGCGAGCGCCCCGACTCGACGGGCTGCGGCGAGAGACTGTGGCATGTCGCCGTGCAGCCTCTTATCGCCGCGCGCCGGTTTCCGCCGCTGCGCGGCCCCTCCCCCGCGCCAGCCCCGCCAGGAAGGCGCGCGGACGCGCAGAGCTCCCACGCGCAGCCCCGGCCCCCGCCCGCCCGCCCGCTCGCTCGCCCGGGCCCGCGCCGCTCACCGCCGCTCCAGCTCCCGGGGCTCCGCGCCCAGCCCGCGAGGCCCGCAAGGTTAGACGGAAGGTTAGAGTTAGCTGCCCGGCCTGCAGCAGCAGAAGCAGCGCATCGCCTGGAACCTGGAAGGCGAAGGGCGGGAAAGAAGCTTGCACGGGTGTTGGTGGGTATCTTTCTCAGCACTCACAGTTTTGGAGTTCTGCGAGAAAACTGATCGTCACCCAAACACAAACCCAGGCCACCTTCCTGTCCTATCGGCAAATAAAACTTGCAGTTTAAAGGCTCCCTTACTTCCAACTCTGCAGTGTGGTGTACAGAAAGCAAGCAGGGCTCCCTCTTTTAAAATAAAATAACATCTTAGGCGCTGCAGAGGTACTCCCACGCAAACAAGCCCTGGGCAACTGCCCGCCTGAGCAAATGAAACACCAGCTCCTAGTTCATTAGCTGCTGTCCTGTAACTTGGCTTTGAAAGAAAAGAATTCTGGGCTTCTGAGAAGAGATAAAGTTTGAAGATCTGCGGACGGGATTTCCAGTGAATTTCAAGGAATTCTGATAACTTCGTCAGGGATGATTTTTAACTATAAAAACGTTTGTTTCATGGTTTGAACATGAGTTGAGGTGAGTGAATGCAAACTGGATTTCTCCCTCCCTGTTTCTGTTGAGTGGGTCAGGCACACTCTCCTAGGCGGAGTAAATAAATAAATAAATAAATAAAGTACTCCACTAGTTTGCAGAGGTACTAGTAACAGATCTTGATCCTCTGCTGGTCCATGAAACACGGACTTGCTGCTTACTGATCCCTTCCTGAAATAATTAATTAATTAACTAGTACCACTTCTCAGTGTTAATTATTAAAAGTTCCCAAGTCCCCAACAATGGAAACAAAGTAGAATGACAGTAGCATTTTCTCAGAGAACAGAGACAGGGAGTTTCTAACTGACAATTAGTAACCACCAGCGCCTGAGGACTTTCTCAGCATTCATTCCAGCAACTGGATGGAATGTGAGCTATGGCAGAAGTAGTTAAGTATAGGTAGGATGGAGGTAAGTGCAGGAGGATGGAGTACACGGATTGTACTTTTTGGAGCAGCATGGTAGAAAAGAGCACCAGCCAGCTGGTGCTAAGATGGTAGGCAAATATCCAAAATGCCCTTGAGAAAAGGAGGGAAGGCTCCCTGGAGGAACTTATGCAAGCAGCGCCTTGAAGGATGTGCAGAAGTTGCTAAGATAAAAAGAGAGTTGCCTGGATAGGCTAGCTGGCTAGGGAGATGACTCCTGCGTAAAGAAGCTGGAGCTCAGGTCTGAGAACCTGAGTTCAAATTCCGAACATCTAGGCAAGTGTCTGTAACCACAGTGCTGGGATCAGGTAGAGAATGGGAGATATTCACAGCCCATTAGCCAGTTAACTCTGAATTCCAGACTCAATGAGAGACACTCAAAAAAGTAAGTAATAAGATGGAAGGTAAATTTCAGAAGACACCTAATGTGGACCCCTGGCTTCCACGTGCACACAATCATAGGCACAGGGAGTGTGGCACAAGTGGGCCCTGGGACGGTGGAGCAAAGTGCAGAGCACGTGCAAGAAGCCTATCTGTTTCAATGCCCTGTAGAATCAATACAGTCATCTGTTTCCTTTCTTTAAAAGGAGATTAACTTGTCGGCAGAGAAGGAAGCCAGGAACTTCAACGTTATTCAGCAAACTATGAACTAGTTCGCAGGACCAGGGCGATAGGGTGGAGTCTGGACTTGCACTCTAGAAAGATCTTTGGCAAATGCTTAGAGGGTTACTGAGAATGTATTCAGGGATGTTGGCAAAGGAAGGGTAAATGGGTGTAGACCCACTGGAAAACTGACTCATGCAGGGATGGAGGAAGGGATGGGCCTTGGGAAACTCCCAAGGCTAGCTTAGCCTACAGGATTGTTTCTAGCCTTTCCTTGTTTTCAGTTGCTTTCCATTTTCTATCAAAGAGCTCTGGCTTCCTGAAAGCATAGGCTACCTTTGCACCTGCTGCTGTGTGAGCTAGCTTCCTTGCCTACTGCCTAGACCTAATCCTGTTTGAAGGATTAATTTACAGTTGCACTCAGACCCACTCAGAGTTAGAGACTTGTTGGGTTTTTTGGTTTTGGGTTTTTTGGGGGGAGGGGGTTGTTTTTGGTTTTTTTCCCCCCATTTGCTAGAAAATTTGCCCTTTGCAATTGAACGCAGTAAAAAACAGAACTTTGAACCTCCGTGTAGTACAAGAGGGGAAACTATCAACTCTAACACTGCAGGGTGACTAACTGCTAGAAACAAAAGAAAAATCGAAACAAACTCAAATTTTCTGCTCCATCAAATAGAACAAAAAAGGAATACAAGAAAGGCACCTGAATGTTAGAAACAATACAATAGTCTAGGAAAGAGCAAATCAAAGGAAAATGTTATTTTACAGAGATAAAGAGAAAAAGAAAGCCATGACAAGGCATCCAAGCCAATCTAAACCTTAGACGTGAGCCAAAATAAAGTAAGGCCTGAAACAATGTTGCCATCAGTAAGCCTAACCTGTTATTATTGAAAAGTTTGAACCACTAGGAGAAAAAAAAAAACAAACTATCTAATCATATGTTAAAAATATTAAAGTATGTTACCTTCAACTAGCAATAGTCACATTTCAAGTTGTGGAAACAGTAAAAAATCATTATAGCAATAAAAAGCTAATCGCTGCCCCATTTAGAATCTACTGGTTCCTTTTCAGTGCCAGGAGAGCACTTAGGTTTCTCCTACACTGTGAGTTGTCGTTATCTTCTGCAGGCTCATGAATGCACACAGCCCTTAGCACAAAAGGGATGCCATTTTCAGGAGGAAAGAGAAATTATAGAAAACTATTTCAGATAAAATAAAACTATATATATAGATATAGTTTTATTTTTATAAACATATAGATAAATGATATATATATATATGTGTGTGTGTGTGTGTGTATACATATATATATATATACATATATATATATATATATGTATATATATATATATCCACATTTCAGCCAAATTGGAATCTTTAAGACTCCTGTAAGAGTGTTTGCACTGTGAACACTGTATTCTTTGTTCTCCATACCAGAATCCACAGCTCAGTAAGTTCCCACTGCCTCTTTCTATAATGACCTTTTCTGCCTTCTCTTTCCATATATCATCTAAGCCTACGAAAGATAGTTTTAAAAATAGAAATAAAAAAACCCTTTGAAACACTTACCTATAATTAATTTTTTATTACACCAGGGTGAAATAATAGCTTGTAAGAATGTATTTATATACTATGTAATAACACAATATAATGTATATGATAATACTGATTCAGTTGATTGCATGATAGCATCAAAGCCAGGACCCAGCCTCAGTTCCTATGCTTTCTTATCATACTTAAGTAAAAAATATCTAAGAGAAGATGCTTCTAGAATAAAGAGTCAATTTTAAGCCTATGCACTTGTACCTATGTTGTATTTCACACAAGGAAAATGGTAACATCCAAAGCCTGAATTCAGACTTCTTCATCATCCAAATATCTATACTCGACAGAGTTGAATGAATCTATTTATGTGTCTGTTTATCTTCAAGGATAATTTATATGTTTTAAGTACAAGGTAAATTCTTTTAATGTCTGTTATCTAAATATAGGTAACACATCTTGCATTACATATTATAACACAACATGAAACATACTCCATTGAGTGTAGAAATTACAAAAATTAATTTCTTATAAAATCAATAAATTTTCAATCCTTATAAAATTAAGACATTTTAAATATTAATTTAATCATATACTTTATAAGTTACCTAAAAGTAAAGTCTTGTGACTGACTCTTTGGGGAAACATCAAGATGAAGATTTTAGAAGCACAGAATGGTAGTGGGGATGGAATGTTAGGCACCATTGACCTGCTTCCTTAACAGGAAGACAAAACCATCGAAGCAAAGCAGGACCCACATCAGTGCTATCAGACTTAATTCTCATTGTCCTGCGTGTTTCATGTGAGCATCAGCTGCTCTGGGTTTCTAAGAATGCTGCTACTTCTCTATTCTACCTTCTCTCCTCTCTTTCAATCTTTGGGTTTTTTTTTCTCCTTTTTTCTTCTTTCCATACAGAAAGCACACACACACACAGCCTCTAGTCATTGCTCAAGTGTTTAATGAATATCAATTTAACCACTTACTAATTCTAGGTTCTGTGTTTGGAAGTGAACACAGAACAATCACTGTCCTCAAAGAACTATATTCTCCGAGTGGGGGGTCAGAGTGGCAAACAAATAAATAATGTATAAAAAGAAAAACACAGGGGTACTTGCAGATGGAGATGAGGACTTTTAAATAAAGCCAAGCAGACTGAGTGGGGAAGTGTGTATTCCATGACTGGATCAGTCATGTCTTGAGTAAAACAAGGATTGCCTAGAGAGAGAACAGGTCCAAGCTCCCAGTAGGGCTGGCAATCTGAGGGCAAGGAAACAGAAATGGGATGCCTAACCTCAAGGATTTATAATCAAGCAAGAGGAAACAAGAATCTTAAACGAATCACTCTGAAAGTGCAAAGCTATAACCACAACATTTTGGCTCAGCAGGAAGCCTGTATGTGTTGGCTATATTAGAGGTGGGCTGGGGAAGAGGTACGTAGTCCAAGTTTGCTTCTCATAAAGATGACTTTCTGTCATTTGATATGGTCTAGTCTCAGAACAGAAGGCAGGAAGTGGGCCGCTGCTAAGAATGAGCAGTGCCATCAAGAAAGTCGAGTAGAAGCAAGTGTCACAGAGTGCAGCAATAGAAAGGGATTCAGTTAAGCACCTTTAGCAATATAGTTGTGCAAGTGTTGCGAGTTTATTCCCTAGAATTGAAAACTATACATGCAATAGTCAGCTCTTGGCTTTGAGGCAATTGGAATATGTGGTATCTCTATGTGTGTCCAATCTCTTACTTGGGACCAACACAACAAAGAAAATTCAGAGTTTCTGGAGACATAGTATTGGACTCATTTCTACGTATGTGTGCATGAAGACCAAGAACTCACTTAGGGAGTCTTCTTCACCCACTTTCCAACTTTTTTTTTTTTTGAGTCAGGGTCTTTCAGTTGAATCCAGAGATCACTAACAAGACTTGTCTAGTCAACCAGCTTGATCCAGAGATCCTGAGTCCCTGGCTTCTCAGTACTAGAATTACAGACAGGTTGCTAGGCCCACTGTACATTTACATGGGCTCTTGGGTTCTAAACTCCAGTCCCCGTCCGTGCCTGCTGCTTACAAGGTAATCTGGGTTTCCTTTCTTTTGTTGTAACATAACCTGATAAAAAGCAGCATAGAGGAAAACAGGGTTGATTTGGCTTATAATTCTTCTTATATTACATTATTGCGGGGATGTTTAGTAAATAAATCATACAAAAGGAAATATGAAACAATGAGTAAGGGAAATAGCTTGGAGCATCAAATCCATAGTCAGGAGTAGAAAGAATGGACACATCCTTGTTAACTCTCAACTAGCTCTCTCCTCTCGTTTAAGGACTGAGTCTATGACTACAGGGCAGTGTGGTTCATAGTGGGCTAGTTTTTTTGCCATATCAATTAACAATCAAGACAACACCCCCCCCCCCTAGTCATGCCCACAGGCACCTGATCTATTCCTCACTAAGACTATTCCTCACTAGGTCTCTCTGGTGATTCTAGATTATGTCAAGCTGACGGTTCAAACTAACCAGCACACGAGGCAAGCACTTTATGCAGAGTCATCTCCACATCCCAAGACTAGTTTGTAACACAACTGTATTGAACAAATAGCATCCATTGTATTGATCACTGCAATCAACATCTTTCCTATAATATCAGGCTGGAGAGTTGATTCTCTGACCAATGTCTCAGAGCTCATACGAGGTCAAGCCTTCTGTCTTACAGAATTCCAGAGGGAGTTCCTAAAATCATTAAGTAATAGTAAGACACAACAGATTTCTCAACTAATGTGTCTAAGATAAAAGTCTGTAATGGTGGGAGACTAATTAAAAAACAAACTGTGGGAAGCCGCCCCCACATTCGCCGTCACAAGATGGCGCTGACATCCTGTGTTCTAAGTTGGTAAACAAATAATCTGCGCATGAGCCAAGGGTATTTACGACCACTTGTACTCTGTTTTTCCCGTGAACGTCAGCTCGGCCATGGGCTGCAGCCAATCAGGGAGTGATGCGCCCTAGGCAATGGTTGTTCTCTTTAAAGAGGGAAGGGGTTTTCGTTTTCTCTCTCTTGCTTCTTGCTCTCTTTTCCTGAAGATGTAAGAATAAAGCTTTGTCGCAGAAGATTCTGGTCTGTGGTGTTCTTCCTGGCCGGTCGTGAGAACGCGTCGAATAACAATTGGTGCCGAATTCCGGGACGAGAAAATCCGGGACGAGAAAAAACTCCGGACTGGCGCAGGAGGGATACCTCATTCCAGAACCAGAACTGCGAATCAAGGTTATAAGGTTCCCGTAACACAGACTGTTGAGAAGGATTCAACTGCCGAATTCAGAACTCATCAGCTGGGGAACGACGGTGATAAAGGTTCCCGTAAAGCAGACTGTTAAGAAGGATTCAACTGTATGAATTCAGAACTTTTCAGCTGGGGAACGAGGTAAGTCTGATCTTGAACTTTCTAAGGAAATTCAAGACAGTCTATCAGAAGTAAAGTGGAAAATGGCTTTACAAGTTATGTTTGGCCTTAAATTTTTTCTAGTGTTAGAAGCCCTTTTGTTCCTTTTCACATGTTATATAGTGCTTAAGATAGGGCTGAAAATTCTAGAGGAAATTCAGGACAGTCTATCAGAAGTAAAGCGGGGAGAGAGAGTAGGAGCAAGGAGAAACGGTAAGTATACAGGCCTTTCCAAGGGTCTTGAACCCGAGGAAAAGTTAAGGTCAGGTAGGAATACCTGGGGAGAGATTAGAAGGAAGAAAAAGAAAAAAGAAAAGAAAAAAGATCGATTAGCGGAGGTCTCTAGGAGAAGGAGCCTGTGCTCTGAAGAAACAGACTGGGAGAAAAAAGCGGCTCATTATGAAAGAAAAGGATACCAGCCGCCAAGTAAAGTGCTAACTAGTCATTCAAGAAAAAAGCCAAAAGCGGCTGGCGAAGGCCAGTTTGCTAATTGGCCTCAGGGCAATCGGCTACCAGGTGCACTCCCGCCCTATGCGGAGTCCCCGCCCTGCGTAGTGCGTCAGCCCGTAGTGCGTCAGCAATGCGCAGAGGGGCAGTGCGCAGAGAGGCAGTGCGCAGACTCATTCATTCCCCGAGAGGAACAAAGGAAAATAGAACAGGCATTTCCAGTCTTTAAAGGAGCCGAGGGTGGGCGTGTCCACGCTCCGGTAGAATACGTACAGATTAAGGAAATTGCCGAGTCGGTTCGTAAATACGGAACCAATGCTAATTTTACCTTGGCGCAGTTAGACAGGCTCGCTGGCGTGGCACTGACTCCTGCCGACTGGCAAATGATTGCAAAAGTCGCTCTCCCTAGTATGGCCAAATATGTGGAATGGCGAGCTCTGTGGCAGGAGGCGGCACAGGCGCAGGCCCGAGCAAACGCTGCTGCTTTAACTCCAGAGCAGAGAGATTGGACTTTTGACTTGTTAACGGGTCAGAGAGCTTATTCTGCTGAACCTGATAAGAGGTATCAATGGAAGATCTTACCACAGGGAATGTCCAATAGTCCTATAATGTGCCAGCTTTATGTGCAAAAAGCTCTTTTGCCAGTGAGGGAACAATTCCCCTCTTTAATTTTGCTCCTTTACATGGATGACATCCTCCTGTGCCATAAAGACCTTACCATGCTACAAAAGGCATATCCTTTTCTACTTAAAACTTTAAGTCAGTGGGGTTTACAGATAGCCACAGAAAAGGTCCAAATTTCTGATACAGGACAATTCTTGGGCTCTGTGGTGTCCCCAGATAAGATTGTGCCCCAAAAGGTAGAGATAAGAAGAGATCACCTCCATACCTTAAATGATTTTCAAAAGCTGTTGGGAGATATTAATTGGCTCAGACCCTTTTTAAAGATTCCTTCTGCTGAATTAAGGCCTTTGTTTAGTATTTTAGAAGGAGATCCTCATATCTCCTCCCCTAGGACTCTTACTCTAGCTGCTAACCAGGCCTTACAAAAAGTGGAAAAGGCCTTACAGAATGCACAATTACAACGTATTGAGGATTCGCAGCCTTTCAGTTTGTGTGTCTTTAAGACAGCACAATTGCCAACTGCAGTTTTGTGGCAGAATGGGCCATTGTTGTGGATCCATCCAAACGTATCCCCAGCTAAAATAATAGATTGGTATCCTGATGCAATTGCACAGCTTGCCCTTAAAGGCCTAAAAGCAGCAATCACCCACTTTGGGCAAAGTCCATATCTTTTAATTGTACCTTATACCGCTGCACAGGTTCAAACCTTGGCAGCCGCATCTAATGATTGGGCAGTTTTAGTTACCTCCTTTTCAGGAAAAATAGATAACCATTATCCAAAGCATCCAATCTTACAGTTTGCCCAAAATCAATCTGTTGTGTTTCCACAAATAACAGTAAGAAACCCACTTAAAAATGGGATTGTGGTATATACTGATGGATCAAAAACTGGCATAGGTGCCTATGTGGCTAATGGTAAAGTGGTATCCAAACAATATAATGAAAATTCACCTCAAGTGGTAGAATGTTTAGTGGTCTTAGAAGTTTTAAAAACCTTTTTAGAACCCCTTAATATTGTGTCAGATTCCTGTTATGTGGTAAATGCAGTAAATCTTTTAGAAGTGGCTGGAGTGATTAAGCCTTCCAGTAGAGTTGCCAATATTTTTCAGCAGATACAATTAGTTTTGTTATCTAGAAGATCTCCTGTTTATATTACTCATGTTAGAGCCCATTCAGGCCTACCTGGCCCCATGGCTCTGGGAAATGATTTGGCAGATAAGGCCACTAAAGTGGTGGCTGCTGCCCTATCATCCCCGGTAGAGGCTGCAAGAAATTTTCATAATAATTTTCATGTGACGGCTGAAACATTACGCAGTCGTTTCTCCTTGACAAGAAAAGAAGCCCGTGACATTGTTACTCAATGTCAAAGCTGCTGTGAGTTCTTGCCAGTTCCTCATGTGGGAATTAACCCACGCGGTATTCGACCTCTACAGGTCTGGCAAATGGATGTTACACATGTTTCTTCCTTTGGAAAACTTCAATATCTCCATGTGTCCATTGACACATGTTCTGGCATCATGTTTGCTTCTCCGTTAACTGGAGAAAAAGCCTCACATGTGATTCAACATTGTCTTGAGGCATGGAGTGCTTGGGGGAAACCCAGACTCCTTAAGACTGATAATGGACCAGCTTATACGTCCCAAAAATTTCAACAGTTCTGCCGTCAGATGGACGTGACCCACCTGACTGGACTTCCATACAACCCTCAAGGACAGGGTATTGTTGAGCGTGCGCATCGCACCCTCAAAGCCTATCTTATAAAACAGAAGAGGGGAACTTTTGAGGAGACTGTACCCCGAGCACCAAGAGTGTCGGTGTCTTTGGCACTCTTTACACTCAATTTTTTAAATATTGATGCTCATGGCCATACTGCGGCTGAACGTCATTGTTCAGAGCCAGATAGGCCCAATGAGATGGTTAAATGGAAAAATGTCCTTGATAATAAATGGTATGGCCCGGATCCTATCTTGATAAGATCCAGGGGAGCTATCTGTGTTTTCCCACAGAATGAAGACAACCCATTTTGGGTACCGGAAAGACTCACCCGAAAAATCCAGACTGACCAAGGGAATACTAATGTCCCTCGTCTTGGTGATGTCCAGGGCGTCAATAATAAAGAGAGAGCAGCGTTGGGGGATAATGTCGACATTTCCACTCCCAATGACGGTGATGTATAATGCTCAAGTATTCTCCTGCCTTTTTACCACTAACTGGGAACTGGGTTTGGCCTTAATTCAGACAGCCTTGGTTCTGTCTGGACAGGTCCAGATGACTGACACCATTAACACTTTGTCAGCCTCAGTGACTACAGTCATAGATGAACAGGCCTCAGCTAATGTCAAGATACAGAGAGGTCTCATGCTGGTTAATCAACTCATAGATCTTGTCCAGATACAACTAGATGTATTATGACAAATAACTCAGCTGGGATGTGAACAAAAGTTTCCGGGATTGTGTGTTATTTCCATTCAGTATGTTAAATTTACTAGGGCAGCTAATTTGTCAAAAAGTCTTTTTCAGTATATGTTACAGAATTGGACGGCTGAATTTGAACAGATCCCTTCGAGAATTGAGACTTCAGGTCAACTCCACGCGCTTGGACCTGTCGCTGACCAAAGGATTACCCAATTGGATCTCCTCAGCATTTTCTTTCTTTAAAAAATTGGGTGGGATTAATATTATTTGGAGATACACTTTGCTGTGGATTAGTGTTGCTTCTTTGATTGGTCTGTAAGCTTAAGGCCCAAACTAAGAGAGACAAGGTGGTTATTGCCCAGGCGCTTGCAGGACTAGAACATGGAGCTTCCCCTGATATATCTATGCTTAGGCAATAGGTCGCTGGCCACTCAGCTCTTATATCTCACGAGGCTAGTCTCATTGCACGAGATAGAGTGAGTGCGCTTCAGCAGCCCGAGAGAGTTGCAAGGCTAAGCACTGCAATGGAAAGGCTCTGCGGCATATATGAGCCTATTCTAGGGAGACATGTCATCTTTCATGAAGGTTCAGTGTCCTAGTTCCCTTCCCCCAGGCAAAACGACACGGGAGCAGGTCAGGGTTGCTCTGGGTAAAAGCCTGTGAGCCTAAGAGCTAATCCTGTACATGGCTCCTTTACCTACACACTGGGGATTTGACCTCTATCTCCACTCTCATTAATATGGGTGGCCTATTTGCTCTTATTAAAAGAAAAAGGGGGAACTGTGGGAAGCCGCCCCCACATTCGCCGTCACAAGATGGCGCTGACATCCTGTGTTCTAAGTTGGTAAACAAATAATCTGCGCATGAGCCAAGGGTATTTACGACCACTTGTACTCTGTTTTTCCCGTGAACGTCAGCTCGGCCATGGGCTGCAGCCAATCAGGGAGTGATGCGCCCTAGGCAATGGTTGTTCTCTTTAAAGAGGGAAGGGGTTTTCGTTTTCTCTCTCTTGCTTCTTGCTCTCTTTTCCTGAAGATGTAAGAATAAAGCTTTGTCGCAGAAGATTCTGGTCTGTGGTGTTCTTCCTGGCCGGTCGTGAGAACGCGTCGAATAACAACAAACTATGTAATATGGCCTTTTAGTAAATTAAACACTCAAAATTAACCCTGAAACAAGTAGCAGGGGGTCTAAAGCAGACATTTTAACTGTTTTTACTCATGCTATGTAATTATAAGTAATGTTGTGAAATAGTTTCTATTATGTCATTACATGATGTGGGGTTGCCTAATGCAGAATCCCCTGGCAATTATATTTAAAGGACTAGTTTGTTGGTCTTATCACTAAACACGTTAGTGTGTGTGTGTGTGTGTGTGTGTGTGTGTGTGTGTGTGTAACTTAGTTCTTTCATGTAATCTAAACATGTATATCATTAATAATGTTCATTGTAGAAAGTCTCTGATTATTTTCTATGAAGGACATGGCCACTACCTTATTAATTCTTAAAGCTGACATTCTTATAAATGTGCTAAACAGATGGGCTGATTTCTTTTTCATCTCCAGAATATATTCTATGGGTCTCTATTTATGCTTGACAATCTTTTCTTTTGACTTTTGTAATATTCTATATTCCTGTCATTGTGTGCTCTCCCTCCCTCCCTCCCTCCCTCCCTCCCTCCCTCCCTCCTTCCCTCCCTCCCTCTGTGTTCCTCAAGGTGTCTTGTTAGTCTGAAGGCGGGACTAGATTTGGTAAGAATACTGATTGAAGAGCATGTAGTAAATGCAGCAATTCATTTATGTTCAATAGGCCTTATATGTTTATCATGTAAATCAGGTGGCAAGGAGGACAGGGCCAGGGAAGGCCTTGGTCTTCATGGCCATGTAACAAGTGGGCATTTACAAGTGGTAAAATTATCCAACAATTGATAACCGCTTCATGGCAGGGCGGAGGGGGGGGTGGTAAATCAGAGAACAGTCACAAAGTACCAAGAGACAGATAAGTGATTCTATGAGATGCATATACCTACCACTCAACACCCAGCAATATGAACAGAGAGTTTGGTTGTAGGAGTAATCATATTGTCCTTTGAAAACCTATTTGTCATGCTGTTTCCCAGAGGCTAGGCTGTCAAACAGCGGGGATCCTAGCATTGCCTCAGTGGGTCTCATGAGGCCTTGTAACTTTCTCTCCTTGCTTTCTTAAACCTATAGTAACAAATCTTCACTAGGTGAAAGGAGATTATCTCATTAAAGTCATTTGCACCTAGGCAAGAACAGAGAGCCTTTGCCTCCACAAAGGACAGCTTGTTAACCCTAATGAACTGCTAATTTAAATAGCTCTAAGCACCCTGGAGAAAGATACCACCTCCTCTCCTCTGCAAATTCACCAGCACAGTCTCTTGTCCTTTCTATTTCCCTCCTGAAATACAGTAAGAATAGAAATACGTAATTAAAAAATATTTAAAGAAAAAAAAGGAAAAAAAAAAAGAAACTGCTATATCCTTAGATACTCTGGCATGACTTTGAACCTCACAGGGTGCTGTTAGAAATTAGAGGACTGAAATTAGGCCAGTGGCTGTCAAAATTTTGGAACAATAGACAAAAGCCTAGACCATCAGAATCAATTTCTGGGAGTGGGCCCAGCATATAGTTATCATAAAGGCCCCGGTGTACAGCTTACTACTGCTGAACTAGTATTCAGCTTATTGCTCCTCACTTGGGATCAGAAGGAATCCATTGGTTTGCTCAATTTCTGCTTTGGTAAAATTTAGTTGGCTGAATAGAAACAGTAGTATCTGTAGGAAAATAGCTAGGTATGAGAAAACAAGGAGGGACGTTCTTTTCCCTTTTTAAACCTTTCAGTTCTCAGCTTCTAGGACACCAGACAATACTGTACTTTCATGCTAAACATCATTGCTATCAATTTTCCTATCTGGGCTACAAGGAATTGTGGAATGGCTGGCATAATCCAAGCTTCCCCTAGGGCGAACAAGAGTAGATGCTATGCAACTTGAAAGGTGCAGTCTAGCAATGGCAATGGTTTTAAAGTCATGTTGTGAAGAGAAACATGTGTCAATATGGGAAAGAAATGTGTAAATACTTATCTCTAAGTATACTCTATGAGAGTATACATTCTACGGTGTGTTAGTGTATGCATGTGTGTGTACACGTGTGTGCGTGTGTGTATGTTTGAGTGTGTGTGTGCCTGAGTAAATATGTGTGTATACATGCATGTGCAGGAGCTCTCAGAAGTCAGAAGAGGGGTGGAGCTCCTTGAACTGGAGTTACAGGTATTTGTGAGCTGCTCTGAGAGCACTGGGAACCACATGGGTTCTTTAAGCAAGAGCAGTAAGCATTCAATCACTGAGCCACTACTCCTGCCTCATTTATTGTTGTTATTATTATTATTATTTACGTTCTCTTTTATCATCAGATTCAAATGACTTATAAACATATGAATCATCAAATTCTCTTTTCTAAAGGCACAATTCTATTATTACTTGCATGAAATGGTGACTTTGTTTCTCCTAAGTGGGAGGGAGTCCTTCAGGGCAAGGTTATCAGATATCTGTGCCTGACTGTTACTACTACTGCACCCTGGGCCTTGCTGGGGTTTTTGGTGTTCCTTTCATTCATTTTGTAGAATGAATCTTTTAAAGCAATGATACTAACAGACAGGTATTGCTCTTTTTAATATTTTTAAGACATGTAACATGCAAGCTTTTGAAATGATGTTTGAAAAAAAAAAGAACCTGAAAATCCAATTGTATTATCTTTTGGTTTTGTCATAGATAAAAGTAATTTTTTTTTATAAAAGTGCTTTTAAAAAATGTTTGTCCTTGATGACGTTACCATTTATCTGTTCCTGGATATAAGCTAATTCGTGCTTATTTCAAATAATATATCAAGTGCCTATAATAGAAGTGTATTGAATCTTTTCAAGGCAGCACTGTAGAGATATTTATGCATGATAATTCTCAACTATTCTATAACTGCCACCCACAAGCTTACTCCCATGTACAGTGTAACTTCCTTCCACAGCTTCAAACGCCCACACTACACACACACACACACACACACACACACACACACACACACACACTTCCCTGCATGTCACTCATTCTTTGCAATTAAATAAAGTAAAAGCTAACTATATGAAAGAGGCTGAACCAACTGTTCATCTCTCTTCATGGACTGTAGCTTTCTTTCTAAAGATAATTTAAACTAGAAATTTAGTCAGGACACCTTCCCCCCTTGGGGCATCTTTTGTAGTCTGTTGATCCTTGCAAAGCTCTGGTGAATCTGTCTGCTAGAAACTGAAAGTAATTTCAAGGTCCCTAACTACCAAGTTCTTCAAGAAGGTAATGGAAGATTCATTTTGCTAGGTTAGTCTTGAGCTTGTTTAAATAAAGGGCACCTCGGGCCTGGCATCCTACTCATACATGAAAAATAGCCTAAAGTATTATGAAACAGAAGCACACATGTACTTGTACATAACCAGAATATCCTCACTGAGAAAGAAGTAGCCAAAGACACCATTGTGTTTACTGCTAAATAAACTGATGACTCAGGCAGAAAACTCTTTGTTGGAGCTTATAGCAACAGGTGTATACATGTTGAATATAGCACCTAAGCCACTTCCCACTGGTAAGAGTCTTATTGGCTGGGACTTGTTTTTGCCTGCCTCCAGGCCTGATGACTTAGTCTTTGGCTTCCACTGAGAGCAGGACATAATGATACCCTTCCTCCAACTCGGTGGACCTTGACCTCTCTGTGTATGCAGCAGCAATTTTGAAAGAATCAGATCAAGAGACAGTGATTTGTTATTTAAGGAAGTACTGTTCCTTCAAGGGTATTGGTTCTTGCACAATAAAGAGGCATGGGATTCAAATAATCCCTTACATTGCAGTTTCTAGTGAAGGTTATACACCTCTACTTCATGAAACTTTGACCAGAAATGATTTCGCAATCGGATCTTTGGTATATTATGGTTACTATTGTAACCTGATTATACCAAGTGCTTGTGCCACAGGAATGATAGACTCACAAGAAAGAAGTTACCCATGAAAGGTATTCTTCTATTACATGGTGAGTTACTAAAGAGGAAGAGGAGCAAAGCAAACCAAGGCAGGTGACAAGGCCTCTTGGCTTCCAGGAAGGCATCGCCTTTGTAGAGACTCCTGGAAAACACTAATCAGCCTGAGCTTGTTAGGCCCCAGCCATGTGCTTCCCCCAACATTCTCTCCCTAGACTCTAGTTCAATGCAACACATGTATGCTACTCTTTTTACTCAACTGATTTATTTCCAAATTGACAAAGTTGCATGCATTTATCATACACAACAGGATTTCTTGAATTACACATTGTAGAATTGTAACAACTAACTTGTTGACAGGTGTTTGGCCTCCCTGAGTTAGCATGTCTTTATATGTGATGGGTACATTTAATATCAATTCTCTTAGAAATGAAGTACCACCTCACTCTGGTTAGAATGGCTATTACCAAAAAAAGACAAAGCAGAAGCACTTTTGTTAAGGTTGTGAAGATAAAGGAATCCTTTACACTGCTGGTAAGAATATGAATTGGCATATATACAGAACTGAAAATGAAGTTTATATTCCAGCACATACTTTTGTCCAAGACCAGCTAGTAAAATTTTATTGCCAGGTTTTAACTTAAGCCAGGAACCAGCAACCTCACTCTTTACTATACATGCAAATAAAATGAATCAGTATTTTGAAAACTCATAATGCTGTACATTCGTTGTTTAAAAATTACAATAATTGCTATGGAATCAACTGAGCATTTGTCAACAGATGCATGAACAAGGAAAGCACATACCACTCTGACTGCAGAAAATCCAATGTTCTCACACTCTGTGCTTCTGGATTCTGCCCTAGCCAGGAAGCAGCCTAAGTATTATAGTGTTCTCTCTGTGAGTTTATTCTCCCATATACATGCACTTGGATCACATAGCATTTTATATTAGGCAAATGTTGGAATATGGTAAATCATCAGACCCAGAGAATAAGAGTAGGATGAAATACATTGATCTGTTAGCTAATAAGCCCTTCGTGTCTCTGTAGAACCAGCACAGGCAAGGTTTGTTCTTCTTTGTGTTTGTATTTAGTGTGGAGGCAGAAGTGTTTGAAGCTGAGTTCATAATCCTACATTATGCTAGTCTGTCTGCCTAAAGAAAAACTTCCTAGTTCAGCCATGGTCAGTCTTCCAGCACATACTTTTGTTCAAGACCAGCTAGTAAAATTTTATTGCCAGGTTTTAACTTAAACCAGGAATAGAAAGATTCATATTTCATGCCGTTAACTTTTAGAGTATGAGAGGAAGACAGTGTGTGTGTGTGTGTGTGTGTGTGTGTGTGTGTGTGTGTGTATGTGTGTGTGTGTGTGTGTGTGTGTGTGTGTGTATTTCTATGTGTGCATGCATCTGTGATGTGGATACATGTGAGGATATATAGACATAGTTTCATGTGCATGACTATGGAAGACAGAAATCCACCTCAGGATTCTTCTTCAGGTATCACCTACCTTTTTTGTTTTATTTTGGTTTTACACACAGTCTACTACTGACCAGGAATTTGCCAGGAAGCTAGACTGGCTGTCCAGTGAGGCCCCAGCAATCCTCCCGTTTCCATCAGCCCAGTGCTGGAATTAGAGATGTGAGCTGCTATACCTGGCTCTGGGGCTCCAGCTCAGATCCAGCTTGCACAGCAAGGACTTTAACCACCAAGGACGTCCCCAGCCTGAACCTTTGTCCTCTGCTCCCTTGCTGACTGATATTGGGCTGCAAGCCAACTAAGAGCATACTTTTCAATAATGTATTCAATAGTTCCTCAGCAGTTCACATCTCTGAACCCATGGTCCTTAGAAGTTCGCTCCAACTAATGATGACGTAAAGACAACCATTTAGATTGTTTACTCTCTTGGAATAATTTTAACAATCAGAGGAAATTTATAATAACTACTTATGAAAAAGGTGCGCTGGTACTTCTAGGGTTCAATAGTCACTGATGCTCTGGAAGGAGCAAATGAGGGCACATCAGAGAATTTGTTTCTGCAGGCTGGAAAATAGCCTTTTCTACTTTATTTGCATACAGAAATTAAGGATCATGATGGCTGTCACTGGATACCTGTATCCATATGTTCAAATGGCTAGGGCAATATACTCAATTACCCCTTTAAAGGTTTCTTCTCAAAAATCTTAATCTAATAAATTTAAATAATTTTTGAACCCTTTACACTTTTTATCAAACTTGACCTATTACAGAAATGAAAGGGCAAAAATATGTAGTTAACCTCTGAAGGTAAACCTGTCTTGTCTGCAATTCATCTAATATAATAATTTATCTCCAAGGAAACTTCTGACCTGGGCAGTAATTACCTCTGCTTTTCACACAGCAGTATTCTCTGCCCTGTGTTAATCAGAGATAATGGATCTCTCTGTGCATTTCTGCCCCCAATTCACACATGTGCATATCATTGCCAATGGTTTCTCACACTGAACAACTTTGTCTCTTGGCCTCCAATCTATATGACTCAACCATTTCTGAATATCAGTTCAAGACCCTTCTTTCCCATGACACACTGAGACATAAACCACATTCCTCATTCTGATATGTCAAATTCAGTTCAGTCCTGCCCTGAGCCTAGCAATGACCCTTCTTTGACCTTCTCATTGCCTTGAATATCATCCCTCTAAAGAAGCAATCTTGAGAAACCACACAAAAGAAAAGCCCTTATTCTTTGTCTCCATTATATAACTGCTCAATGGCCTGGGCATAGTTACCATCATAAGAAACTTCCAGAAAGGGCTTTACTTACCATTTTATCCATTGCTTCTTCCATTTAGACTGTGGGCACCTCGAGGGTGAAAACTTGGTCTAAGTTATCACTGCCTCTCTGGCTTTAGAACCATGCCCAAGCCACAGGCTTTAATACACAAGAACACGGAGATACTCATTTCAAAAATGGTAATTAAAGCTTCTCACTAGATTTAAAGTCTTCTCATACAGCATTTAGTGTCACATCACAACTTTCTGGGTAGGAGAATACAGTGTGTGAAAATGGCTCCACATGGCTCCATATCTAAATCATGGAATTTTGGAGTTGCTTCTCACTTCGTTGACTATTCTTTGAAATTTCCTGATCTTGTCTTAACCGATCACCTTATCTAGATGCAAACTTTTCTGCATATCATTAAATGATGCCAGGAATTGTCCTTGTGATTATAATGTAATTATATTATATAGAGTGTCATTCTCCAGAGAGCCTTCAGTGTGTCATTGCTGCAGTCTGTGCACAGTGCTCACCTATTTGAGTTTTTTCTAAGTCAGAGCTGCACCATGAACATGAGCATCCTTGCCTGCATCCAAGCCATAAGTTGGCCTGCTTTCCTTATCAAAAACTAAGTAGTACAGGTAGATGCAACTTGGAGATAAACACATCATGATCACATTTTGTGACTTTATCCACCTATCCTCTCTCTGAGTTTGTATGTTTTTCTTATTTATAAAAAATCTGAATAGCTCTGGTTTTACGGAATTATTGAGGCTATTAAAGCACCTGAAAAATAACGGCACACAAAAAAAGTTCAGTACATCACCATAATCTAGTCAGCATTTTGAGGGTGGTAGTCTTAAGAGCCAAGGCATGTGTTTATATCTTTCTATTTTATATTCTGAATACACCATCCAGTCAGTTTCCCTAGAGTAGCTCGGTAGCCAACCTCAAGATCAAAACTAGTCCAGGAAGTATTGCAAAACAGCATGCTTAGTTAGGAAAGTGTTCTGACAGAGATAGACTTAAGGACAGCCATGACCTCTAACTGTCAAAGAAGAGTGTCCCATGAATTTCTTGGTGGTAGGGTGGAGGAATGAATTGAAGACAGCGGAAAAACAACACAAAGTATTCCCCCCACTTCAGGATTCTGAAATGCTAGTGGCAGACATTTTTGAACTTGTCTGTTTTTAGCTTAGTGGAAAAGAGCCAACACAGGATGACAGAGAGAGGGAGGGGAGAAGAAAAGAAGATCTTGGTCTACTTACTGTCTTCTGGGACCACAGTTTGGTTTCAGTTCCTTTGACTCAACAAGAACAGTTTCTCCACCTGACAACTGCATGGGGTACAGCCAAGGCTTCTCTCAGGCAGCCATGAGACCCAGCTAGTTTTATTTTGTGTCTTTGATTTGTATATGCAGTTCAGAATTGGTTAAATGTTTGACTTTGGCCATCATTTACTTATTGAGCATGAATTATGTACTGGCCAATGTACTAAAAACAAAAGGCACAGCATAAACAACCAAGGAACTTGGAGTCTGTTAAGAAGAACATACAGGAAAGAGCAGAATTTTAAAAATAGGTCAAAATCAGCCATGGTGGTCCATTCTTTAGTCTCAGCACTTAAGACGTTGAGGCAAGTGGATCTCTGAATTTGAACCCAGCCTGGTCTACATAAGTGAGTTTCAGTCTGACAGTCCTAAACGAGACTCTGTTTGAAAAACAAAATAAACTTTATATGCCCCAGTACAGGGGAACGCCAGGGCCAAAAAGGGGGAGTGGGTGGGTAGGGGAGTGGGGGTGGATGGGTATGGGGGTCTTTTGGTATAGCATTGGAAATGTAAATGAGCTAAATACCTAATAAAAATGGAAAAATAATTCATTATAAAAAAAGAAAAAGAAAATAAAAAGCAAAAAGCAAAAATAATATGTGCTATTAAGAATAGTAAAGAGGAAGGAAGCAAAGAAGTGAGGGAGAGACAGAGGGAGGCATGGAAGAAGGGAGGGGGAGATGGAGGGAGGAATGGAAAGGAGATTCCAGTGGCATGCACACACTGCAACTGTATTTCCGGCAGTTGGGAGGCTGAGGTAGGCGCAGCATCAGTTGTATGCCAGTCTGAGCTTCATATTGTGACCCAGTCTCAAGGAAACATCAAAAAATGAAAACAGAAAGAAGTGGTAGAAAGCTCCTAGGCAGTCTACTGCAATTAAATATGTAGATAGTAATGAGGAGAGACAAGGCCTAGGGACATGTTGAGTTGAGATATGAATAAACTATTGTGTCACAGTGTACGGGAAGAGTATGCTAGAGAAAGAGAAATGAGTATGAGGGGAAAAGAGAGAAAACCTGGGTCAGTAATGAGCTTGGAATATGCTGTAGCAAAAATGAAGACTAGGGCCAGGAGATAGGGAGAGTAAGTTTGAGAAAAGACATGCATGTAGAGATCAAGGCACAGCCACATCTAGGATATTGGATCTCTTCCTAATTAAAATGGAAAACATTTAGAGAATTTCTGAGAAGAGAGCAATATGGTGTAATCTGCAAATGATCAGGCTATTCTGGCAGGCACACAAGAGTGAGAAGAGTTTCTTAGAAGGCTGCAAGAGCAAAGACCACAGCGTGGTATGCTTTGCAGAGGGTGTGGAAGAAGAACCTTTCCACACTTGCTTTGGACCGAGTTCATATTCTTGCTGATAGGTGGAAAACAGCTAAGGGTAAGGGCATCCATCAACTGAGGAACTGGGAAAAGGGTGCTGATTAGTGATCACTATAGTAGATGAAGCAGAAAGAGTTGTGGAAAGGGAAAGGTTGGGTCTAGGAGGATGTTGGAATTTTGACTTCTGTTAACATCTGACTACAACAGTTAGTAGTCATTCCGACACATGAATCCAGACATTGGTAGACAGTTCAGGAAATATAGTTTTCATGTTATTTCAAATTAATAGAAAATTAAAGAAAGAGAAATGAACACATGCAAAAAACAAAAACAAAAACAAAACCATCTGAGCTTGGGAAACTAGAAAGGTCAAGGCTAGATTTTTGAAGAGAAGAAGCAAGGCATTTACTTCAGACTTCAGTTAGTGAATGGACAGAAACTGAAAAATGTATTTTGTGTTCCTAACACAAGCATTGGAGTATGTTTGTAGCTGCAAATTTGTGTGAGTAGACTATAATGAAGTCTTATTAAAGGGATGTTCTAGTATTACATATAAGATAACAGATTTTTCACTGTGTATAGAATGTACAGATTCATGGTTTCTATTTTTCTTCCTTACAGAATGTTTTTTCTGTAAATATGATTCCATGTGCACATTCAACTAAAAAAAAAAAAGAAAAAAAAGCTGTGGAATGAGAAATCCTTAAAATATGGCTACAAATATTCAGTTTACATACTGGAGTTTCCATTCTTTGTAACATCAAAATAATAATTTTAGCTAAGATAAAATGTAAATGTATTTAACTTGAAATGAATTATGAAGTTCAACATATAAATCAAGCAGGTGTCTCTGACTTATATCCACAACATTTAAGTCAGGTTTAGTAGTAGAACTGGCTGTGGTGAGGATTTCTGTACAGTTTGAAAACAAAGTAATGAAGCCCAAAATAAAATTAAACCAAGAAGAATACAATTGTTAAAAATTTTAAACCTAGAGAGGAACTGAGGCAAACGTAATTAATAGCATACCCATACTGCTTGGGAAGGAACAGAAGGAAGGAAACAACAAGCCAAGTCATTTGCAAACAATTATTTGGTGATATTTGGGAGGAGGACAAACAATTGCACAGAATCCCTGGGCTCTCGGGAGAAATTCTGATGCTATTGTAGCTGTACTGTATGGAACTGAGTCAGTATCAAGCACGTTAAAGCTGTCAGGCTACAGGGATCTCAACATGGGAGAAGAATCAAATGTGGAAAGGGGAGAGCAAGAAAAAATGTCTATGAAGATGGTTTTACCTAAAGATAATCAGAATGAGTTCAGAATACCCAGAAAGTATAGAAATATATGCATGGATATAGATGTTTTCACACATGTATGTTGATATAAACATATGTACTTACATGTTTGTGGTTGTGCATGGGCATATAAATCACTATATTCTGGTGAAAGGTTCACGAAAAAAATATGAGTGAAGGGACCACATTTTTAGCTCCACCAACCAAAGACATTGCAAAAATTCTTGAGATACAATGGAATGGATGTTGTGACAGCTTAGTATATCTTTTCACGCAAAAATAAGAAAAAGATCACTAATATGGTTGGTCAATACCATAAAGACATAAAAAAACAAAATAAATGAGACTCTGATGGTCAAATATGTACAATTTGACAACAAATAATTATGGCAACAATCAATTACAAGTCATGAAAGAAAAGCTAGAAATTCCCTGAGCCCAGCAACATAAAGTCATAAATAAACCAGTGTGGAAGAAAAGATTCTTTAGCCTGTAATAGCTTGGAAACAACATGTGTGCATAAAGGAAGTATCACAGTTGAAAGATGTTGTTTTTGCAAGATAAACACTTGTTAAACTTCACAATAAAGATTACATTAGACAAGAATATCAGTATTATGTCCAAGACAGTTTTTTTTTTGTTGTTGGGAAGTTGTCACTACGTGATGGGAAATTGCAGGCAATGCCTCAAAAAGGCAATAAAGCTGACATTGCTGGTGCAAGACAGGTGAGTGTAAGAGCCTTTCCACATGGTAGCACGGGAAGAAGCAACACTTTTGCAAGACTGCTGCACAAAATGTCTGACCACCCCAAACAGGAGTTGAGCCAAAACACACACACACACACACACACACACAAACAAACAAAAGCAAAAACAAAACAAAAAACAAAAAAATCCAAACAAACAAACTAAAACAAAAACAAAAACAAAAAACCACCAAATAGAAATATGTTAGCATAATTAAGCATGTTATGGGTAACAGTTATGTTCATTTTTTTTAAAGGTATCAGAAGAGATACTTTCCTCGTAAAGAAATAATAAGTACTTGAAATATATATGTTTACCCGGATTTGAACGGTATGCACTTTATTCATGTACCAACATACTACATGCAAATTTTATACATCAGTTAACTATATATTTGTTTTATGAAAAAATTAAAAGCTAAAGAAAAAGTATTGGTTAAAAGATCATATGCTTTAAATCCTTTAGTTTTACCCGAGATAATGAAAATATTCCAAACTAAACAGAGTGAGAAGACACAGCACTCAGCGCTGACTGTCAGGTGCAATGTGTAGTAACTGTGAAACTGGCAACAACATAGGTCTTGAGTGCATTAACAGTAAAATAAAATAGCTATGTGGAGAAATACATATGCTAATTATCTGGAATTACCCATTGCAAGTATACACACAATTCAAAACCATGTGTTGTGCACAATAAATATATGCGATTTTATTTGCCAATTAAAACTAAAAAAGAGAACTATTAACTAAATGAGATTATCAACGCTAGACTGAATTGGTTACTGGAGGGATAACATTATAAAGGATATTATTAAACAACAAAACTGAAATAGGAACATCCCATAAAAATGGACTGTCAGTAAAGATTTATGGAGACCATTGTATCTATCTGCTGGTGTACTTACAATTGCACATGGAAGGAAAGGGCCTTGTGCTCAAAAAGTCAAAACAAAATGAATTGAGTACAGACAGAAAGATGGGGAATTGACTATGAAACATTATATATATATATATATATCCCTTTTCAAGGAAAGGTCTCATTTTATATCCAAATGTGGCCCTGAACTCATGGTATAGCCTGGGCAGCCTTAAAACAAAACAAAACAAAACAAAATTATATTATGAATCACTCTACTCAAATTATAACTTTGAAAATTAGTAAAAGTTGCAAGTGAGTATTTGAAAAAGATAATTTTTCTGTTCTTGGCAGCATTATCACAGAGAGTGCTTTGGTTGCTTTTCTCATTCAGATCTTTCTGCTATAAAAAGAAAGGATGAATAACTTGCTTAAAGTTATTTTCTTGTGTAAAGCCAAATCGAATGAATAAGGTGTGCTAATGATGTTTTATACGATTTGTTCAGAATCAGAACAAGCTGTAATGATGTTTTCATGGACCACATGACAGCACTTGTTTCCAGGGTGAAAAGAATGTTTGAGGATGTGGTAGCAACAGAGTAGAGCACAAGTGAGGGCTCCCAATGAACAACCTGTAAGTGAAATGTCAGCGAGGGAAGAAACTCATTCCAGTCCAGATACCTACACCAACAGGGCAACTTCATTCTCACCTGTTTTTGTCAATTCTGAAATTAAGTATTAACTATAATGTCATTTCCCCTTAAATTTGGATTTAAAAATAAAAAGTATTTGTTGCAATAATATTAAAAGTAAAAATATATCAAATAAAAAAGTAAAACCTCTAGGGACATTGTGCAGGGGGCGGGGGGGGGGGTGTCCTCCGACTCCACGCCCAAGGTGACCCGGTGCTGGTGCCAGGACCATTTAGAGACTGCCATATCCGGGGATCCATCCCATAATCAGCCTCCAAACGCTGACACCATTGCATACACTAGTAAGATTTTGCTGAAAAGATCCTGATATAGCTGTCTCTTGTGAGACTATGCGGGGCCTAGCAAACACAGAAGTGGATGCTCACAGTCAGCTATTGGATGAACCACAGGGCCCCCAATGGAGGAGCTAGAGAATGTACCCAAGGAGCTAAAGGGGTCTGCAACCCTATAGGTGGAACAACAATATGAACTAACCAGTAACCCCCGGCGCTCATGTCTCTAGCTGCATATGTATCAGAAGATGGCCTAGTCGGCCATCAGTGGAAAGAGAGGCCCATTATTCGTACAAACTTTGTATGCCTCAGTGCAGGGGAGCGCCAGGGCCAAGAAATGGGAGTGGGTGGATAGGGGTGGGGGGGAGCGTATGGGGGACTTTTGGGATAGCACTGGAAATGTAAATGAAGAAAATTCCTAATAAAAAATATTAAAAAATTAAAAAAAGTAAAACCATTTTTCAGTTTGTTTCCAATGATGGAAAGAAAATTGTAAAGAGTACAGACAGCATCAAATCTAAGGACCAAGGATTAGTTCATGCAAAATACTAAACACAAACAAACAAACAGACAGACAGACAGACAGACAAAACCAATAACAAAAATAATTAAAAACTAAACAGCATCGAAGCCAGGCTGGTGAAGGAAATGTAACAGTCATTCTTAAAAGAAAGTTTATTTTAGGAATGTGAACATCAGGAAATAATACTTTTAACTGTTTCCCTACAACTCAGATGTATAAATTGTAACTGTATGTCATTAACATTGAAAAGATAGACACATTCAGGAACAGAATAGGCTTTCTTATATCTTTACTTTTTACACAAATAATTTCATAAATTGATATTTATATTCTTTTTTGCATCTACTTGCACTCTTCATTTTTGTACATATAATTATTTTCCCATTTGTTCAAAACAATATATATTAAATTTAAATATGCTACATTTGGCATAAGGAAATAAGGAAGAAATAAGGAAGAAAGAAAGGAAGAAAGAAAGAAAGAAAGAAAGAAAGAAAGAAAGAAAGAAAGAAGGAAAGAAATGAAGGAAGTAAAAAAGGAATAAAAGGCATAATGTTCTGATGTTCTTTTGGAAATTGCATATATATATATATATATATATACATATATATATATATATATATATATATACATATACACATATATTAGTATTAGTGTTTTCAAGTAAAATCATTTTTTAAAGTGCACTTGGCTACTGGCTAGGATGGGATAACACTCATGACAAGCAGGTTACTCTCTTTCATAGTGGACAATTTGGGGATGGCCAGAGTGTGAGAGAGACACCTACTTGCTCTGAACTTAATCAGTGTCTCTTCCAGGCTTCCGCCATCTCTCATATCCCTGATGTAGTTTCCATGTGTTCTTAACAACCAGGGCTTGTTAAGATTTGCTCTAAAGCAGATATGCACTTTCAACAACTATTCTTACAATTGTGTCAAGAAATGTTATCTGGTGAAACATAAATACATGTAGGTATAAAAATTTGTATCCCAGAAATATATAACGAACAATGTTCTTTCTAACTCCACTTCAGACATTTTTGGTTCATGCACAGACTCTAAGTGCTCTGCTTAAATGAGTTTCTGGAGAAACACAACTCTAACATTGAGCAAATGTCCCTTGAACATTCACACGTCTCCTGGAAACAACCGGTCAAGCGCTCATATTTCCCGTCCGTAAATAGATTGTTTTCAAAGAAGAAATTCTAAACTTATTTTCCACAATCTAGAAGCAGGCTGCTAAATAAGACATAATAATTCACAGCAACAACAAATTTGCCCTGCCAAGAAGACAGCAAGTTCTCTAGAGCCTTGGCCTTCTTTTACTGCCCTGAGTTACAGAGGTAATCAACTTCCTTCATAATTTTTCTCATGGTTCTTATACAGTATAAATTGTGATGTCGCATAGTACATAGCACACTCACAATAATCAGTAGTTAATGATACCCAAATGATTAAAAGTATAGATATTTGAAAATGTGGATATTGATAGGCTTTGAAATACAATTGTTAAATTAACATAACCAAGTTCAGATAAAAGTATTGTTGAGTTAGTATGCAATACGTAAAGATGAAGAGGCACCGGGTTATCAGGCTCTACGCTACCAACTTATTCTGCATTCTAGTTAGAAAGTCCAACTCACATTATCAAATACTTTCCTGAATTTATAAGGCTAAATATTTGCTTTCCTGAACCATTATGAGAAGATAGTGACTCTGGTCAGGGCCCAGTGTGTGGAAATGGTTTTAAACAGTACGTAGGTACCAGAAAGTGCAACGGCACTAGCAAGATATCACTGCTTCTCAGCATCGTGAAAACAAGATCCAGTTAGAAATGAGATATTGTTGAGTTCCTTTACTGGAGGCCATGACTGCCTCTTTTAAAAATAAAATTAAATGTGCTCCCAGATATGCGAATCTGTATGTTTTATTTTAGTAAATCTCAAGCCGTGAATGTGTGCTATGTGTCATTTTCATAAGCTGTTTAAATTTCGTAAGTTTTCACTGGCAAACTCTGCAAACCCCACATGTGTAACTGAACTGTGCTCCTGAGCGCCATTGTTCTTTCTAAAATTATGTTTGTTAACTTCAGTGTGGTGGAATAATTTTAGAAAACTCAAAGAAACCATAGACTGCTGCAAAGAAAGACTGTTAAGTTTCTATATTTGAATATACAGTTAAATATAGTTAATGTGGACAGTCAGCCTCTCAGACTTGTCCAAATTGGATGATTCTTTTTTTTTAGGACTTACATACGCCATTTTAGAATTTGACTCATGAAACCAGAGTAGTTTGATTCGTAACTACTAATATGAATTATTTCCGTTTTCTTTTTTACTCTATTAAGTTTTTTAAATGCAAGCTGCTCTTCTAAGGAAACTTAGAATTTTTTACATTTTATGGTTATGCACTTGATTTACATTTCAAATCATTTTTAAAAATTAAAGTACCATAATGTAATGAAATGAAACAATAATCCCAAATGCTACATGTTAAATAACATCATTTTTATGGTATGTAAAAAAATAGAATTTTTAAGGAAAAAATGTTCAATAAATAAAACATAAAAAGAATAAAAGAGACGTGAGAGGATTTATGAATGTCAGAAATCAACTTGTAGGAGGAAAATATAAACATTCAAATTTATAAATAACACAAATGTTTATACTAGAGTTAGCTGTGTGGAGGGTTACCTACAAATAAGGAAGACAGAATTTTATTTTGCAGCTAACGTAACTTTCAGATCAAAAAGAACTTAATTTTGTTTGCAGCTTATTAAAAGCTTAAATGTGAGGTTAAAACCAGTTAAACTTTTGTCATTTAAAAAAATTTACTATTTACATGAGAGGCTTCCACAGGCTACTTTGTAATTTGGGCAGCATCCATATCATTATATTATTGACAAAGCAACAGGACTACGAATAATAAACTGAAAAGTAACAAAAGGCACATTTTTCTTACCTCTGGGCCCTGTTTATAGCTGCCTGTCTATCTGCTCCGTTGCTGATGAACGACCACCTCAGACAGTTCTGTTTCCTGCTAGACTCTCTTTACAAGTGGCAAATACATAGAGGCTTTGCTCTGCAAAAGGATAGTGCACAAAAAGAGGAAGTTGCAAAATACCAGTCATTATGCTTTATAAATCCTACAAAGAAGACAAATGATTCACAAGGCCCTCATAATCTTGGAGACTGAGCTATAGTTTGTGCATCTCTTCATATATAATTAATGCATGTACATATTTACTTACGTTTAGAGAAGACCTGCTATTGAGGTGTAAACTCTGTCAAGCAATGCTCACGTGTGAGCAAACAGCTCCTTATGCCTAAATGATACTTAGAGAAAAAAGCAGAACCAGAAAAAAAAATTCTGTCCTATGTGGGAGATGGTGGAACTGACACGTGGGACATAAAGTTGCTTTTATAAATCTAATTAAAGTTATTGGAGTATGACTTTGGTACACATCAGACTACTGAAGAAAGGAGAAGGGAAAGGAAAGGACAGTTAATAAGCTAGCAGGTTTTCTCAGAATTGGGGTAGTGGTTCTTTACCTGTAAGTCTTAAACTTCCTTTCTCATGGCAGTGGTCTGTTACATGTAGATAAAGCCCTGCAAAAGTGAAACTTACTTATCCACCATCTCTCACAACTTTAGCCACAAGAGTGAAAAACAGGCCCAGATCTTGTATTGCTAAACAGGTAGATGGTTAATTTTCTTACCAGTTAGAAGAGTAAACAGATCTAAAGAAAGATGGCTGAAAAAAAAAAAGTCTACAAATATTATGCAGAGCTAATGAAAGCAAAAACGATAGACAACATCAAAAAAAAGTCCCGCTATGCAGATAGTCATGCATGTTTCATATATACATACATAGATGCATACTTCCCTTGGGTTCAGTCTGACAGATAATGAAAGCCAAGGGGGTAGCCAACTGGTAGCACTTCCTCCCACCTTCCCTTACTTATTGGGGAAGAAAGGGGGTGGATTGCAAGAATAACACAAGAGTTATGCAAAGTTTCATATACTGCAAGAACCATTTTCTGGACTTTAGAAACCATCATCCTGAGGGTATAACATTAAGTTTTATTTCTTTTTTAAAAAAATCTGAAACTTATTTCCTTTCTTTGTAGAGAATAGTTACATCATTCCCCTCTTCTGTTTGCTCCCTCTAGACCCTCCCATACCCCTTCCTTGCTCTGTGTCAAGTTTATGGTCTCTCTGTTAATTGTCACACCCACATACATGTATTTAACATATATCTATAAATACTTAGGTATTATCTGCATAACATCATTTGTATGTTTTCAGGGCTGGCCATTCGGTATTTGATTTCTCAAGCTGTCAAGCTACATTAGTTGCCTGTAGTTCTTTGTATATGGTTACAATGGCTAAATCTACAATATAACTCTGCACCCAAGGCTCAGACATATTTTCCAAAGAGCCATAAAGATAGTAAGACAGAAAACCAGGGAGTTTGCTGAGACGCTATCTCTTGGGAATGTCAGAAGCTACACCCATGAAGCCTCACCACCATAATTTGCCCAAGCATGAATAGAACAAAGACAATAATAAATATGCTAACACAGAAGGAGAAAAATCCCCAGAGGTCTTAATTCCATACCCCAAGCTTTGTATTTAATGGTGTAGTCAATGGACAGATGCATGGGTGAATCACTAAAAATGGAAATATTTTTCATCTTATTACACATACATTTAACATAAATTGACAAGAAGTAAAATAACTGAAACAAACTAAGACCCTTTCCTGTCGTGAAATATCACACAAAGAAAACAAAAACAAAAGATACAAACAGTAATAAACCCAAGTGACATCACATAAAATTTGATTTGAATTCATTAGTGAAATACAGACAGAATAGTCCCCCGAGGAAATGCCACTGCTGAGATTCATTATTAGTTAGGTGATTTTGTTTTTGTATCATGATTTTGTGAATATAACATCAGAATCATTTAGGCCTATAGGCCCAGTCTTACCTCCTCAGCACCTGTGGATATAGTAGTGTCCCCTCATCTATGGGTTCTCTGACTAAAGTTTCAATTACAAGTGTCTAGCCACAATTCAAAAACATTATGTGGAAAACTATGGAAATGATACATTGTGATGGTTTAAATAGGTATGGCCCTATGAACTCATGTGTTTGAATGCTTAGTGATAGGGAGTGACACTATGAGGATTATGTGTGGCCTTGTTAGAGGAAGTGTGTCACTGTGGGGGTGGGCTTTGATATCTCCTATGCTCAAGCTATACTTAGTGTGGCACACAGTCTCCTGTTGCCTGTGGATCAAGATGTAGAACTCTCAGCTTCTTCTCTAGCATCATGTCTGTCTGCTTGCATGCTGCGATGCTTCCCACCATGAAAATAATGGACTGTAAACCTCTGAACTATAAGCCAGTCCCAACCAAATGTTTTCCTTTACAAGAGTTGCCATGGTCATGGTGTCTCTTTACAGCATAAAACCCTAACTAAAACAGATATATAATTTTAAGTTGCCAGAATTCTGTGCATGATGAAATCCCATGCCAGACTCCCTCTATGTGCCTAGTGGACCCACATTGTGCGCACTACCTACCCACAGTCAATTATTATCTACTTTGGTTCTTAGTAGCCCTGCCACACTGTCTTAGGACCTGTACTCAAGTAACCCTGTTTTACTTGATAACGACCCCAACATTCTAGAATAGTGATGCTCTACCCACTTTAATGTACCAAGAGAAGCCATGAAGGACTCCCTCAAAAGGAAAAGGCGAACACTCTTGGCAATTCAAGAAGAAAATAGATCTCATGGTGATGTAATTAATGTTCATGGTAAGGACACAGAAAACACTCACTGGCATAAGTAGGGTTTGGTGCCAATTGTTCTCATGCTTCTACTGTGAGAAAATCTTGAAATATTACCATTTTAGATAATGGGTGGACCACAGAAGTTACGTCTCTTTCCTGACATCAGTACTCTGTCTCTTCTGTCTAGAAGATGAGCATTTATGCTTCTGTGCATTTATTTTGGTGACTATGCTTGAGGTTTTGCCAGCTTCCCAACTTTTGCTCTGGCTAACTAATCCAGCCTACTGCTCTCTTTTTCTTCATCTGAATTTTTTGAGGTAATTACCAACACTGTTTCCTCGTGTCTTTCTTCTATGTTTGTATCAAATGTAACATAGATTTCACCATTTTAGCATGTTATCTGTACCTTCTGAAGCCATCAAGTGCATCCACATTTTTGGAACCTTTAGCTCTTAGCCTTCAGGACTTTCTCATCTATGAACACTGAACAACAACCTGCCCTCCCTGTGCTCCCTAGCAACCACTATTCTATTTCCAGGACTTGACTATTCTAGGTACTATACATAAATGGACTCACATGGTCTTTGCTCTCCTGTGTCTGGTTTATTTCATTTAGGTTCATAAGTGTCTAGCCTCTGTCCAAGTTACCTTCTTTTCTCAAGTTTGGCCAGAGTTCTGCTGTGTGAATATGCCACATTTTGTTCATCTGTCAGGGGACAGTGGGTTGTTTCTTCCCTTGGGGGGTTATGGAGGGTGCTGACCTACACATTGTTGTGCAAGTATCTGGTTGAGCCTCTGCTTCCAGTTCTTTTTGATACACACACACACACACACACACACACACACACACACACACACACACAAAATGATACATCCTCTATTGCCACGGTTAATGTTGGGAGGAAGTGGAACACTATTAAGTTTATTCGTGTCACACTGTCCTTCTGCATTTGTATTCTTGCTTCCTCTTATTCACCAAGTCTCCTTGTTAGTCAGGAAATGAGCTCTGTCACCAAACTGCAAACACATTAAAGGCTTCTCTTGCCATCACTTTTCAGCACATGCCCTCTACTGACCACTTCCTCTCCCTGGAAGTTGAGTTTCCATTCTGGGCTTCCTCCTCGCCTTCTCTGATTTTCTCATAGGAGCTTCTAGCTGTGTAAATGTTAGATACTGCTTTTTCTCATAATTTAGTCTGATAAATTGTCTCATCACACTGTATTTTCAACATGTTTCTACTTGAAGTTTCCATTAGCAAATAGTAACCAATTCTTAATCTTTCCCTTCAGAATGCATGTTTTCCTGGAGAAGTTTTGATGATACATCCTCTATTGCCACGGTTAATGTTGGGAGGAAGTGGAACACTATTAAGTTTATTCGTGTCACACTGTCCTTCTGCATTTGTATTCTTGCTTCCTCTTATTCACCAAGTCTCCTTGTTAGTCAGGAAATGAGCTCTGTCACCAAACTGCAAACACATTAAAGGCTTCTCTTGCCATCACTTTTCAGCACATGCCCTCTACTGACCACTTCCTCTCCCTGGAAGTTGAGTTTCCATTCTGGGCTTCCTCCTCGCCTTCTCTGATTTTCTCATAGGAGCTTCTAGCTGTGTAAATGTTAGATACTGCTTTTTCTCATAATTTAGTCTGATAAATTGTCTCATCACACTGTATTTTCAACATGTTTCTACTTGAAGTTTCCATTAGCAAATAGTAACCAATTCTTAATCTTTCCCTTCAGAATGCATGTTTTCCTGGAGAAGTTTTGATGTTACAAAGTCCTAGGTGTTTCCATGTAATGTGGAAGAAAATAAAATCAAAGATCTGCTTCTATTATTCATTAAGCAAGGCAACCATTATTTCTGTGACATTTCCTCATCTGTAAGGGGGGCCTTAAATATTCACCTAAAAATATTATTGGAAGGTTACAAAACAAAAGGTACGTTCTTAAGGATTGTAATATAACATAAAGACAAAAAGTCCACTCAAATTCTCTCCATTGTTTTGCTACCCATGATGTAAGTTGTGTGATCAATTGGATATGCATATCTTGGTTTTAGCCATACCACTCAGAGCATAACCTATGTTGTGTATTGTGTATATTTGATCCCTGTTATTCATTTCTTATCAAATTTTATCTATAAACTCATATTATATAACAAATTAAATTGTTTTGTGAGATTATTTAAAGTAACTTAAAACATCACTGCATGCTTTTGCACTTTACACCATAATATGAAGATATTTCTAAGATGTGTGTGTGTGTGTGTGTTCATATGTGGACATTTTTGTATAGATATACATAAATGGTTACATATTGGTTAACAATGTATGATTTACTCAATACCTTTCTACCTTACCTTTTGACAAGGTCTCTCACTGAACCTAAAGCTAACTGATTAAGCTAGAGTAGATGGCCTGGAAGCTTCAGTGACCTTGGTCCCCAGTGCTAGGATTACAGGTCCATTCATCTCCTTGTACATGGGATTTTATCTCTGGGTGTTGAGTCTTGCCAGTTTGCAGGATAAGCACTTTACCAATTGAGTCCCCAATCCCTGCAAAACATAATTAGAATGAATTTATATATGGAATTCCTTCATTGACTGAACTTTACAACTCAAAACAGTGCCAAAGACAGGAACAGAATCATGAAGGCCTCCCTTCTTTCTCCCAGCCAGGTATTGGAAAAAGGATTATTGAACCATCTGTATATACATGTTATTTGTCCATGCTAAGGCATCTAGTCAAAAAAGGTGTTACAAGTATAAATTGCCATTAATTTTTGTTGTTCCATACTGCTGCTAATATTTGACACAATAAGACATTTATTGAGTTGACACTCTGTTGGGTCAAGAAGAGATGTCTTAGAAATTTTCAGTTTACCTTCCTAATCCAAATAGAAGTAGATCATATTTTTATTTTTTATGTTCACAGCCAACTTCACTGCATATGCTGCATACACACAGCTACCATTTCATAGACTGCTCATTTGCTGATCTCACTCATTTGTATCTTGGATGTTTGTCTGATCTTTATCAACTGGAAGGGTTAAGAAGTCATTCCATATTACTGTGTTGTACTCATTCGTTCTGGTGCTGCTATTATCATTTCTGCATCATTTTAAAGGTTTCTTCATTACAATTGGAGCCTTGTGAGATAACCCTTATATCCTTTGAAATTATCCCTGCTCTCTGGGGCAAGATACTTGAACCAACTTTGTATATTTTCTTCCTGAGATCTAAAGTTAGTTACTTCTCTAAAGAACCATGGTGATTTTAGGGAATCACAGTTAAACCCCTGTGTAACTTATTACTGCTGAGCTATTGATAGCATTTGGATTAAATTTGCAATAAATAAATCAATATTTAACAAGACGGTTAGAGATGTGACTTATTGTAAAGAGCTCTTATAGAAGACCCAGATTTAATTCTCAGCACCTGTGTTGGATAACCTGGATCTGGCACCTCCAGGGTCTGCAAACATCTAAATTTATGTATATATACCTACAAGTGCATGCATACACACACACACACACACACACACACACACACACACATTCATCATAATTTAAATAAACAAAATAAATATATGAAATATTTTAATTTCATCTATTTGCCAAGCAACATATTCTTGAAAAGCACATGTGTGTGTATACATATTCACACAACATACACACACACACACACATACACACACAAATCTCTGTCTGTCTGTTACTTTATAATATGCATGGCTCTTATGCATCTTTTAGTGCACTAAAATAATTGAGGTTAATAAGCTCAATCTAGGAAAATACCTGATTTTAGATTAAAATTGGGCATTATTTCAATTTAAAAGGACATTTTGATAAAGAAAAACAATAAAATTACAATTGTCATTATTCATGTTTAGGATGTTCAAAGTACCTTTCTAAGAAATTGTAAGTCATATAGTTTGGAAGAGGGTCACAGATTCTTTGTCTTCATAATTTCAATCCTTATTTACTATCACAAATCTCTCTTCCTCTGCTATTTCTTCTCACCTTCCATTCCCCTCTCTTCTCTGCTGCAAGTCAGGAGTCTCTTTACAAGAATCTAAACTCTGGAATGCTTAAAAACCAGAAACTTACCTGAGGACTGACATAGTGTTAAGAGTGAAAAATTCTACTCTTCATATGATAGAGCATAGTCAAAATATTGTTTGAAATTGTCTTCAGGATGTATGTATAAGGGATGTGTGTATAAGGGATCCATGAGATGTATAGGAACTGTGAGTTTAGACCTAGGCCTAATCCCACATATATCATCATGTACAAGCAAATCGTCTCCATATTTCAGGCCAGGTCTATTCATATGACCTAAGAGCATCAAGGAGCTGGAGTGATGAGTCGGTGGACAATGCACTTATCCCACACGCGTGAGGACAGCAGTTTGGATCATCAGAAACCTCATAAAAGTGAAGCTGGTGTGGGATCTGCCTGGAGTCCTAGTCTTTCTCAGGTGGAGAGAGGGAATTATCTAAGGAAGTAGATGGCTAGACCTGTGCAAAAGATGAGCTCTGGGTTCAGAGAAACTCAGCCTCAGCATATAAGGTGGAGGGCTATCAAGAAAGACACCATGCATCAACTTTGTGATTTTAGAAGCATGCTTTGCACACGTAGGGATGTGTAACCGTATGTCCACACAAGCAAACCCAAATACACACACACACACACACACACACACACACACAACACACAATACACATATACATTTACGAAAATTTATCAAATGACTGTGCATATTTCCTTGTAAGGAGATTTCAGTTAAAGTAAAAGATACTCTCAGTTGTAACCACTAGTTCTTTCCTAAGTGCAATTACATGGGATTCTAAAAGTTCCAAGGCAGCACTGTTTTGGATGCTATCTGCACAGCTAAGTGGTGAGGTGTGTTCCTCTGGTTCACAGATTTTAATTTGAACTTGCTAAGGAAATGCTTTAACATTTTAACGTTTATATATTTCCTTTGCTTTTATTAAGTGAATGCCTCGAAAAGGAAGGCTTGGCCTGATATTCTCAATCATCTCTGACCTCCTATTTTATTTATATACTGTAAATCAGAAGTTTAGTACAGTGAGATGCTCAAAGGACTGGGAAGCTACCAGAAATAGAGAGCAGAGAGAAGATGTAACCTGATACTTATGCTGCAAGCATTGTCCAAAACTAATTTAAGACATAAAATTGGACAAAATTCTATTCTACTTTGTCAACTTGTTTTTAAATTTTTTATTATAATAAAGATTTTAAAAAATTAAATCTGTTTGAAGTAATATTAAAGATTTATAGTCATTCGTCTACTTTATTTTTATGTGCAATTTTGTAAGGAGTAATAAAAATCAAATCAATGGGTATAAAATCCATGAATAGTCTTTGTGCCCTTTACCATCCTGTTCTTTGGGCCAGATGCTGACTCTCCATTCCTTGCCAGGATGCCTTATTCTCTTCCTTCTGGCTGACATTGACCATTAGAAACATGAGCATTGGGTGCAGTTGAATTTTGAGTACCTGTATCTTCATATTTCTGCTAGTGAATATATTCAAAAGTGATTAGATTTGTCCACCAGTCCCCGGTTTGTTTCTATTCCTTACTATGACTCTGTCTAGGTTCCCACAGCACGGAACTTTCTTGATGTTCATGGTTGAGATGGGACTGACTGTCTACCCAGGCAACCTTCCAAGTGCTCTGTCAAGCCTTGTGGACTACTCATGCCAATAACTCTAGGTTCCTTCTCTGAATACCTGAACTTGTTACTTTTAAGAGCACTACTTCAAGGAGACCTCATTCAGGGTGAATAGTTACATTGGGATGCAATCAAATTGCAGTTTAACTTAACACATCAGAAAGTATACAGTTTCGCGGAAATGCAAAGGTGCAAGGTTAGGGAGGTACGCTAAGTAAGTGGGAAACAATCACTTAACTAAGTAAATAAATAAGTAAGAGTATGTGGATATTTGGAAGGGACGATTAAGGTGAAAAGTATATGCAGTCAGAGAAAAGGTGTAATATTCACCATGTGATATGAAGCATGCTATTTTGGTCATATCAACTCACAGACTGGGAAAAGTATTGGCAAACGAGTACTGCAGATATAAGCAAGAGTACCTATGTACGATGCAATGGAAAGGGCTTAGAGCATCCTCTGAAAACAACAGAAGAAATCCAAACATGAACGCAGAACTCAGGATTGCATCCATGCTTAGCAAACAGGCTCTAGTTTCGTTCCACACCCCAAGAAAACATAAGGTGACGGAAAGAAAGAACTCCCAGTGTGTTAGCTATGGGCATCTGCACCGTTCAAGCCCATTACTGCTTGTTCCTTGCAGAATCTCTGAGATATTTCTCGGAGAAGCAAGTCCTTGCTGGATATGTGCTAAGGGATGGTGCTTCTAGAACTTCTTAGCATTGCTGAAAACATGTGATTACTGTCTGCAAATGGATTAAATACTTTCCCTTTGTGAAACCTTTGACTGGTTCAACAACAATTGTATGATTCATGCCAACAAGAAAGATACAGTACTAGAAATCCATGCTCTTCTATTAGGAAACTCTGAGGAGCCATGGCAACAGGAGAACCAGGAAGAGAAAGAAGATTTGAAAATGAACTTTAAATAAACAGGTGACACGAATAACAACAAAGTATTTTATTTAAGCTAATAGTCTAACAGTGTAATGATATTTAACAATAATATAAAAATGTAATAATAGGTAGAAATACACAAAATCATGTTATTTCCACCTTTAAATATAAATTTAAACCACTTAAAATGATACCCAATGAAAACTTCAATATTCAGTCACACCAGCCTCATTTCAGTTGCCCAGTAGCATCAGGCAGCATTATTCTGCACTGTCATTTCTAGAGTATAACAGGAATCAGCTGGGAAAAGATGCAGGACAAATTTTGTTCCAGTGAAAGGATGCTAGGAGCTACAGCATCCTTAAAGGTTTGGGTTCCTTACTCGGGTTAGCAATGATGTCATTCCCTAGACTCCTGTTGTACACTTAAGGTTTTTATGGGCAACAAAGCTCACGCATTTAGAGAAGGGTAACCAGGAATCTCATCTTACATCCTCTATTGTTTTCTTTCTGACATGCTGCATGTTGCACCCACCATATCACTGAGCTACACCCCAGCTGGGCAATCTCATGCTGAGTAGGGGTCTCTCAATACCTTCTTTCTTTTGTCCATGTCAAGACTTGGAACATTCCTATCACTGGTATGTTATATGTAAATATATTAATTATTCATCCAAAAATTGCTGACCCAACCTGGATCCTCATCATTGTAGGATATCAAAAATTATGTTTGTATAATAGGACCATTAAATTAAAAATGCAAATAATATCCCTTTTAGTCTTATAACATATATAATATAAATATTATACATTAAAATAGCTTTCAATTTTTAATTTGGTATACTTAAATGTCTTTAAATTAAATTTTCTGATTGACACTTCATTTTTTATTTTTGTAAATATAAAATATTTTAAGAATGTAATATTTTTTATTCTGGAAATTTTGTTAAATTTTAATCAAATGCATATATAAATTCTAAGTCCTAGAATTGCTTTAGGAAATGAATTATACTTTAAAAAATTCAAATTTTTCTTCCCCACTTCTTTGCTAAGAACCACTTTTTTCCATAAAGGCATTTCAAATAACTGAGCAGATTTTTAGATAGTAAGTAAAATATTCCCCTCCTGCCAGCTGGATGAAGAGAGGTTTGCTATTTCTATAGTAAAACAACGACAAAAACCCTCATATGTATGCATAACAAATAATATACACAACACAGTAAGTAGTACGTACTGCAGACTAGGGATCAGGTCAAGAAAAAATAGGACCCAAAGGGAAGAGGTAGAAAATATTACTCTTACACTGAGAGGCTTATGCAATAGCCCTTAGTGGCAGCCACAGCAAGCCAGAGCCACAGTGAAATGTTGAGCTGCTTTCATAATCAGAGTTCCAGGACACAGAGGTGCCATTAGTGTGTGTGCATTTCCCATTAGTGTGTGCAATGCCATTAGTGTTAGAAGCTCTCATAGCATGATACATTAGCTTTAAGCGATTGCTTTTGTTTGTTTATTTGGAGCTGCGGTGAAATTTGCATTTGGAAAAAGGCAGATTCGCAGTAACACATTCTAAAATGATGTAGTATTTCTAAGTGGGGAAGTAGTTCTATGTTTATTGAAGGCAGATGTCTTTCTCAATTGTATTAACTATTTTTGACATTTGAGGACCAATTCTGACAGTAGCTGGTAAATATAGTCTACCATCTGGCCACTACAGACAGCCTTTGGACAGTCATTTTGACATACTGAAGAGCTTTACAATGTACTATTTTGTTGTAAAACATGAAGAAATGGAAGCTTAATGCATCCGTTTCTTCCCCAAAGCCAATTGCCAGCAGTCATACAGCTTTTAAAAAGCTTCTGAGACACCACTTCTGTTCTATAGTGACTGAAACTTCGCAAACTTATCAAAGCTTTAATTTATGGCACACGCCAAAGAACGTGATCCATCATTCTACACCCAACTAACTCAGAGGCTTCTGCAGTTTGCTTTTTTAACTGTCAGGATAATGTACTATGCCCTGTGGAAACCCATTTATGAAAGAATGTATGTGCAAATGCATAAATGTATACACAAGCAGTATACGTATATAAATATGTGTATCAAGCCATTTATTATATGTATACATCTATATTTAATCTATTTAGCTATATTATGTTTGGGAGCTGTAGAAAGAGATCATTATCAAACTTTGGAAATCCAAAGACAAACCTGTGAAGGCTAAAATTTATTGTTTATTTCAATTATCTGGGTATAATTACTACTCTATCTGGATATATATTCTTCCAGACACATCTATATTTATATCATCTATATCTGTATCTATACCTATCTATATGTCACCTAGATTAAAATTTTAAATTTGAGGTTTTTATTATTTTCTTTATTATATTATAGCAGAATCCTATGAACTGACTTCCTATTTTTTTGTTATTTATAGAGTGGAACACATAATATCTAAGGAGAGGGAAGTTTGGAAATAATTCAAATTCTTTTCATAGGGTAGGGTTTTAGCTCAGGTAGAGCATCTGTCTGTCACATACACAAGTCTGATTTTAATTCCAAGTACCAGACAACATTTTTCCCAACCACTTTAAACATTGAAATAGTAATATGTATTCCTTTATAGAACATCCCATAAAATGTATTCAGATTTTAATGTATACATATATGTTATTTATAATATATACATATATTATTTATAATAGACATATATGTTTTTATTATGTGTGTGTGTGTGTGTGTGTGTGTGTGTGTGTGTGTGTGTGTGTGTGTGTGTATTTGTGTGAGTGTGTGTGTGTTCTGCCAGTTGGATGATGGTATGTTTGTTATTTCTTCTCTTTTATTCTTTTTATTTTTGAAGGTCTTAAGTTTTTAAAAATTTTTTTATGTGAAAGGTTAACATGATTAATTTCACTGGGTGATACAGTCTTGAATAATCAATCCAAGATCTTTTAGCCCAACTTACTGAAGCCCATGTCCTCTGTATATTGCCAGAAACAATGACAGCACAAGTTCAGACCTTACCCCCAGATCAGACCATGGAGGTTGGAGTAGACATATCATGATCAAAAACCCTTGGCAAACATCTTTGTTTTGATTCCAGAAAAAGATGGTGGTGAGCCCATTTGCCTTCAGATGTCCAATAAGGAAAAAAGTTGTTATTTCTATATTAGAAGACACAAGAAAATAAACAAAATGATATGTATGCACTGCACACAGTGTGCACAATGCAGGAACATGTGCCACAAAGTGGGGATCAAATCAAGGAATGCAGTGTCTAGGAAGCAGTGTTACACACAGAGGGTCATGTTATAGCCCTTGGTGGCAGTCATAGCAAGTCAGAGCCACTGTTCTCTTTCTCTATCTTTCTCTGTGTGTCTGTGTCTGTGTCTGTGTCTGTCTCTCTCTCCCTGTCACACACATGCACAAGCACACACACACACACACACACACACACACACACACACACTAAGGCTATATAATGATGATTTGGACATGATTTTATGATTTGAAAGACCTTTATAAAAACTGTGACTCACAAGCGTAGAGCTACTGATTTAATATTTTAACAAGTCAAGCCTGAGTGACTATATCGGTTGCTCCATGTTCCAGGCAACTTCAATTGTCAAAGCTTCCGTTGTTAACAAACACAGAGAGTATCTATTCTAAATGAGGATGGGCCACAGCCTGCAAGAGTCAAACTTGGAGGTCTGCCATTATGTGACTTCAAGAATTAGGTACTAATTAATACACGTGAGATACACGAGTGATTTGTTTCCACAAAGTCTTGGAAAGCTTTTCACAGGAGATAATATCTAAAGAAAAATCAAGAAAGACATGCAGTACTTCAAGGACTAAGTTCCAGGGCTGACATAGTTGCAATTTAAGAAATATCTAGTAAAATTTCTTCTGAAGAAGACCAAGAGGTCATAATTGAAAAAATGAATTTGTCAGAAATAACTGAAAAATATTTAGAAAAATGATTGGTGTCTTTATAATTTTAAAACAAAATTCAAAAGTTCTGAAAATAACCAGCCAAACACTTGTGTAATTATTATCAGAATGAAGACATATTGACCTTTTCATAAGGTATCTAAGTGTTTTCCCAACTCACTGGAAAACCAAAACAATTTGGCTTTCAGTGAGTATCTGAGGCAAGTGCTAGGTTATTATCAAAGAGACTGGGAGAGTAAAAGTACCTTTGGGAGAAGCTTATATTTAGTAACGCCAATGCCACACACTTACTTTTAGATTAATGACTCACTGGCATACTTCAAAACTGCACAGGCTCACCAAAGAAAGGAAAATGTCTCCAACAGGATTCAACAGGTTCTACATGTTCTAAACAATCTGGTGTCCACAGTCATTGGTTGTAACTCTGTAACCAATTAGTTTTTTTAATTACAGACAGACTTCAGGTTTTATAAGGATATGTTTCAAAACTTGATGATAATTGTTTGGATTTGATTCCCAACATTTGCAAGATGCACGTTGTAGGCTTAGATTCTTTCAAACCTATTTTAATAAAGATTCTTAAACAATTCAATTTCCCTTCTAGCCCATTGGCAAAAAGTAGGGGGAGAAAGATGTTTCATAGGACAAGAGGGATGTGGACCTGATCAGCAGTAGTTCTTTGGGGGCGATTCCAAACACGAATCAGTAGTAGCAATCAAGCCCAATTGTCAAACACCAAACACGGATAAGTAGCAGTGACTCTATCCAGAAGGAGGTCAAGAAGCATTCAGACAAAGACCAAAGTGTGGACACTTTACCCCTTCTTAGAAATGGGAACAAAACACCCATGGAAGGAGTTACAGAGACAAAATTTGGAGCTGTGACGAAAGGATGGACCATCTAGTGATTGCCATATGCAGGGATCCATCCCATAATCAGCTTCCAAATGCTGACACCATTGCATACACTAACAAGATTTTGCTGAAAGGACCCAGATATAGCTCTCTCTTGTGAGACTATGCCGGGGCCTAGCAAACACAGAAGTGGATGCTCACAGTCAGCTATTGGATGGATCACAGGGCCCCCAATGGAGGAGCTAGAGAAAGTACTCAAGGAGCTAAAAGGATCTGCAACCCTATAGGTGGAACAACATTATGAACTAACCAGTACCCCGGAGCTCTTAACTCTAGCTGCATATGTATCAAAAGATGGTCTAGTTGGCCATCACTGCAAAGAGAGGCCCATTGGACTTGCAAACTTTATATGCCCCAGTACAGGGGAACGCCAGGGCCAAAAAGGGGGAGTGGGTGGGTAGGGGATGGGGGTGGGTGGGTATGGGGGACCTTTGTGATAGCATTGAAAATGTAAACGAGGAAAATACCTAATTAAAAAAAAAAGCATTCAGAATAGTATGAGAAGTTCTTTGGCTTTTTTCTATCTACGAAGTCTCTACAAGCAAAGATCAGCGAAGCATTACAAGGCATACCTATACAAGAGTGTTGTCAATGAAGACGACCTGCAAAGCATTGCAAGGTTCACCAAGACAAGAACATCCCATCATTGTCTGTGGGATTATATTTATTTCTTTCTAAACATCACGTGCCCTCTCAAGCAAAACATCACGTGCTTCCGCAAGGTAGCTTCCAGAAAGACACGTGACCGTTCTCAGCCCAACCTCCTCTCGCATGTCTGCTTCATCAAAACATCCTCCCATTAGATTATTTGCAGAAAAACATCACATGACACAACTGAGTCTCCAGAAAAATCAGAAATTTCCATTTTAACACATTATTACTTTTTCTTCTTGGCTCATGAACACTGGTTGGACACAGTGCACAACAGGCAAGACTTCCCCTTTCTTAATACCCACCATGTCCAACAGTACAAAATGTTCATTAACTTTATTAAAATTATTAATGTACTAAATCACAATACCAATGGTGATTTAATTTTAAAAGATTCCTATTGTTTCCTGATATTTTATAACTACATAAATATATGTAGTTCATTATACTATTCGTTTCTATAGTTGTCAAATTATCACAAACTTTGCAATGAAAACAGTTTTTCAGTAGATTGCGAGCCTCACACGTCTTATAGGGCTAAGTTCTCCAGACAGCTCTTTAACTGCTGAAATTCTGGTCCCAGCATTTATTAGTATTTCTTTCTGTACTCAATATGGTAGAAAGTGTGGACACAGATGAGTTCTCTGTGGCTTTATAATTGAAACCCTCACTTTCCAGCTTGTTTTAACAAGAGCAGTGGTCACATTATGCACCGCACTAGCCTGTTCCCTCCATCTTTGAGATACCCTTGCACAACACTGTGTTCTCAAACTCCTTCCTTGTTTAACCTCTGTGTTCCCATCTCCCACTGTAGACCAAGTGACATGAGTATTTAGATTATGCCTCTGTGACAATCTGACTTTGCATTTTCATTACCTTTTCAAATTCTTCAGGGTGATATCTATGTAGTGTTTGATTAACTGGAATATGTGTATATCCAGGGATCCAGGGGACTACCTCAGATTCTGCTTTCTCAGCATATATCTCATTAACACCTACTAGTATATATTACCATTGACATATACATAGCATATACAGTAATATATACAAACATCTGTGACATGGAACAGCCTCATCCATGGAACCTGTTTTTACTAACAAAAAGTAGTAAATATTATTTGTGAGAAATTGAAGTAAATTTGAAACATTGTTAAAGTGGAAAGATGTGTGTTTAGGGAGTTTCTCTTCCATTCTTTCTGGTGCTTTTATGTTTTAAGAGTATAGACTAGAAGGTAAACAAATGCAAATACCCACCAAGCACCATCTCCCCCCCCCACCACACACACACACACACACACACACACACACACACACACAATATGTATATAAATAAAAGCCCTAACAAAAACCAATGTCTTCCCAGCCTGAACCAGGCAAGGTATTCCTTCCTTCCACATCTCTAGCCTTTGGACTCTTGTCCATTTGTTTCAGCTCTTACATTGGGACTATGTTTCTAAAGCATTGCTCTAAGACATGCAACATGGTAGCCATATGATTAAGGATGATCATCATATGCAACATGGTAGAGCATATGATTAAGGATGATAGTGCTTTCCATGAGGAATGTGTGAGAGGCAGCGATCTCTAGACAACAGACAGCTACGACCAAAGTATCCTTCATAATGGGGGGAAGAAAATGAAGTTGAGGGTCTAATAAGCATGAACTGTCTTCCACAGAGAGAATATTATCAGTGCAGGTGTTTAGAAGGAAAGTGCTAGAAAGCTACCATTCTGCAAGTCCTATGTAATATGTAATCTGATCAAAGATATCAGATATTGAGGAAAGCTTCTAGAGGGCAGAATATTCAGAATTTTAAAACCTCACAGATAACTGTACAAATAATGAATGGAAAATTCACTGTTTTAATTTTTAATTGATTAAATGAATTTTAATTTTGTTTCTGTTAAACAACCTTTAAGTTATTGACTATTTTATGAGTGCAAAACTAGAGTTCAAGAGGCAGCAATCACTGAAATAGACAAGAATTTCATAAACTAGATTGAAAGAATCCCAATTTTAATACCAGACTTGTGTAGAGAGTTTTTTTCCCCTCTGTGCTGGTAGGCAGTTTAAAGTAGTGCTTCCCCATTTTGCTAATGCTGCCACCCTTTCAGACATGTCTAATACACAACAAATGTGGTGACCTCAAACTATACAATTATTCTGTTGCTATTTCATAACCATATTTTGCTAATGTTATGAATAGTTATACAAATATCTGATGTGGTATCCCCAAAGAGGTCATGATTGAAGACTACCTGTTTAAAACAATTTGGCAAATACTACCTTTAGTTTACTGTTTGAGGGATGAATATCACTAAAATACAAAGCTTTTTCAAACTTTTATGGAACATAAATAGAAATCAAAATTATTTGGCTTTAAGAATAGCTTTGGACATGTTTGACATATATGAAGAAAACTATTAATGTCAATCTCACAGCATGCTTAAAATAGACATTCAGTGAACTTATCCACAATTTCAAAAATTCTTAAGTCATAAAGAGAATTTTAAAAAGTGCATAATTTGTGTATCTGTTGTTCTTTTATGATATTATGTATCATGTTTACATAGTGGCATTTACCAGGTATATGTTATCACCTTAGCTATACCTGTACATGAAATGTTCTAGTATTAATATATAATAATCAACCCTTAACTTTTAACCCTGTGATACTTTTTGAGACAGGATGCTTTTGTAGACCTGGCAGGTCTTGAACTTCTGATGCTTCTGTTTCCACTTTTCCAAGGCTGTATTGAGAAGAAAACCCCCACATCTAGCTTTAAGGAAGCAATTTTAATTATCTTTCATTATGAAAAATTATTTTGCATTTTAGCATAATATATCTCACAAACTTACTTTTACTATTGGGTAATAAGAATGAGAAATAGAGAAATATAAAAGCCTGCCTTATGTGCAGAATTAATTTTAAGCTGTTTTAATTGAAAAGTCCAAAATGTTGCATAAAAAACCCTGAATAAACCTCACTGAGCTGTTGCTGAATCATATTCTCTCTCCATGAGAAGATAAAATGTTCTTTTGGAAAAGACAAATTAGAAAAAATTTCAACTAGAAAAAAATCAAATTATACCAATATCTACTCATTAAATATTTCCATGACTGTGCTAAAAAATATTATTTTCTAAGTATTCTTATTATAACTTTTTCTTTCTTCATATAAATTTTAGCATTTTATTAAAATTATCATGTATTTGATTATATTTGAATCGCCTGTTTAAAATAGATTATATGCAGAAATAAATAAAATAAATAATAGATTCAATACTTCAAATTTCCCTCTTTTTTCCAACACAGAAATTAATATTTAAGGGCAAAGAAAAGGTTATATTGGTCAAAAGACATGAGAGGAAATAGAAAGCAAGGCATAAGATATACTCCAACAAAAACAATTCAGAAATCAGTACCTACACGTATAATCACACCAAACCCAGATGCAAAACAGAAAGAACATAATCAACAATGGCCAAAAAACTTATCATGACCAGAACCCCCAGCTACACTACTTCAGCAAGCCTTGAATATTCCAACAGGAATGAAATGAAGCACAAGGAAAAGACCTTAACACCAACTTTATGAAGATGATAGAGGTCTTTACAGCAGAAATAAGCAAATCCCTTTTTAAAAAATCTAGAAAAAGACATACAGAAAATTTGAGGAAATGAATAAATCCCTTAAAGACAGCCAAGAGACCCAAGAAGGAAAGAAAGAAAAACAGTTGAAAAAAAGAACAAAAGTGTACAAGATCTGAAAATAGAAATTGAATCAATAAAGAAAAAACAAACTAAGGAAATTCTTTAAATAAAAATCCTATGTAAGTGAACAAAAAACTACAGACCCAAACATCACCAACAAAATATAAGAGATGGAAGAAAGAAACTCAGGCCTAAAAGATATAATAGAAGAAATGATTTTTTTAAAAAAAGTCAAGTCTAGAAAAAAAGTCCTGACACAAAATATCCTGGACATCTGGGACACAGTGGAAAGACCAAATTTAAAGACCAAGAACATATGTTCAACAAAATCATAAAAAAAAAAGTCTTAACCTAAAGTAGGACACACACACACACACACATACACACACACACACACACACACACACACACACACACAAGGTTTACAGAACACCGAATAGATGACACCAGAAAAGAAAGTAGTATTGTCATTATCTCTTCTTTAAAAGTCTGGTAGAATTCTATCCTAAAATTGTTTGGCCCTGATAGAAACTACTTACCAAAGTTAAATCAAGACCAGATAAACAATTTAAATAAAATAGCCTTCAAGGAAATAGAGGTAGTCATTAAAAATATCACAACCAAAAATGCTGAGGGCCAAACAATTTTAGGATAGAATTCTACCAGACTTTTAAAAAGAGATAATGACAATACTACTCCAATTATTGTACAAAATAGAAACTGAAGAAACATTGCCAAATTTATCTTACAAGTACCCAAACCACACAAAGATTCAAGATAGAAAGAATTACAGACCAATTTTCCTTGTGAATATATATGCAAAAATCTCAAAAAATACTTGAAAACCAAATTTAAGGACATATAAAAAAGATTGCCCACCCCCATCATTAGGGAGGACTCATCCCAGAGCTATAGAGATCGTTCAACATAGACCAATCATTTTAATCCACCACATTAAAAGCTGAAAGAAAAAAAAAACTCATAGAATTATCTCATTAGAAACAAAAAAGGCTATTGCCAAAATACAAAAACCCTCCATGATAAAAATCTTAGAGAGAGTAGAGATACAAGGAATATACTTCAATGTAATAAAGACAGTTACAGCAAGTCTATAACCAACATCAAATTAAATGGAAATGTAAAAGAAATTTCCCTAAAATCAGGAACAAGACAAGGCTGTCTACTTTCTCTGTATCTTCTCAGTATAGTGATTGAAGTTCTAATTAAAGTGATAAAACAACTAAAGGAGACCAAAGGGAGACAAGTTAGAAAGAAAGAAGTCAAACTATCACTATTCACGAATAATATGATTTTGGGGGTGGACTGGAGCAGATGGGAACAGGAGTGATCAGGAGGGGGAAGGGAAAGAGAAAGCCCAGGGAGAAATGACTAGAATTGGAAGGCATTTAGTGTTCAACGTAGAACCCTAGTTCAGGAAAAATCCCCAGGGTGACCTTAGCAAGGGCTATTGGTAATGGAGGGTATGGAGTCTGAACTGGCCATCTTCTGTAACCAGACATTTTCCAGTGGTGGGACTAGGAAAGGAACCCAGACACAAAAATCTTCAACCTACAATTCATTCTGCCTTCAAGGTATCATACTGCAACAGAGGAGGCACAGAACATGTGGGAGTAGACAACCAAGTACTCAACACTTCCTGGATGGCTAGGACCAGAAGCTCAGAGACCTAGTACAGAAAAACAACAACAACAATAACAACAATAAAAATAACCACAAAGGTTCTGAATGATATTCTGCTACAAGAAAACAATAGATGCTTTCACTGTGCAACAAGAAGCAAGAAATGAGGCTGAATCAATGTTCTCTCATCCTTAACAATAGGTGCTCTTGAATGGGATACTGTTAAAAGCCTCACAATTAGTCACTAAGGAGAAGAGAAAAGGGATGGGGACCCAGCCCAGTCATCATCAGAGAGGCTTCCTTTGGCAGCTAATGGGAACAGATGTACATACTCACAACCAAATATTAGGTGGCAGGAGAGCTCAGATTGATACTCTTCATTGGGTCTTTCTCTTAGGACTCAGGGAACCCTGTGGAAGAGTGAGAGGAAGAATTCTGGGAGGTAGGGGAGAACACAGCCCAGAGATTCAATAAAGAGGGCTCATGGGAGCTCACAGAGCTCGAAGCATGGAGCCTGAGTGAGCCTCTGATAGTGCCTCTGCATATTGGTTATGATTGTTAGGTTGGTGTTTTTGTGAGACTCCTAACAGTAGGAGTAGGGGTGTCTCTGACTCTTTTGCCTGTTCTTTGGACCCTTATTCTCTTAATGGGTTGCTTTATCTAGCCTTGATATGGAAGTCTGTGCCTAGACTTATTATATATTTATTATGTCTTGTTAAGCAGTGTTCTATTTATGTCCTTGTGAGACCTACTCTTTTCTGAAGAAAAAAAAAAAAAGGAGGAGTGGATGTGGGGGAAGGAATGGTTTGGGGAGGGTACTAACTGCAAGGAATGGAGGCTGGGAACAGTGTGTGAAACAAACAAAGAAAACTGATATAAGACATAATGTACTTTTGTCATTTAAAGAGATTACAATGTTGTCAATTTATATAAAATACATACACACACATGAATGGTTTAAAGCAAAAAAAAAAAAGTTAGCATGAAAAGAGTCTTAGCATTCTATTGTAACCCCTTACAGTTGTCTACTTTTCAATAAGAGATCTCACAATATTGAGATTTTCTTTTTTTTAATATTTTTATTAGGTATTTTCCTCATTTACATTTCTAATGCTATCCCGAAATTCCCCCATACCCTCCCCCCCAATCCCCTACCCACCCACTCCCACTTTTTGGCCCGGGCATTCCCCTGTACTGGGGCATATAAAGTTTGCAAGTCCAATGGGCCTCTCTTTCCAGTGATGGCCAACTAGGCCATCTTTTGATACATATGCAGCTAGAGTCAAGTTCCGGGGTACTGGTTAGTTCATAATGTTGTTCCACCAATAGGGTTGCAGATCCCTTTAGCTCCTTGGGTACTTTCTCTAGCTCCTCCGTTGGGGGCCCTGTGATTTATCCAATAGCTGACTGTGAGCATCCACTTCTGTGTTTGCTAGGCCCCAGCATAGTCTCACAAGAGAGAGCTCTATCTAAGTCCTTTCAGCAAAATCTTGCTAGTGTGTGCAATGGTGTCAGCCTTTGGAAGCTGATTATGGGATGGATCCCCGGATATGGCAGTCTCTAGATGGTCCATCCTTTTGTCTCAGCTCCAAGCTTTGTCTCTGTAACTCCTTCCATGGGTGTTTTGTTCCCAATTCTAAGAAGGGGCAAAGTGTCCACACTTTGGTCTTCGTTCTTCTTGAGTTTCATGCATTTAGCAAATTGTATCTTATATCTTGGGTATCCTAAGTTTCTGGACTAATATCCACTTATCAGTGAGTACATATTGTGTGAGTTCCTTTGTGATTGGGTTATCTGACTCAGGATGATGCCCTCCAGGTCCATCCATTTGCCTAGGAATTTCATAAATTCATTTTTTTAATAGCTGAGTAGTACTCCGTTTTCTGTATCCATTCCTCTGTTGAGGTGCATCTGGGTTCTTTCCAGCTTCTGGCTATTATAAATAAGGCTGTTATGAACATAGTGGAGCATGTGTCCATCTTACCTGTTGGGACCTCTTTAGGATTTATGCCCAGGAGAGTTATTGCGGGATCCTCCGGTAGTACTATGTCCAATTTTCTAAGGAACCGCCAGACTGATTTCGAGAGTGGTTGTACAAGCTTGTGATCCCACCAACAATGGAGGAGTGTTCCTCTTTCTCCACATCCTCGCCAGCATCTGCTGTCACGTGAATTTTTCATCTTAGCCATTCTGACTGGTGTGAGGTGGAATCTCAGGGTTGTTTGATTTGCATTTCCCTGATGATTAAGGGTGTTGAACATTTTTTCAGGTGCTTGTCTGCCATTTGGTATTCCTCAGGTGAGAATTCTTTGTTCAGCTTTGATTTTGTTTCATTTTTTAATGGGGTTATTTGATTTTCTGGAGCCCACCTTCTTGATTCTTTATATATATTGGATATTAGTCCCCTATCTGATTTATGATAGGTAAAGATCCTTTCTCATTCTGTTGGTGGTCTGTTTGTCTTGTTGACGGTGTCTTTTACCTTGCAGAAGCTTTGCAACTTTATGAGATCCCATTTATCGATTCTCGATCTTACAGCACAAGCCATTGCTGTTCTATTCAGGAACTTTTGCCCTGTACCCATATCTTAGAGGCTTTTCCCTACTTTCTCCTCTATAAGTTTCAGTGTCTCTGGTTTTATGTGGAGTTCCTTAATCAATTTAGATTTGACCATAGTACAAGGAGATAGGAATGGATCAATTTGCATTCTTCTAAATGATAACCGCCAGTTGTGCCAGCACCATTTGTTGAAATTGCTGTCTTTTTTCCACTGGATGGTTTTAGCTCCCTTGTCAAAGATCAAGTGACCATAGGTGTGTGGGTAAAATTCTGGGTCTTCAATTCTTGTCCATTGGTCTACTTGTCTGTCACTATAGCAGTACCCTGCAGTTTTTATCACAATTGCTCTGTAGTACAGCTTTAGGTCAGGCATGGTGATTCCACCAGAGGTTCTTTTATCCTTAAGAAGAGTTTTTGCTATCCTAGGTTTTTGGTTATTCCAGATGAATTGGCAGATTGCTCTTTCTAATTTGTTGAAGAATTAAGTTGGAATTTTGATGGGGATTGCATTGAATCTGTAGATTGTTTTTGACAAGATAGCCATTTTTACAATGTTGATTCTGCCAATCCATGAGCATGGGAGATCCTTCCATCTTCTGAGATCTTCTTTAATTTCTTTCTTCAGAGACTTGAAGTTCTTATCATACAGATCTTTCACTTCCTTAGTTAGAGTCACGCCAAAGTATTTTATATTACTTGTGACTATTGAGAAGGGTGTTGTTTCCCTAATTTCTTTCTCAGCCTGTTTATCCTTTGTGAAGAGAAACGCCATTGACTTGTTTGAGTTAATTTTATATCCAGCTATTTATTGAAGCTGTTTATCAGGCTTAGGAGTTCTCTGGTGAAATTTTTAGGGTCACTTATATATACTATCATATCATCTGCAAAAAGTGATATTTTGACTTCTTCCTTTCCAATTTGTATCCCCTTGATCTCCGTTTGTTGTCGAATTGCTCTGGCTAGGACTTTAAGTACAATGTTGAATAGGTAGGGAGAGACTGGATAGCCTTGTCTAATCCCTGATTTTAGTGAGATTGCTTCCAGCTTCTCACCATTTACTTTGATGTTGGCTACTGGTTTGCTATAGATTGCTTTTATCATGGTTAGGTATGGGCCTTGAATTCCTGATCTTTCCAAGACTTTTATCATGAATGGGTGTTGGATTTTGTCAAATGCTTTCTCTGCATCTAACTAGATTGTCATGTGGTTTTTGTCTTTGAGTTTGTTTATATACTGGATTACGTTGATGGATTTCTGTATATTTAAACGTCCCTGAATCCCTGGGATGAAACCTACTTAGTCAGGATGGATGATTGTTTTGATGTGTTCTTGGATTCAGTTAGCGAGAACTTTATTGAGGATTTTTGCATCGATATTCATAAGGGAAATTGGTCTGAAGTTCTTTAACTTTGTTGGGTCTTTTTGTGGTTTAGGTATCAGAGTAATTGTGGCTTCATAGAATGAGTTGGGTAGAGTACATTCTGTTTCTATTTTGTGGAATAGTTTGGGAAGAACTGGGATTAGATCTTTGAAGGTCTGATAGAACTCTGTACTAAACCCACCTGGTCCTGGGATTTTTTTGGTTGGGAGACTATTAATGACTGCTTCTATTTTTTTAGGGTATATAGGACTGTTTAGATCATTAACCTGATCTTGATTTAACTTTGGTACCTGGTATTTGTCTAGAAACTTGTCCATTTCATCCAGGTTCTCCAGTTTTGTTGAGTATAGCCTTTTGTAGAAGGATCTGATGGTGTTTTGGATTTCTTCAGGATCCGTTGTTATGTCTCCCTTTTCATTTCTGATTTTGTTAATTAGAATGCTTTCCCTGTGCCCTTTAGTGAGTCTGGCTAAGGGTTTATCTATCTTGTTTATTTTCTCAAAGAACCAGCTCCTCGATTGGTTGATTCTTTCAATAGTTCTTCTTGTTTCCACTTGGTTGATTTCGCCCCTGAGTTTGATTATTTCCTGCAGTCTACTACCCTTGGGTGAATTTGCTTCCTTTTGTTCTAGAGCTTTTAAGTGTGTTGTCAAGCTGCTAGTGTGTGCTCTCTCTAGTTTCTTTTTGGAGGCACTCAGAGCTATGAGTTTTCCTCTTAGAAATGCTTTCATTGTGTCCCATAAGTTTGGGTATGTTGTGGCTTCATTTTTATTAAACTACAAAAAGTCTTTAATTTCTTTCTTTATTCCTTCCTTGACCAAGGTATCATTGAGAAGAGTGTTGTTCAGTTTACATGTGAATGTTGGCTTTCTATTATTTATTTTGTTATTGAAGATCAGCCTTAGTCCATGGTGATCTGATAGGATGCATGGGACAATTTCAATATTTTTGTATATGTTGAGGCTTCTTTTGTGACCAATTATGTGGTCAATTTTGGAGAAGGTACCATGAGGTGCTGAGAAGAAGGTATATCCTTTCATTTGGGGATAAAATGTTCTGTAGATATTTGTCAAATCCATTTGTTTCATAACTTCTGTTAGTTTCACTGTGTCCCTGTTTAGTTTCTGTTTTCACGATCTGTCCATTGGTGTAAGTGTTATGTTGAAGTCTCCCACTATTATTGTGTGAGGTGCAATGTGTGCTTTTAGCTTTACTAAAGTTTCTTTAATGAATGTGGCTGCCCTTGTATTTGGAGCATAGATATTCAGAATTGATAGTTCATCTTGCAGGATTTTACCTTTGATGAGTATGAAGTGCCCCTCCTTGTCTTTTTTGATGACTTTGGGTTGGAAGTCGATTTTATTAGATATTAGAATGGCTACTCTAGCTTGTTTCTTCATACCATTTGCTTGGAAATTTCTTTTCCAGCCTTTCATTCTGAGGTAGTGTCTTTCTTTTTCTCTGAGATGAGTTTCCTGTAAGCAGCAAAATGTTGAGTCCTGTTTGTGTATCCAGTCTGTTAGTCTATGTCTTTTTATTGGGGAATTGAGTCCATTCATATTAAGAGATATTAAGGAAAGGCAATCGTTGCTTCCTGTCATTTTTATTGTTAAAGTTGGCGTTTTGTTCTTGTGGCTGTCTTCTTTTAGGTTCGTTGAGGGATTACTTTCTTGCTTTTTCTAGGATGTGGTTTCCGTCCTTGTATTGGTTTTTTTCTGTTATTATCCTTTGAAGGGCTGGATTCATGGAAAGATAATGTGTGAATTTGGTTTTGTCCTGGAAAACTTTGGTTTCTCCATCAATGGTAATTGAGAGTTTGCCTGGGTATAGTGGCCTGGGCTGGCATTTGTGTTCTCTTAAGGTCTGTATAACGTCTGTCCAGGATCTTCTGGCTTTCATAGTCTCTGGTGAAAAGTCTGGTGTAATTCTGATAGGCCTGCCTTAATATGTTACTTGACCTTTTTCCCTTACCCCCTTTAATATTCTATCTTTATTTAGTGCATTTGTTGTTCTGATTATTATGTGTCGGGAGTAATTTCTTTTCTGGTCCAGTCTATTTTGAGTTCTGTAGGCTTCTTGTATGTTCATGGGCATGTCATTCTTTAGGTTTGGGAAGTTTTCTTCTATAATTTTTTTGAAGATATTTGCTGGCCTTTTAATGTGAAAATCTTCATTCTCATCTACTCCTATTATTCGTAGGTTTTGTCTTCTCATTGTGCCCTGGATTTCCTGGATGTTTTGAGTTAGGATCTTTTTGCATTTTGTATTTTTTGATTGTTGTGCCGATGTTCTCTATGGAATCTTCTGCACCTGAGATTCTCTCTTCCATCTCTTGTATTCTGTTGCTGATGCTCACATCTATGGTTCCAGATTTCTTTCCTAGAGTTTCTATCTCCAGCATTGCCTCATTTTGGGTTTTCTTTATTGTGTTTACTTCCTTTTTAGGTCTTGGTTGGTTTTATTCATTTCCATCACCTGTTTGGTTGTGTTTTCCTGCAATTCTTTAAGGGATTTTTGTGCTTCCTCTTTAATGTCTTCTACCTGTTTAGGAGTATTCTCCTGTATTTCTTTAAGAGAGTTATTAAAGTTCTTCTTGATGTCCTCTTCCATCATCATGAGATATCCTTTTAAATCTGGGTCTAGCTTTTTGGCTGTGTTGGGGTGCCCTGGCCTGGGCGAAGTGGGAGTGCTGGGTTCTGATGATGGTGAGTGGTCTTGGTTTCTGTTAGTAATATTCTTATGTTTACCTTTTGCCATCTGGTGATCTCTGGAGTTAGTTGTTATAGTTGTCTCTGCTTAGAGATTCTTCCTCTGGTGATTCTGTTAGTCTCTATCAGCAGACCTGGGAGACTAGCTCTCTCCTTTGAGTTTCAGTGGTCAGAGCACTCTCTGCAGGCAAGCTCTCCTCTTACAGGGAAGGTGCACAGATATCTGGCATTCGGACCTCCCTTCTGGCCGAAGATGAAGGCCCAAAACAGGACCTTTCCCAGAAGCTGTGTTGCTTTGGCCTGTCACAGAAGCTGTTAGCTTCTGTGTGCACACTCTCACCTGTGCAGACTACTTTTCGGTGGAGTCCCGGAACCAAGATGGCTCCTGCTGTTCCTGAGGCAAAAGCCTTGAGATTTTCTAATAAAGCAAGAGTGTCACAGTATAGGGACCAAGCCACAATGGGCTGCTTTGGTTCTATCCAGCTAAAATTTATTTTTGCCTTCTTTGAAGTTTAATTTTTTTTTTAAATCAACTTGAGTGTGCTGAAGAATTCTTAGATACTTCCAGAAGATGTCAGTAACATAAGGGCAGAGGAGCCTCTCTTACACGCACAAGAATCATTGAATACACCAACGTTTCTGAGGACTAAGAGGCAGAGAAAGGGGGACTCTCTTTACCCTTAAGTTGGGACTTCCATTTCTTTTGTACTTGGAGTTTAGTCTTCTAACCATGGCTTTTGCTTGTCCTCAGCTGGTAGACAGCACATCTGAAGACATCTAGGCTTCCATATCTTATGATCCAGTACCTGTAATTAGTGTTATGTATTTCCCAATGGCTCTTCTTCCTAAGAATCTTCATGAATACAACATTTAAGCACAGGCATACTAACTTTAGAATATTTGTTCATACAATATGAACTAACCAGTACCCCCGGAGCTCATGTCTCTAGCTGCATATGTATCAGACGATGGCCCAGTCGGCCATCAGTGGAAAGAGAGGCCCATTGGTCGTGCAAACTTTATATGCCTCAGTACAGGGGAACACCAGGGCCAAGAAGTGGGAGTGGGTGGGTAGGGGAGTGGGTGGGAAGGTATGGGGGACTTTTGGGATAGCATTGGTAATGTAAACGAAGAAAATACCTAATGTAAAAAAAGAGGAAAAAAAAAAGAAAAAGAAAACAAATGAAAAAGAGAATATTTGATAATATTGATTTATTTTGAAATTATCATTTTTCTGTTGTAAAACACTGATGCCTTCTAAAATACCAATTTACTGCTCAGTAAACTAGGGTATGGATCACTACATTCTGAGATAGTGTAAGTGGATAACCTCATGTCACTCAGCACAGCATTACATATCATAACCTACATAATATTTCTTAAGTGAGTTAGTGAACGAACTGCCCAATAGTTCAGAATTCCCAGATTTTAGTATTAAGTTTCTGCCAATTTCTCTCATGGTCTAATATTTTCCTCATTTCAGTTTTACTATTAAGCATTATTCCTCAAACACAGTAACAGAATGTGCTTAACACTGCTAAACTAAACAATAAGGGAAAATTGTTCATTCTGCCCTGTCTACTCATTTGCCAAATCCACATATTTGTACGCTTTACTTGCATCTGGTTTATTTTAGCATGGTCAAGAAAACAATAGATGCTTTCACAGTGCAACAAGAAGCAAGAAATGAGGCTGAATCAATGTTCTATCATCCTTAACAATAGGTGTTCTTGAATGGGATACTGTTAAAAGTCTCATAACTAATCACTAAGGAGAAGAGAAAAGGGATCGTACCTGTGTGTGTGTTGTTTTGCTCTACCCCCATCCATAGATGTTACATTGTAGCATCCTAACGTTTTCCCCATCCTTTTCCTGATAGTTTGAAAAAAGTTTATGGTAAATTACTGTTAATGTTGCCAAAAGTTTGTTAGAAATCACTGCAAATATGCTGCAGTAAGATATTTCTGTTTATCTTAAAACATTTTATTTAGAATGATTTTTAGAAAATGATGAGTATTTAAAAATTATTCATTACTGTGTGTACACAATGTATAATGTAACATTAATTAGATTAAGAGTGTACCTGAATAAAGGGTTTGATTCAAGGTCAAAAAATATATGGATATTTTCCCCGTCTTTTTCAATATGTGTTAATTTTGTACTCAAAATTGTTCTAGTTGAATTTTACTCTACAAACCCAAACACTATTTTTAAACCACAGGTACAGAATAATCTATGTACCATTTAAATCTGGTGAATTTAATGACTCCATTGAAACAGGATTTTAAACTACTTGCTCAGTGACACTACAGGGTGCTGAATCTGCTACCGAGAATTTCAAGACTGTTTCACGTTTCTTCCCTTCAGGGAAAACATCATGATAATGTCCTGCTGGCTGGATCTGCAGCTCATCCACTTCTAGATTTGGTGTGAGTGCCAACAATCACATTACAGAGTTGTCTTGAAAACCATGTTCCAGGAATTTTTCATAGAAGAACTTGTTCAATCAATATTCACTAACTCATTCAAGAGATATTGTGTATGTAATGATATGTGATGCTATACACACACAGACACAGACACAGACACAGACACAGACACAGACACAGACACAGACACCGACACACACACACACACACACACACACACACACTTTTATTTGCTTGTTTGTGTTTTGAGACAGGGTCTCTCTGTGTAACAGCTCTGCTGTCCCAGAACTAGCTCTGGAGACCAAGATAGCCTGGAACTCATAGAGATCTACTTGTTCCTGCCTCCTGAGTTCTGGGGTCAAAGGCATGTACCATCACACTCAGCCCTCAACATTTATTTTCTTCATAAACAGAAACTGAAGGTATCATCCCTAATAAATAAAGTTCTGAGGGGACAGAATCTTGGCCCCAAGTGGTTTCATATACTTAGCAAATATCTCAATCAAATAATGTTTTGAATTTTCCTTGAAACTATAGAAAGGCAACACAAAAAGAGGAAGCAATCACTTTGGAATATTTACTTTATATACATAAAAATACAGCCAGAGGGCCATTTTGTGTCACCAATGTGAAATCATGAGCATAAGAAATCATGTTTGTAATCTAGGGGATTTCTGCTTTTGGCCAAAGGGAATAACCATATCTTTACTTGAAAACAAGCAACTATAAACCAGGAGAAAATATTTTTTAAATCCTCTATGTTTAGAAACTGGATAGTTCAGAAATGAATCAAATGAGTTGAGATTCTTCTTCTTCTTCTTCTTCTTCTTCTTCTTCTTCTTCTTCTTCTTCTTCTTCTTCTTCTTCTTCTTCTTCTTCTTCTCCTCCTCCTCCTCCTCCTCCTCCTCCTCCTCCTCTTCCTCCTCCTCCTCCTCCTTCTTGTTCTTCTTGTTCTTCTTCTTTGTAGTACTTTTATTTTTTACAGTCTACAACCAGCCATTGAGCCCCTCCAGGTACTCCTCCCACAGTTCTTTATCCCATTTCTCTTCCCCCATGTCTTTGAGGGGATGTTCCCCCAACCTCTGCCAGGCCTCCCCACTCCCTGGGGCCTCAATTTGGAGACAACTTCTGAGCTTTGTAACAAAGTAATGGAGAAGTGAGAAACCTAGCAGTCTCATCAGACTAGGGTGACTAATCCCAGCTGAAGGGGGTGGCAGCAGTTAGAATTTATAAGGCAAATTACCTGATAGAGATATGTAAAGAAATACTTCCAAAAATTGAATATGGCTTGGGACTCTGTAATTCTTTGGTTATAAATTACAAATGTAATTTCATGTGAAGCCCCATGAGTTCAAGCTAGGAATATCTTCTACATTTAGAAGATCTGTATAGGAATTGTGTGATGAACAATGCACACGATACATATTGCTGAGTTTTGAATTCCCATCAAGTAGAGCAAAGCTGTTTTACTGGATGCATAAAATATTCAATGAAGCTCAGAGAAAGGTCCACAGCAGAATATTGGAGGTAACATTTCTTGGAGCAAAGGCTGCCTACTTCACTGAAATAACTTGAATAGGAACGTTAAAAGACCATCATTTTAAAATGTGACTAAACCATAATGTTCTTCAAAGGAATGCAACAAAATCTGGCTCAGCATCTGAACATTCACAATGCTTCATGCTTGATACAAATTACTCACTTTATGAAGATGGATAAGGTTTATTGCTCACCCTGACAAAAGTCACATGACAGAAGCCATTCTAGAGAGGAAGCAATGACAGATCAGTGCTAACATGGAAAATATAACTATTCCCCAAGACCATCAGGGTCTTAGAGAAAATGAACAAGAAAAAAACAAATGGAATGTGTAATAGTGAAACTTAGTAAGTTAAAAGGGAATTCCACTGAATAAAATTAACAGTAGGAATTCATTTCAGAAGAGAAGCTGAATACGTATAAATCAGTGACAGTGGAAGTTACTTGAAATAAAGTACAGAAAAATCAACTGTTAAAAAATATCTTTGATGGCCTTAGCGGATAATTACCAAGTGGTCAAGTTTAAATGCATTTAGAGACCCAGAAATGCAAAGGAGAAAACAGGGCAGGGGTAAGGGATAAAGTTTTCATACGTGTTGAAAAATTATGAAGTTATTGATTGAAAGATTATAATTCTGAAGCCAAGTGAACGAAAAGTGAACTGTTCTACCATATATTATAAACTAATGTGGAAAGAGATTGCTGGGTCTGAGAATAAAGACTGATGTATAGACATGTGGTGCCTGGGCCTTGGACTACTAGCCACCTGACCCTGCCTGCCCTTGGGAGTTGGAGGTGAGGTGGTGCAGAGTCAAACACACAGACTCTGGGAGCAGGTGAGAAAAGCAGCAGCAAGCTCATCCCAGCACTCCTGCTGCAAGCTCCTTTTATACCCTCTACCCATGGCCCATTGTTCCGAAGAAAACATCTTTTCTAAACAGCAGTTCAAAATTGCCTGCCATTGTCTACACCAGCAACCCTCTGTCTCTCACAGTCCTCAATTAGGTCTGTGTGGCCCCTGGTGTGTACATAGAGGTGGCCCTGCTATTCCTGCTACATGAAAGGAAGGAGATGGAGGTAGAGTCACAACTTAGGCAAGTACCAGTTTCACTGGCATTTATTCCATGGGAGTCATAGGTTCAGCTGTAGACCTGACCCAAACTAGAGTCCCCTGGGAAGAATGATCCATCAGTTGGGGAATTGCCTCCATCAGATTGGCCTGTGCAGAATTGTGTTGATTGTTAGAGGGTTTAACCCACTGTGTATAGAATCTCCCCTGGGCAGGTTGGCCTAAGCTGTATATAAATGGTAGCTGAACCTGAGCCTGCAGCAGCACTCCTCCATGGTCTCTGCTTCAGTTCTTGCCTCCACATTCTGACTTGAGTTCCTGTTCAACTTCCCTCAATGGTGGACTGTTATGTGGAAATGTAAACCGAAATAAATATTTTCCTCCCCAAGTTGCTTTCCTGGTCAGGGTTTTGTCAGAAGCCACAGAAAGCAAGCTGGAACAATGGGCACTCTCTGGGGATTTATATCGGACAGCTATAAACTATTACTGTGGCTTCAATTACTGTCACAGTTTTATGGGAGATAAAAAAATAATCAAAAGCATAAAATGAAGTGAATCCAATGCTGTCAGACACTTACAATCAAAGGCTTTAGAAATTTCTCAGCTTAAAGATGTTACCTACTGATCATTCCTGCTAGGAACTTCTGCATCATTTATTCACTAAACAATCAGTGAGCAGTTTGCATGGGGAAAGGGTTTACATGCAACAATATCTCAGATCTTTTGATAAGTATTTGTAGCAGTCATAAAGCACATCAGACCCCCGAGACTTAGGATTTTGATGAAACAAAGCCTCCTCTCATCTTTTAAAAGATTTAGTGGATTTATTATCGGAAAATCGAAGGTGCTTGAAATTCAAGAGCTGTAGAAATCATTTAGTACACTAGTCTCCAAACCCACATGGAGCATGCCAGCTAACTATCACAGGTGGATGAAACAGTGATGGTGGACCTCAGATGGGCTGAGCAGATGGCCCCCTGATGTGACCAAAGTGGTAGAATACATTGTGGATGAGAACTCATGGGTTTTCTTTGCCTCATATTTAATATGGATTGACACGTCACATATAAACTTCATTTTTACATACCTTAGACATTTGTGCTTGCAAAGCCTCAATTATTTTTTTTTAAAGATTTATTTATTATTATTCATAAGTACACTGTAGCTGACTTCAGACACACCAGAAGAGGGCGTCAGATCTCATTACAGATGGTTGTGAGCCACCATGTGGTTGCTGGGATTTGAACTCAGGACCTCAGTAGAGCAATTGGTGCTCTTACCCGCTGAGCCATCTCTCCAGCCCCCTCAATTATTTTTTGTTTGGCTTTTTTTACTTGTTCTCTCTCTTTCTGTCTCTCCGTATCTCTGTCTCTCTCTGTGTCTCTGTCTCTGTCTCTCTTCTCTCTCTCTCTCTCTCTCTCTCTCTCTCTCTCTCTCTCTCTCTCTCTCTCTCTCTCTCTCTGTTTTTCTCTGTCTCCCACACCACATGTATAAGCACTAAGAGGTTATACATGAGGTTTTTGAGAAGGCACATTCCTCCAGGACACAGAAAAACATAATTTCAATTCTCAATGTCTTATGCTGTTTTATATAAATGAAACTCATGTTTGTGTCTTTGAATAGACAGACATCAGATATTATTCAGCCATATTTATAGAATTGCTGATATTTATTCATTCATTATTTGAGAGTGGATGTGTACATGCACACATGTGTATGTGTATCTGTATCTATGTACATTTCTGAGAGTCATGTGTATCTGTGGAAGTCAAAAGACTTTATCTCTACAATGAGAGACTGTATTGAGATAATCAGGTTTAGTTGGAAGTCCCTTTATCTGATGAGACATTCCACTTTCCCCTGTAAAATTATTTTCTGGGGATTTTTTTTTTTTTGGTGTGTGTGTGTGTGTGTGTGTGTGTGTGTGTGTGTGTGCATGTGTGGGCTACATGTACATGTTTGTGCACTTGCATGTGAAGGTCATAGATTTGTGTTGGGAATCATCCTATGTTAGTCTTCTATTGCATTAATCATTGCAAGACTTCTCAATCTATCTCAGAGCTTGTCAACCTGGCTAGTCTTGCTAGCCAGTTTGCTGTCTCCTTTGAGGACTAGAAATATAGGCAAGTCACCATGCCTATTAGGCATTTACATAGATTTCTTGTGATCTAAACTCTGGTCCTCACACTTGGGCAGCAAGTGTGACAATGGGGCCTCTTCCCAGCCCCAGGGAATTATTTTTAGTGTACTAAGTCTGATCTGCATGACTCATTTTAGACTTCTCACAATTATGCACTAAATTATAATACTCACTAAAACCAAAACAGAAACAAAGTTATTAAATTTGGTAAGAATGAAACAGAGAAATAGGCTCAGCGTGTATTGAAGTACTGTCCCACACAGTATCCAAAAACCAAGGAAGCTATTTACATTTAAATTAATTAAACTATTCAAAAATTAGTTGTATACTATCATCTGCCACTTTTCAAGGCCTCAACTGCCATATTTAGCTATTGGATACGTTATTAAACAACCAAAAATTTTAAAAAGTTCATTACCATAGAGATTCTTTTGATAGCATTGCACTAGAGAGATATGGCAAATTGAAGAAAATTGCCCTGTCATATACAGGCATAAAAACCACACTTCCCAGCTCTAATCACAGCAGGAAAGTTCTGAGAAAAAGAAGTCCCATTGTCCTTATTTCCTTCTGATATGTCACTCAGCTGGCATGTCTTCTTTGCTTTGTACCTTTTTCTGGTTCATCTTTCTTGCTCAAACTACATACAAAATCAGAGGGGTGCCAACCATTCCTTTGCCACCCATTTAACCTGCTAAATAAGCATTTAGTGCAGTAGTCTTCAAACACATGTGATAAGGACCTTGTGGGTGCACTGGAGGGTAGACACTGTGCCTACAATTGTTTGGAATATAATGTTTTAAGCAGTATTTTTCTGTCTGTTTTGTGTCTCCAGCAACTATTATTGTCCCCACAGCTCTCCCAAGGATGAGATTCTAATGCTTAAAATTCCAGCAGGTTCCTTAATTTTTCTTGAGCTTGTTTTCCCAAGTTAATAGCTACTTTGTGTCAGGGATGTTTCCCTCTGTAGCTGTTTGTGATTTATTGGGCAAATGTCCTTAGGCCTACAGAGCCTGGAATCCAAAGGCCTTGGCAATTAAAAAGGACAAAGTTTGTCAGAGGGAGCTTTTATGAAATGCCAGGTTGGTTTTCAAAAATGGAAACTCTTGCAATAAAAAGTAAGATGAAGCAACACAATGATCTACTTCCTTCCTGGGATTGGACACGTTGGCTGGGATCCAAGGTCTGTAATGTTTCCTTTTCTGACTTTGGAACAACTAACTAAGGCCTCTGCTATTTAGTTTTCTGCTATTAAAATGCACCCAACAATAACTTCTCACTCTGCTGATATTCAGAAGGCCTAATTTTAACCAAAAAACCTCACTGGGAAATGATGATGGTAGGGAGCTGTTATTGTGTCTTCCTGCAGCCTCTCAGCCAATTAAAAGTTTGTTAAACTTTGCATTCAAAATCAAAATAATGAATGCATTCAATATTGTTTTCTTTCTTCTGCAAGACTTGAAAGATGTGGTAGAACTGGGACACCAACCCAGCCACAAAATCTGTGGTCCATAACCTTCCCTGCCTGGAAGATGTGTGAGGGAAATGGTGGCTCAGAGCTTGTGGTAGTGGCCAAAACATTGACTGATCTAACTTCAAGCCCATACCACAAGAGGGATCCTATGCCTGATACAGCCTGGATGGACAGGTTCAGGAAGCTGAATGGCTCTGATTCCTAGGTTAGAACCAAACATGACTGAGAAAAACAGAGAGAGAGAGAGAGAGAGAGAGAGAGAGAGAGAGAGAGAGAGAGAGAGGAAGAGAAATACATACATACATACATACATACATACAGACAGACAGACAGACAGAAAGAAAGAAGAAAGAAAGAAAAAACAGAAAGAGAGAGAGAAAGAAAGAAAGAGAGAGAGAGCCCTTCCGCTCGACTCGAGACTCGAGCCCCGGGCTACCTTGCCAGCAGAGTCTTGCCCAACACCCGCAAGGGTCCACACGGGACTCCCCACGGGACCCTAAGACCTCTGGTGAGTGGATCACAGTGCCTGCCCCAATCCAATCGCGCGGAACTTGAGACTGCGGTACATAGGGAAGCAGGCTACCCGGGCCTGATCTGGGGCACAAGTCCCTTCCGCTCGACTCGAGACTCGAGCCCCGGGCTACCTTGCCAGCAGAGTCTTGCCCAACACCCGCAAGGGTCCACACGGGACTCCCCACGGGACCCTAAGACCTCTGGTGAGTGGACCACAGTGCCTGCCCCAATCCAATCGCGCGGAACTTGAGACTGCGGTACATAGGGAAGCAGGCTACCCGGGCCTGATCTGGGGCACAAGTCCCTTCCGCTCGACTCGAGACTCGAGCCCCGGGCTACCTTGACAGCAGAGTCTTGCCCAACACCCGCAAGGGCCCACACGGGACTCCCCACGGGACCCTAAGACCTCTGGTGAGTGGAACACAGCGCCTACCCCAATCCAATCGCGTGGAACTTGAGACTGCGGTACATAGGGAAGCAGGCTACCCGGGCTTGATCTGGGGCACAAACCCCTTCCACTCCACTCGAGCCCCGGCTACCTTGCCAGCTGAGTCGCCTGACACCCGCAAGGGCCCACACAGGATTCCACACATGATCCTAAGACCTCTAGTGAGTGGAACACAACTTCTGCCAGGAGTCTGGTTCGAACACCAGATATCTGGGTACCTGCCTTGCAAGAAGAGAGCTTACCTGCAGAGAATACTCTGCCCACTGAAACTAAGGAGAGTGCTACCCTCCAGGTCTGCTCATAGAGGCTAACAGAGTCACCTGAAGAACAAGCTCTTAACAGTGACAACTAAAACAGCTAGCTTCAGAGATTACCAGATGGCGAAAGGCAAACGTAAGAATCCTACTAACAGAAATCAAGACCACTCACCATCATCAGAACGCAGCACTCCCACCCCACCTAGTCCTGGGCACCCCAACACAACCGAAAATCTAGACCCAGATTTAAAAACATTTCTCATGATGATGATAGAGGACATCAAGAAGGACTTTCATAAGTCACTTAAAGATTTACAGGAGAGCACTGCTAAAGAGTTACAGGCTCTTAAAGAAAAGCAGGAAAACACAGCCAAACAGGTGATGGAAATGAACAAAACCATACTAGAACTAAAAGGGGAAGTAGACACAATAAAGAAAACCCAAAGCGAGGCAACGCTGGAGATAGAAACCCTAGGAAAGAGATCTGGAACCATAGATGCGAGCATCAGCAACAGAATACAAGAAATGGAAGAGAGAATCTCAGGTGCAGAAGATTCCATAGAGAACATCGACACAACAGTCAAAGAAAATACAAAATGCAAAAGGATCCTAACTCAAAACATCCAGGTAATCCAGGACACAATGAGAAGACCAAACCTACGGATAATAGGAATTGATGAGAATGAAGATTTTCAACTTAAAGGGCCAGCTAATATCTTCAACAAAATAATAGAAGAAAACTTCCCAAACATAAAAAAAGAGATGCCCATGATCATACAAGAAGCATACAGAACTCCAAATAGACTGGACCAGAAAAGAAATTCCTCCCGACACATAATAATCAGAACAACAAATGCACTAAATAAAGATAGAATATTAAAAGCAGTAAGGGAGAAAGGTCAAGTAACATATAAAGGAAGGCCTATCAGAATTACACCAGACTTTTCACCAGAGACTATGAAAGCCAGAAGAGCCTGGACAGATGTTATACAGACACTAAGAGAACACAAATGCCAGCCCAGGCTACTATACCCGGCCAAACTCTCAATTACCATAGATGGAGAAACCAAAGTATTCCACGACAAAACCAAGTTCACACAATATCTTTCCACGAATCCAGCCCTTCAAAGGATAATAACAGAAAAGAAGCAATACAAGGACGGAAATCACGCCCTAGAACAACCAAGAAAGTAATCATTCAACAAACCAAAAAGAAGACAGCCACAAGAACAGAATGCCAACTCTAACAACAAAAATAAAAGGGAGCAACAATTACTTTTCCTTAATATCTCTTAATATCAATGGACTCAATTCCCCAATAAAAAGACATAGACTAACAGACTGGCTACACAAACAGGACCCAACATTCTGCTGCTTACAGGAAACCCATCTCAGGGAAAAAGACAGACACTACCTCAGAGTGAAAGGCTGGAAAACAATTTTCCAAGCAAATGGACTGAAGAAACAAGCTGGAGTAGCCATTTTAATATCGGATAAAATCGACTTCCAACCCAAAGTTATCAAAAAAGACAAGGAGGGACACTTCATACTCATCAAAGGTAAAATCCTCCAAGAGGAACTCTCAATTCTGAATATCTACGCACCAAATGCCAGGGCAGCCACATTCATTAGAGACACTTTAGTAAAGCTCAAAGCATACATTGCACCTCACACAATAATAGTGGGAGACTTCAACACACCACTTTCTTCAAAGGACAGATCGTGGAAACAGAAACTAAACAGGGACACAGTGAAACTAACAGAAGTTATGAAACAAATGGACCTGACAGATATCTACAGAACATTTTATCCTAAAACAAAAGGATATACCTTCTTCTCAGCACCTCACGGGACCGTCTCCAAAATTGACCATATAATTGGTCACAAAACAGGCCTCAATAGATACAAAAATATTGAAATTGTCCCATGTATCCTATCAGACCACCATGGCCTAAGACTGATCTTCAATAACAACATAAATAATGGAAAGCCAACATTCACGTGGAAACTGAATAACACTCTTCTCAATGATACCTTGGTCAAGGAAGGAATAAAGAAAGAAATTAAAGACTTTTTAGAGTTTAATGAAAATGAAGCCACAACGTACCCAAACCTATGGGACACAATGAAAGCATTTCTAAGAGGGAAACTCATAGCGCTGAGTGCCTCCAAGAAGAAACGGGAGACAGCACATACTAGCAGCTTGACAACACATCTAAAAGCCCTAGAAAAAAAGGAAGCAAATTCACCCAAGAGGAGTAGACGGCAGGAAATAATCAAACTCAGGGGTGAAATCAACCAAGTGGAAACAAGAAGAACTATTCAAAGAATTAACCAAACGAGGAGTTGGTTCTTTGAGAAAATCAACAAGATAGATAAACCCTTAGCTAGACTCACTAAAGGGCACAGGGACAAAATCCTAATTAACAAAATCAGAAATGAAAAGGGAGACATAACAACAGATCCTGAAGAAATCCAAAACACCATCAGATCCTTCTACAAAAGGCTATACTCAACAAAACTGGAAAACCTGGACGAAATGGACAAATTTCTGGACAGATACCAGGTACCAAAGTTGAGTCAGGATCAAGTTGACCATCTAAACAGTCCCATATCACCTAAAGAAATAGAAGCAGTTATTAATAGTCTCCCAACCAAAAAAAGCCCAGGACCAGATGGGTTTAGTGCAGAGTTCTATCAGACCTTCAAAGAAGATCTAATTCCAATTCTGCACAAACTATTTCACAAAATAGAAGTAGAAGGTACTCTACCCAACTCATTTTATGAAGCCACTATTACTCTGATACCTAAACCACAGAAAGATCCAACAAAGATAGAGAACTTCAGACCAATTTCTCTTATGAATATCGATGCAAAAATCCTCAATAAAATTCTCGCTAACCGAATCCAAGAACACATTAAAGCAATCATCCATCCTGACCAAGTAGGTTTTATTCCAGGGATGCAGGGATGGTTTAATATACGAAAATCCATCAATGTAATCCATTATATAAACAAACTCAAAGACAAAAATCACATGATCATCTCGTTAGATGCAGAAAAAGCATTTGACAAGATCCAACACCCATTCATGATAAAAGTTTTGGAAAGATCAGGAATTCAAGGCCCATACCTAAACATGATAAAAGCAATCTACAGCAAACCAGTAGCCAACATCAAAGTAAATGGAGAGAAGCTGGAAGCAATCCCACTAAAATCAGGGACTAGACAAGGCTGCCCACTTTCTCCCTACCTTTTCAACATAGTACTTGAAGTATTAGCCAGAGCAATTCGACAACAAAAGGAGATCAAGGGGATACAAATTGGAAAAGAGGAAGTCAAAATATCACTTTTTGCAGATGATATGATAGTATATATAAGTGACCCTAAAAATTCTACCAGAGAACTCTTAAACCTGATAAACAGCTTCGGTGAAGTAGCTGGATATAAAATAAACTCAAACAAGTCAATGGCCTTTCTCTATACAAAGAATAAACAGGCTGAGAAAGAAATTAGGGAAACAACACCCTTCTCAATAGTCACAAATAATATAAAATATCTTGGCGTGACTCTAACTAAGGAGGTGAAAGATCTGTATGATAAAAACTTCAAATCTCTGAAGAAAGAAATTAAAGAAGATCTCAGAAGATGGAAAGATCTCCCATGCTCATGGATTGGCAGGATCAACATTGTAAAAATGGCTATCTTGCCAAAAGCAATCTACAGATTCAATGCAATCCCCATCAAAATTCCAACTCAATTCTTCAACGAATTGGAAGGAGCAATTTGCAAATTTGTCTGGAATAACAAAAAACCTAGGATAGCAAAAAGTCTTCTCAAGGATAAAAGAACTTCTGGCGGAATCACCATGCCAGACCTAAAGCTTTACTACAGAGCAATTGTAATAAAAACTGCATGGTACTGGTATAGAGACAGACAAGTAGACCAATGGAATAGAATTGAAGATCCAGAAATGAACCCACACACCTATGGTCACTTGATCTTCGACAAGGGAGCTAAAACCATCCAGTGGAAGAAAGACAGCATTTTCAACAATTGGTGCTGGCACAACTGGTTGTTATCGTGTAGAAGAATGCGAATCGATCCATACTTATCTCCTTGTACTAAGGTCAAATCTAAGTGGATCAAGGAACTTCACATAAAACCAGAGACACTGAAACTTATAGAGGAGAAAGTGGGGAAAAGCCTTGAAGATATGGGCACAGGGGAAAAATTCCTGAACAGAACAGCAATGGCTTGTGCTGTAAGATCGAGAATTGACAAATGGGACCTAATGAAACTCCAAAGTTTCTGCAAGGCAAAAGACACCGTCAATAAGACAAAAAGACCACCAACAGATTGGGAAAGGATCTTTACCTATCCTAAATCAGATAGGGGACTAATATCCAACATATATAAAGAACTCAAGAAGGTGGACTTCAGAAAATCAAATAACCCCATTAAAAAATGGGGCTCAGAACTGAACAAAGAATTCTCACCTGAGGAATACCGAATGGCAGAGAAGCACTTGAAAAAATGTTCAACATCCTTAATCATCAGGGAAATGCAAATCAAAACAACCCTGAGATTCCACCTCACACCAGTCAGAATGGCTAAGATCAAAAATTCAGGTGACAGCAGATGCTGGCGAGGATGTGGAGAAAGAGGAACACTCCTCCATTGTTGGTGGGAGTGCAGGCTTGTACAACCACTCTGGAAATCAGTCTGGCGGTTCCTCAGAAAACTGGACATAGTACTACCGGAGGATCCAGCAATACCTCTCCTGGGCATATATCCAGAAGATGCCCCAACAGGTAAGACGGACACATGCTCCACTATGTTCATAGCAGCCTTATTTATAATAGCCAGAAGCTGGAAAGAACCTAGATGCCCCTCAACAGAGGAATGGATACAGAAAATGTGGTACATCTACACAATGGAGTACTACTCAGCTATTAAAAAGAATGAATTTATGAAATTCCTAGCCAAATGGATGGACCTGGAGGGCATCATCCTGAGTGAGGTAACACATTCACAAAGAAACTCACACAATATGTATTCACTGATAAGTGGATATTAGCCCCAAACCTAGGATACCCAAGATATAAGATATAATTTGCTAAACACATGAAACTCAAGGAGAATGAAGACTGAAGTGTGGACACTATGCCCCTCCTTAGATTTGGGAACAAAACACCCATGGAAGGAGTTACAGAGACGGAGTTTGGAGCTGAGATGAAAGGATGGACCATGTAGAGACTGCCATAGCCAGGGATCCACCCCATAATCAGCATCCAAACGCTGACACCATTGCATACACTAGCAAGATTTTATTGAAAGGACGCAGATGTAGCTGTCTCTTGTGAGACTATGCCGGGGCCCAGCAAACACAGAAGTGGATGCTCACAGTCAGCTAATGGATGGATCATAGGGCTCCCAATGGAGGAGCTAGAGAAAGTAGCCAAGGAGCTAAAGGGATCTGCAACCCTATAGGTGGAACAACATTATGAGCTAACCAGTACCCCGGAGCTCTTGACTCTAGCTGCATATATATCAAAAGATGGCTAGTCGGCCATCACTGGAAAGAGAGGCCCATTGGACTTGCAAACTTTATATGCCCCAGTACAGGGGAATACCAGGGCCAAAAAGGGGGAGTGGGTGGGCAGGGGAGTGGGGGTGGGTGGATATGGGGGACTTTTGGTATAGCATTGGAAATGTAAATGAGTTAAATACCTAATAAAAAATGGAAAAAAAAAAGAAAGAGAGAGAGAGAAGAAGAAGGAGGAGGAGGAGGAGGAGGTGGAGGAGGAGGAGGAGGAGGAGGAAGGAAGGAAGGAAGGAAGGAAGGAAGGAAGGAAGGAAGAAAGGGCAGAGAGAAAGAAAGACAGAAAGGAAGGAAGGAAGAAAGAGAGAAAGAAAGACAGAAAGGAAGGACCCTGGAAAGATATAGAGGATAGATATATAAATGCAAATGAGATTATTCCTAATGCTATCTTGCAAAACTCATCAGTGCTAGCCAAGTCACCATCAGAGAGGCTTCCTCTGGAGAAGACATAGAGGCCTACAGTCAAACATTATGAAGTGCTCAGGGAACTCTATAGAAAAGAGAAAGCTTGGATTGTAGGAGCCAAAGGGGTCCAAGGACACCAAGAGAACAAGGCCCACAAAATCAAGGAGGCCACATTCATAGGGTCTCACAGAGATTGAAGTGTCAAGCATGGAGCCTTCATGGGTCTGTAATAGGCCCCCTGAATCCATACTCTGCTTCTCTAACTTAGTGTTTTTGTAGGACTCCTAACAATGGTAGTGGGGAGAGAGGAAATCTCCTGACTCCTTTGCCTGCTCATGGGATTCTTTTTCTTCTACTGGATAGCCTTGTCTCCCCTTGGTATAAGGGTATGCACCTAGCTTAATTGTGTAGTGTTTGCTTTATATCACTGGAATGCCTGCCCTTTTCTGAAGGGAAAAGGGGAAATAGTGAATCCAAGGGAGAGATGAGGTGGGTTGGGGGACTGGGAGGAGGGGAGGGAAGGGAGGCTGCAGATGGGATGTATTGTATGAAGAAGAATATAAATGCATTTAATTTTTAAAAAGGCCTGAAAGACAGTGGCAAGAGCCAGGTTCTGACACTAAATTTGAAGAAGAGATGTGTCTTCCGACCCTTGCCACCTGCCACACTTGGGAGAACAAGCCTTCCAACTCACCTGGGCAGCATAGTAGAGCTGGCCCTGATGGTGAGGCACAGGTAAGTCCCACAAGAATGAGAATTGTCCCATCCCTTTACCTACTGCAGCACTCAGGGGAGCAGGACCTGCACCTTGATTGTATAGCACAGTAGAGCTGGCTCTGGTGGTATGGATGCAGGTGATCCAGCCCTGAGAGTACGAGAGAGGAAGAGATGGCCCTGATCCTTGCTCGCGGTGGCATCGGGTGAGATGAGCCAGGGCAGTGATGGAGAGCTCACCCTGGTAGTTTGGTGATAGAGACCTGGCAGGCTGACCAACTCAGCTACCATCAAGGCTCAGATCCAGGGCTTTGAGCTGGCCCACCCCATCATCTACCTTATCTATGACCTTCTGGAGTACGTGAAAGGCCAGTCCTGTAGATCCAAAGTCGCAGGATATCAATGACACAGGGCAATAGCAGGGTGTTACAGAGGAATGCCAGCAAGGATCTTTATTGAAAGTGTGGCAGAAGCCAGAGGCCTCAAACCAGACTGATGGCTCATTGCAATGAACATTTGCAAATTAAGATGTGTGGATCAGGGGATAGAGTGTGGGACACTCTGTGACACATTACAGCTTTCATGGCGAGGTATTTTTATTTTTTGTTTCTCTTTTTAATTTTAATTTTATTTTTTTATTTTCTTTCATGGGGGAGGTTGTAAGGGCAGAGGGCAGATATGAAGGAATGGGGAGATGGTGGTAATGGGTGCATGCTGTGAAACTCACAAAGAATCAGTTAAAAAGTTAAAAAAAAAAAGAAAAAAGAAAACGTGAAATCATTAAGAGAGTTTCCACTCTGTATTTGAGGACCACCACGAATTGACTTATAAAAGACTGGGCATAGCTCACATGCATATGCTGAATTCATGAAGACGTGAGTTTCCTCTCTAGCATGGCAACAAAATAAAATAAAACAAGAACAGAATAATACCAAACAAACAAACAAACAAACACACAAACAAACCAACCAAGAATCAGTTTATATGAAACATGGACCATTGTTCTGAAATGATTGATAGGCTATCGGAAAGTTAAGATGAAGGTGCAGACAGTATATAAGGCTTGACAGAAGTGGATTTCATGTGTGCTTGTGGGATGGGTACAGTGGGGGTGAGACAATTTAGATGATCCCCTTGAAGATGGCAACAGTAAATGGTTTATGGATTATTCCTCATCTTTTGTTTTCTAACATCTACTTAAATTTAAACCAATCTTTAGACTTTTCAATTACAGCAGAAAATTAGTACACACACACACACACACACACACACACACACACACACACTCATATATATATATATATATATATATATATATATATATATATATATATATATATATATGTGGCAATTTTATGTCTGAGTCTCACCATTTCCCTTAGGCTTTGTTTTTGTTTTTTTTTTTTTTTTTTGTTGTTGTTTTTTTTTTTTTCGTGTCAATGAACGTAAAGATTAGAAAAAAATAATCATAAAGAAGCAAAACAAGAAACACAGTATGAGTGACTCAGAGAGAAAAAGGTTACAGGTCATAAAATGAGACCTGCCCCAATGACATCTGGTAAAGTATCATTACTGGATGGATATTGTCCATGCAGCCATGCCTCGTAAACAATGGTCTTATGGTCTGTAAGCAAATGGACCCTGTGGTCCTATGGACGGGGGACTCAGTTACTCACTGATGGGCTTTTGGAAGATAACCCAATTCTGAGGGTTATGATGTAATCCTTAGACTAGTGCTTTTATGATTCACAGTATGATGGTATTAGTGGGAAGTAGTGAAGAATAGGAGGTGGTGCTAGGTTGGAGGAAGTAGAGTAACCTGGGAAGATAAACCCTGTCCTCAGTTTCTTCCTGGCATTTTGCTTCCAGTCCTCCCCGAGGTAAGCTTCTCTCTCTAGCTCATGCTCTCCAAGTAATGGTCTGCTTCCTTGTGCACAGCATCAGAAAGCAACAGACTCAAGAGAACGTGGATGGGGGCATCTGAAAATGTGAGCAGGATGAAGTCTTCCCTTCTCAAGAATTTGTCACAGCAGCGTCAAAACTACCGACTGGTTAGTTGTTTATGTAGTACAGCTTCCCTGTGTCTTTGCTAAATTGTCTTTTCGCATGAGTCACGCAGAAGGAATTTAAGTGTTCACATTTCAAGTGTTCTAAAAATTGGAGCAATCTCTTATTGAATCAGAAATTACTATTGAACAACTCCAAGCATTTAGAACCAGGTAAAAGGCCAATGACGTATCTCTGTTTATGCATGACTTTCACAATGGGGGCTTGAGGGCTGCCACTTATTTTCATTTTTCACACTATATCCAATCGTATGACCTTTGGGGAGTGTGTATTTAGTACTTGTTTGTGATGATCATCTTCAAGGACCAAAGGGTGCTGAGAGATACGAAGAAGGAAGGCTCTCAGAAGCCTAAAGTGGCCATGGTCTAGTAAGGATGCTGAATTTTGAAATAGTATTAAAACATTCTGTTAGTGTTATTGTTCCCACAGCAAGTCAATGTGGAATGCATTATGGGAGAGTTCCTTCAAAGGGACTGAAATGGAAAACAAAGGCAGCTAACATGATAAGGATCTACTCTGTGAAATTTTCACTTACCAATTTCCATGGTGATGACTGATAAATGAAGTGTTGTAGAAACTTTAGACACTACTATTTAAAATATTTGCCTCTGATTTCTAAAACCTTGAAACAAAAGTATGGAAAACATTTGTCTCTAAATTATGCTTTTAGTATCAAGAGAAAACCCTACTCTAGAGAGTAGGAACAAGTTTAAGAAGACTGTAATCCTCCCCTTCTCATTATGCATCAAGAAATCAAAATCTATGGCTCTAGACTAATTTAAATCTAGCTTTAAATATTCTATACATGTGCAAGGTGGTATGTGATTCATATCTAACATATTTACTGGAAAGACTGGCCTAAGAGTAAAGGTGAATAATGCTTATAAGTATAGGCCAAGAGTTAAAAAAAAAATCTAAAATACTAAATTAAGTAGAAAAGGAAAATAAAATTCCTTTCAGGGAAACACTGCCAACCATATCCAAATCAAACATCTAGAATAACAGACGTTTCCATTTCTTAGTTTTCAGAGATAATAAATTGAATAATTTTATTCATTAAATTAAAAATAGTAATAGCTACAGAGCCAGTAAAATTGTGAAGTTAAAATAGATGCTTCTCTAAAAATAATGCTTCAACTTAAACAAGAATGTTAATGGAGACACCTCAATTTTATGCTGCCATAATTCTTGGGCCCGCTTCAGCCTCTTTTGTGCCATTTTTATTGATGTAATAATAATAAGGTTTTCTCATCTGAGCCTTGATCTCCTCCAGTTTGTCTAGTTCATTTTATAATGTCTGACTTTACTGACTCTGTTTTCCTACCATTCCTCCAGCTTTAAAAAGAGTTTCCACTTTTAACCGAGTTAAGTACAAAACTTGGAAGATACCCAAAATCCCCAGAATTTTTTCGATGAATTTTCTGGGATCCTTACTTCCAAGTTCTTTAGAAGTTTACTGAAGTACAATAAAGGCCAAGAATACAACCATGACCTGTGACCTGATCTTCAAATGTCCACATGCCATTAGAGCAGAACCTGGTTTAGTGACTGTGCAAAATTTTATCTTATAAGGTAACTTCATTTTTAGGAAATTACCACTCTGAAATCCATTATATGAGAGTTCTATGCAATCTTTCTTCTTCTTCTTCTTCTTCTTCTTCTTCTTCTTCTTCTTCTTCTTCTTCTTCTTCTTCTTCTTCTTCTTCTTCTTCTTCCTCTTCCTCTTCCTCTTCCTCTTCCTCTTCCTCTTCCTCTTCCTCTTCCTCTTCCTCTTCCTCTTCCTCTTCCTCTTCCTCTTCCTCTTCCTCTCCTCCTCCTCCTCCTCCTCCTCCTCCTCCTCCTCCTTCTTTATTGTAATAATGTCTAACTAAAGGAATTTGAAACACGATAGTGCCAAGCGAATAGTCTGCCACCTAAGATAGAGTTTTCAGATTGACTCTCATGGAACTCCCTGCTTCTTCAAGCCCCCTTTTCTCATTCCAACCCAATGTCATCATGTTGAATATCCAAACATATTAAAGCCTTTCTTTCTCTTTTCCTGTTAACCTTTTGTTATGTTTATAACATCCTTTCTTCCTTTTACCACCGCCCCCCTGTTTTTCATATCAAATTTTTTTTTTGTTTGCTTGTTTATTTGTTTGAGGATAAGAAACTTTGTGTTTATCGTCACTAAAAACAGAAGTTTTAAAGAGTGGAGTTAAGCACCGAGGATCGAGAAGCAATAGTAAATGCCAGTACCATCACATGCATACCACACATTCTGTTCTCTTGGGAACTGGGTCTTTTAACACTTAAGAGTGACCTGATGAAATGGGAAAGCATACTTAGCCATAAGAAGAATAATGAAAGCAACAATTGAATTGCATTTTTATCATATGCCAGCATTTTTTTAAACCTCATTCTTAGAGTTCTCCAAAATTCGAAGTACCTAGGGCTACAAAAATGGCTCATTGGCCCCGAGGGTGTTTTGTTCTTACAGACAACTGAGTTCACTTCTGAGCATCCCCACTGGGTAGCTCATAGCTACCTGTAATGTCCCCTTCAAGGGATCTGATACCTACACACACACACACACACACACACACACACACACACACACACACACGGGCATGGAAAGAAAAAAGACATAATTGAAAACAGTTGTTAACATCTCACAGTTTTAGAATGCAAAACTGATGCATGAGATTAAATCATTTGGTCAAAGTTACAAGGAATGTAATCATAGGGTTTCAGAACTCAAAAACAGGTCTACTTGGCTGTATGTTATCTCCAAATTGCCAGTCAGAATGGACACAACACAAAATGATAGCGAGTATGAAATTTCAAAATTTCAATGTTACTGATATTCAATAAATTGACACTGAGATGCAAATTGTTTTAAAGTCCAAAACTGCCAGACTAGTTACATGATTAAAGCTAGCACTGGTCCTGATAGGATAAGCATGCCACAGAGTATGGGTGTGAACTAAGTACAGACTTAAGAACAGTTATATATTATTGAGTAGTGACTAAAGGTAAACAAATAAGAAAGACACAGGAATCAGATCTTCCCACAGCAGAATGTTTGAGACATATTGATCCAAAAACTCCTTTTGAAAGTTTGACAAGTGTGGGCTTCCACCTCATGCCCTGTCTTGCTTCTTAGCTTGAAGGAATGTCAGCAATGCCAGCCTGCTGGAAAGAACTATTGTCTCTCTGCTGGCTCATCCAGCCAGCCTGAGTTCTGAAAGCCAGGCCTGATGTTACACCTTCCTGTGGTTGGTTGTTTCCCTCACTTCAGCTCCAGCTCTCAGCCCCATAACTCTGGCTCAAAACCAATTTCTTCATCACAGAATATTTAGTGATTCAAAATGTATCCTTAGGCAACTGAGGCATGCTTTCTTTTCGGTTGCTCCTGAGCACAGTCCTTCACATTGTCACTCCCCTATCTTTTCTTACGTATGATTCTTCAGAGTTCAGATTTATAAACTATAACAAAGGTGGCTACAATTTATTAAACTCCAGGTACTTTGAAAGCAGCTTCTGCAGACATCACCTTGTTATAACCCTAAGGGTCCTAATATAAAGATAAGAGCCCAGTAATGGCTCTGTTTGATGGGTGGAGGATGTCTAACCACAGTTATTAAAGAGCATCAGTGCTGAGGCCTCAGCTCCAAGTGCCTGTTGTCCTGAACTAATTGCACAGTTTGCTCTCTCCCCATTCCCCCTTCCTCATACTGAGCTCCATCCTTCCCAGCCTCTCTGATTCAGTGCTGCTGATCTGAAGTATGACTTTTTCATTTCCTGAGAGCATTTTCCTTAAGCCACAATGAAAGGAAACATTTTAAAGTACAATACTGTCAGAATTTTCACGTAGGAGCATGAAATTCTACTTATTAGAGATGATTGTAATTATACCCACTTAAAACGATTTCACTTATATTTTAAAAGGAACAGCAATTTATACCTATTAATCCTAGCTATCATTTTTTTAAATTGTGAAAACTGCAAAACTTAAAGATTCTGAAAGTCTTATTGAGTGTTGGGTACTAAGCATTTGACATGAACATTTCTGTTCTGTGCAACCTTCAAAGTCAGAACCTATCAGAACATGACACTTACTATTACTGTTGCCGTGATCCTTACTTAATAGGTGATTGAATCATTGAAATGTAAAGAAAAAATTAATGTGCAGAGGCAGGAAATATTTAAAATTCTGTGTTTGAAACTAGAATCTACTAAGTAACACACAATACAAACAAAGCTTTCATCAAATATGTTTGTATGGACCTCAAATTATTATTATTAAAGCTGTATCTTGATATGTTTTTAGTCCACATCAACTCTGCTGATGCCATTACAGGATGAGCTAAAGGAAATGCAGGAAACAGTCCAGCCAGATTTCACAAAGAACTAATTTGGGCCAATGATAGTATCAATCCCAAGAACAATTTCTACCACATTTCACCATATTAAAATAAAAATGCCCTCCCACCTCCATAGAGCTGTTTCCGTGTAGCTTAATGAAAAAAAAAAAACTATATAGTAAGACATACACAATGCCATGCTTTCCTCTGCATATTACTCCAGAACTGTTCTAGTAGATGGAGAACAAGGATAGGCTTCTCAAGTATAATCTTCCTCCTCTTCCTCCTCCTCCTCCTCCTCCTCCTCCTCTTTCTCCTCTTTATTTTGTTTTTCAAGACAGAGTTTCTCTGTGTAGCCTCTGCTGTCTTGTAACTTACTTTGTAGAGCAAGATCCACCTGCCTCTGCCTCCCAGGTACTGGGATTAAAGGTTTGGACCACTACCACTCAGCATAATTTTCATATTTTTGATGAACGTATGTCTGAGAATATGGCCTTCAGAGTAATATAAAATGTACTTATATCTAACACTGTCCTGACCATTGAGTCCTGTTTTTAATGTTGTGTTGTTATAGATAGCTTATTTATTTAAAAGGGTTTTGTTGGTTCTATCTTGTGGGTAATGAGTGTCAAGCAATGAAAAGGTCACACCCTCTCAGTGTCAGACTTACTAGCTCTACAACGATACATCATCAGATCAGACCTGGGTGATAAAATTAACCCCTGTTGCTTTGATAATCAGACCAAGAACTAGTTGGTCTGGGTCACCTCCCATCTCAGATGGAAGGTGGAACATTTCTTGTGCAGCCTTAAGCATTAGACCAAACTAACCAATGCGTTAACCCAACACACTGCAGCTGGCTTGTCTTCAGCTGTCACCATTTCCTGAGAACTACTGATGTTCCCTACACACCTGATGGAATCTCTCTTCCAGTAACTAGTCTGCTTGTGTTTACTCTTAGGACACTGTTATTTTGTGTCAAATGAGTATTTTACAGGGAACTTACTTACAACACTCTTTCCAACCATTTAAAGTTGTATCTTGATATGTCTTTAGTCCACACCAACTCTGCTGAGGCTATTACAGAATGAGCTAAAGGAAATGCAGAAATCAGTCCAGCCATATTTCACAAAGAACTAATTTGGGCCAATTATAGCATCAATACCATGATCAATTTTTACCACATTTCACCATAGTAAAATAAAAATTCTTCCCACCTCCATAGAGCTGTTTCCTACCATTTCAAATGTCCCCACATGAAAATTCTAGAAAATAATGAATAGTCTACAACACTTCATCATCAGAACTAGAATGAAAATCAAAGATAACTCAGTGTTTATTGGAATTACATTAAAATTTCAAATACAATGTAATGGTAAAGCTCATTTTTTTGTGGCTGTCTGTGGTTGTTTTGTGTGTCTATTATATGTATGGTGGGTAAAATATATGTCTAAATGTAAGTCATGTGAGCATATAATGTGCACATGTGCTTGTTTATGTGTGTGTTAGGTATGTATGTGTTGTATATGTATATATGTCTATGTGATTATAGTATTTGTGTGTTTGGTGTATGCATACATGTGTGTACAGGTAAAAATCTGCCTATGCACATATGTATTGAGGCCAGAGGAGGAGGGTGTTCGGTATGCTGTTCTATTATTTTCTCCCTAAGTCCTTTGAGGCCATGATTTAGAGCTTGGCTGGCTTGACAGTAAGTTCCAGAAATGTCATCTCTGTCTCTTTTGGTGTGGGCTTACATGCTTTGGTGAGGCATGGTCAGGCACCTTTTAACATGGATGCTGAGGAATTGAACTCAGGTCCTCAGGCTTGTACTGCAAGAACTCCCACACTCTGAGCAATAGATCCTTCCCTCAAATTTTGTAAAAGGCTAATTAAGTAGAAATGGTGGACAGTTGAAAGCCGAGTACAATAATGAGATGATCTGAGTTTTCCCACCAACCAACGCCCCATCACACCAATTGATCGACCATACACATATTTAAAGTCTGATGTTTTTCTGTGTGTCTTTGTGTGTGGCAGTGCTAAGGAGTAAACTCAGAGCTTGCAAGTGTTAGATAAGTCTCCGTCTTTGAGGTATACGTTTAGATAGAAAGTAGTAGTAACTGTTGACTTAGTCAAATAGCTCTGAGTCTTAGGTACCTTACCACTACATCTGGTATCCCAAACTTAAATCTGATGTATTAGGTTTGCCAGATAAGGAGAACCAATAGTTTGTGAACACATATGAAAAGATAAATAGATAAACCTTTACATAGATGTATATAATGATTCAAAAGTTTCAAAAAATTCAAAGTTATTTTTTTTTTATCATAATACGAAAAGAGAAAGATTTACCCTAAGGAATTGATTATGGGGACAAGGGAGTTCAGAAGACTGGAAGCCCAAGGAAATTTGAGTTATTGTTTGTGCTTAGAAATAAGATTCCTTTTTTTGGAGGTGGGGGACCTTGGTCTTTTGCTCTAGAGGTCTTCGGCGGATTAGATAATGCTTATGGATTATTATTTGTTTTATTCAAAATATTCATCACATCTAAAAAAGTACTTTTAGCATGGCATTTATGCTGGTACTTTACTGGGCACCTAAGTAGCATGGTCTAGCCAAGTTGTCATAAAATTAGTCCTCATATTTGACTTAATAATTAAAAAATCAGCTATCTTTCTGTTATGAATAAAGAGCTAAGTATCTAATAAAAATGATGGGACACTTACTGTTTTTTAAGTGATAATGTCTTATTGCTTCCCTTCCCATCCTAAGAAGACATATTTTATGGAACAAAGACTGCTGAGTGCACCTAAAATATTCCATCTTCTAGTTTCTCCTGGATCTAGTGTTCAGCAGTGAAATAGATATTGAGGTTATTGACTACAAGATGGGGAGAGTTCGTTGAAGGCATTTCAGCTGGTATAACTTTTGTTGGCCATTTCATTGTCCCTCATCTTTGTCTGGTATTTGGTCCTGGTTACTGAAGATGTACAGTTGTGATCTACTGATTACAAATGTCACAGACACTAGAGACAAAATTCACCTTGTACTTTATGCTGATGGTCAGTGCTAGTGAATGGTGTCAGATTTCACTCTCGCTTTTAATCTAATTTTATTATGCTATGCTGTAAGCATATTATATTCCTACATAATCTGTGACCCTCCTTCCTCCTGTCAGTCCCCAATGTTCCCTGGACAGTTCCACTTTTACTTCCATACCATCTTGTATATATATTCATATATCTATATAAAATTCAAGACAAATGAGAGTAAACATGAGATATTTTGTCTTGTAGAGACTGATTGTATGTGTGTGTGTATAATGTGATTATCCTGATTGCATGAAAAGTTTCCTTTCCTAAGGCTTGCTAATCTAAGCAATCTAGAGCCTCAATTGGCACCCACAAGGGCACAGATAACTATGAAGAAGACACTGAAGAATGAGCACTGATGTAAACATTGGGAGTAGCTAAGGCAGAAACAAGGGATTATATAAGCTAGACATAATGAACACCCAGGCCTTATCAGGGGCCTTAAGGAATTCTGTAGGATTGGTAGAGCCACGAAGTCAGCCAAAGGGAAAGGCATACACAACTTTGGGAGGAGAGAAGAGGGATATTTAGAAGAAGCAAGTTTTCTAGCTTGTGGTTAGGAATATATTGGGATTAATTACAGTGCAAGCTGTGTTGTTTTTCTTCCTTTGAACTCTCCTGAGCCAAACAAGAAAGGGCAGGCATGGGCTGGGGTGGGGTAAAGCACTGAGCTTCAGAATCCTCACCGCATAGGTTTCCTCCCAGAAGACTCAAAGAGCTTTCTCTCCCTCATTCATACGTGTAAGCCCCACTCATCGCAAGCCATTGGTATACAGCTTCTCACCTGTGACCACAAAGGCTGCACAGCAAATCTCTTTTAGACATGACTATGTTTTTTAATTATGGAGAATGATTTAGTTCATATAAGTGAACTAAAGCAATCTCAAAAAAAGACAAAAAATCCATGTTTTCTGTCATTAGTGGACATTTTTCTGTGTAGCCATAAAATCTTGCAGGTATATATTGAATGGAAATGGAGCCAGCCTGGAGAAATAGAGGGCTGAAAGAAGGGGGTGGGGAGAGAAAATGGAATTGGTTTATTACAGCCAATAATATTATTATTAATATTAATAAATTGGTTTATTATATTTGTATAGAGTCTTTGAAAAAACAAAACAAAATAATTACTTAAATTGTGTAGGTAAATTATATTTTTCCATCCCCAAACAACAGTAACCACAAATGATATTTAAGTTGGGTGTATTAGAGACAGTTAAAGGTGGTTAGCTGGCCTTTGGTGATAGAAGTTAAAGCCAGCCAAAGTTTGCCAGATAAAATTCTTATTATGAGTAATCAGTTTCCAGGCAGAATGTTGAGAGGCACAGTGGTATGAAGGTATAGTTGGGAGGGTTTATGCATCTAATTCTCCAGCAGACTTGAGTTAGGGAAGCTGGGAGGGATGGATGGTCTGGAGTACAAAGAGTCAATACTGGAAGTGAGCACATTATGTTTTCAAGGGAAGGAGACAGAGTGAAAGAGAGTTCAGTTCAAAGAGAGGAATGGGAGCCCAAGATGGATCTATGACAAAGTGACCTGGTCAGCAGGAGAACTAGCCACAGAGTCAGAAGACAGCAGGAAAGTCATGGCTGCATCATGACTGAAAATCCTGAAAGAGACACATGGAAGGTCTCTCTCTGTCTTAACTGTCCCTTCTCCCCTTATTCACCTCCTTCCACTCCCCTTCCACCTTGTTCTCCCTCCAAAGGACAGGATAATCAAGGTTTTCCTGAAGTGTGCAGCTTTTGATTGTTGGAAGGAACATGGACCTTTGATGTGTAGTTTTTGTTCTGCCAGTCAAGGCTATTCCCTCTGGTTTTCAGAAAAGCTGGCTTATTGTTATGGAAACGCATTCCCATTGGGAATTTACTTTCAGGGGTCTCTTGGGAAGCATAGAAACACAATAAGGTATTTCTTCAGCAATTTTTATTGTCCCTTGTCTTCTGTCAGGAGTGAGAAACTGACTTAAAAATATTGTGGTGGATTCTGTTTTGAGAAGGAAGGAAATAGATTTTAATGATTTGCAATACAACAGTCAACATGAATAATGTCTGATTATCGTGTCTTGCCAATCCTATCAGGACAAAACGAAGAAATATTTTATTGAATAAATATATATTTATATCACTTAGAAATCAACAGGTATTTAATGAAGTATTCTGGGAAGATCTCATGGTACTCCAGGCATATGTATCTCCTAAAGTCATTGTTGGTGTCCTTCGCCCCATTTTCCCATTTACACTACTTCTATGATATAAAATTCCTGTAGTTAACCCACTAACCAGTTAATTAGAATTCAGTGTTCCGTGAGATTCTGCCATGTTGTATAAACATGGCATTTAACTTTCACAATAAACATCCCTAACTTGGAAAGAGGGGGAGGGGACTATGGTTAGCCTTTTGTTACAAGTATATTCTAGTCAAAATAGAATTCTATCAACTTTCCTACACCAAATTATCAGCTTAAAAATTAAACAACAACAACAGCAGCAGCAAAAAAAATCAGGTTTTGTGTCCTAGAATCTTGTATGCTGTGTTAATATGGGAAAAGACTGAGGCAGGGGAATGATTGGTAAACATTGAGGGATTGGTGTTTTAGAACAAACAGATTTGGCAAGACTCATAATGCTGAGTGCATCCTGAGCAGCTGAAACTGCAGGAGATTTGGAAGGGACCATCACAGAAGGAGACATTAGCAGTCCAGCTGAGACATTTTTTTTCCTGTGTGGAGAAATATTTCTTGTGTAACAAGATATGTGTGATGGGTTTAACTTACCTTGACACAATGAGAAGACCCATTGGCACACATGATATGAAACAGCTCTACGGAGTCCTCACTGCCCTCCTCTGTGGTCCTGGGCCACACCTCAATGGCTCTGTAGATTGGTACTGACATATCTGTTGTTTTTCCAACATACAAAAAAGAGTAAGTAACAGTCTTATCACTGTTTAATCCTGTTTCTGCTTTTTATTCAAAGGGAAGACAGTGACAAGCAAAGGACTGAATTCTGTATTCCCCACAACAAAGGATGACATTTCAAAACTGTTTTTGATTTAATGGTTCAGTGACTTTGTCTTTTGCCTTACAGTATTCTAGGAACTGAAAATATATTAAACTTTCAGAAAATATGACAAACATTTGTACAACTTACAGCTTTCATACAAGCCAGAACATGTCTCATGGTCCATTCCAAGAAACTAAATTCAGATTATTTGCTTAATTTATAAAAGGGTGATAATTAAAATTTTGACAAGAAAAACTATTGTTTCCAAATCGTCTCAGAATACTCACATGCACATTGGAAACAAATGTCTTTAGATTCAAGCAGTTCATGTATAAGAATAAGTACCTTAACTTTATTTTAATGTTTTAAAACAAAATTATAACCTTTTAGATATTATTTTTATGTTAAAATCATCTAAACATTCTAATCTCTAAAAAATAAAACTAGATTAAAGGAAAATTAATTTTTGAATGCTATCAAAATTATTTTATTTGAATTTTTTGTATTCCTGTACAATATCAAACATAATCTCAACCCCCAAGCTTCTTTTTTCCCCTTTTACTGAAAACTGATTTTTTTTCTTACATAATACATCCTGATTACAGTTTCTCCTCCCTCTACTCCACTCAGCTCAGGCTTCTATGGTATAATAACAAAATAAAATACAATTTAATAATACAAAGTACAATAAGATAAAACAAATATAACACATCAGAATTGGACTGAACAAACAAGTAAGGGAGGATCTTTCTTTTCTTTCTGTTTTTAACCTATTTGTTTTATTTTTTAATATTTTTATTAGATATTTTCTTTATTTACATTTCAAATGTTATCTTCTTTTAAAATTTCCCCTCCAAAAATCCCCTATCACCTCCCCCTCCCCCTGCTTCCCAACCCACCCTTTCCCATTCCTGGTCCTGGCATTCCCTATATTGGGGCATAGAGCCTTCACAGGACCTAGGGCCTCTCCTCCCATTGATGACTGACCAGGCCATCCTCTGCTACATATGCAGCTAGAGCCACAAGTTCCATGTGTTTTCTTTGATTGGTGGTTTAGTTCCAAGGAGCTCTGGGGGTACTGATTAGTTCATATTGATGTCCCTCCTACGGGGCTTCAGACCCCTTCAGCTCCTTGGGTACTTTCTTTAGCTCCTCATTGTGGACCTTATGTTCTGTCCAATGGATGATTGTGAGCATCCACTTCTGTATTTGCCAGGCACTGTCAGAGTCCCTCAGGCTCCTGTCAGCAGGCTCTTGTTGGCATTGCCATAGAGTCTGGGTTTGGTGGTTGTTTATGGGATGGATCCCCAAGTGGGGCAGTCTCTGGATGGTCATTCCTTCAGTCTCTGCTCTGAACTTTGTAACTCCTTCCATGGGGATTTTGCTCCCCCTTCTAAGAAGGATTCTGAGCTTCTGGGCTAATATCCACTTATCAGTGAGTGCATATCATTTGTGTTCTTTTGTGATCAGGTTACCTCACTGAAGATGATATATTCCAGATCCATCCATTTGTCTAAGAATTTCATAAATTCATTGTTTTTAATAGCTTCATAGTACTCCATTGTGTAAATGTACCACATTTTCTGTATCCATTCCTCTGTTAAGGGACATCTGGGTTCTTTCCAGCTTCTGGATATTATAAATAAGGATGCTATGAACATAGTGGAGCATGTGTCCATATTACAGGTTGGAGCATCTTCTGGGTATATGCCAGCAGTGGTATTTCTCTATCTTCTGGTTGAACTATGTCCAATTTTCTGAGGAATCCTCAAACTGATTTCCAGAGTGGTTGTACCAGCTTGCAATTCCACCAGCAATTGAAGAGTGTTCCTCTTTCTCCACATCCTCGCCAGCATCTGCTGTCACCTGAATTTTTGATCTTAGCCATTCTGACTGGTGTGAGGTGGAATCTCAGGGTCATTTTGATTTGCATTTCACTGATGATTAAGGATGTTAAACATTTCTTTAGGTGCTTCTCAGCCATTTGGAATTCCTCGGTTGAGAATTCTTTGTTTAGCTCTGTACCCCATTTTAAAATAGGTTTGTTTGGTTTTCTGGAGTCCAACTTCTTGAGTTCTTTACATATATTGGATATTAGCCCTGTAAAGGAGAATCTTATGAGAAGGAACAAGAAACACATACAGACACAGAGACCCAGTTCATTTTCATATTCCAGAATGCCATAAAAACACTAAACAGGAAGTTATATCTATGGAAAGGACCTGTAAGGTAAAAAGAAAAGAAAAATGTAAATAAAATAAAAATTAAAAAATAATCAGATAAAATTAGAATAAACAGTCAGGAAGAGTCCTGATGATATTATGATGCAAGGAAACTCCAATCTGCAATTGAGTTTTCTGTTGCCTCTCTACTGCTTAAGAATAGTTTGTTTTCTTAGTGAGACTCCCCTGGAAGAAACTAAATTTTCATTTTCAAGTGGCTATCAATTGGCGATTGCTTCTTGGTTAGGGAGGACAGCCTGTGTCCTCTGTTTTCTGCACTGGGAATCTACATGTGGTGGACCCTTGCAGACCTGTGCGCACTGCCTCAGTTTCTGTGAGCTCTTGCACATGTGCATTGATCATATTGATTGAGAAGGTCTGTTTGCTTGGTGTCCCCCACTCCCTCTGGCTCTTACATTCTTTCTACCTCTTCTTCCTTGGGGTTCCCTGAGTGCTGAAAGCCTCAACATTCTTAGAAAGGTCCTCTGATTCATGTCAGTAGCAGAGAGAAACACCATACACATTATATCCTCAGTAAAACTCACTAATCTTTTTACCTAATAAGTACTTGTAGTTTTAACTTTTCAAAATTGTGTGTTGTATGTTGGAGGAGACCTAGGAAACTTTGAGTAACCTTAAAACTTTATTAAAAATGAAGCACAAGCTATGTGGTGGTGGCCATGCCTTTTATACCAGAGGCAGGTGAGTCTCTGAATTTGGGGCCAGCCTGGTTCAGGGATACATTGAGAAACCCTCTTTAGGAAACAAAACAAAACAAAACAAAAACAAACAAAAAAGAAGCACAAACTACTCTAGTAGAGAAAAAGTAGTGTTTAGCTTGCCAGGGACTTGGGAACAGGTTTCTGAGGGCATTATCTTCAACACCAGAGCACACAGGATGAGGATGTGGGTACAGCACCGACAGACACGTGTCATTGACAAGCTGGTTTAGAAACAACACAGCAGTTGGTGTGTTTGAGGCAGACTCAGACTGCCGAGCATTTACAGAGCTGAATGTGGACTGAAGAGGCAGTTTGAAGCCACATCTTAAAGGACTTTTTAGACCAGTAGAATAGATTATTTTAGGTCTGTTCCAGTAGTCTAGCAGGTCAGCAGAAAGATTTAAGATGCTAAATGTGTATAGCAGAATATCATTAGAAATAATTTCATTCACTTTTGTTTCCAGATGTATTTGGTTCTATCCTAGGGCTCTGGCCTATCCAACCTTTGGTTCCTTGCCATCTAGGCAGTGTGAGGCATGGGCTCCCTCTCAGGGCATGGGTTTAAAGCTGGACCAATCATTGGTTGGCCACTCACACAAGTTCTAAGCCACTTTTCCCCAAGCACATCTTATAGGTAGGACAAATTGTAAGTCAAAGGTTTTGCATCTGGGTTGATGTCCCAGTCCCATCCTGGAAGCCTAGTCTGGGTACAGAAAATGACTAGCTCATATTTAGATTCTATCTCTCCAATTACTAGTTTTCACTAGAGTCATCCTCATAGATTTTAGGGAGTTTCCATTGCACTAGATTTCTACATCGACCTTGCATTTCAGTCATCTCCCCCAGTACTCTCTCCCTCTATCCCTACACACCCCAAAAGTCAATGGAATAATTACTAATGATATTCTGATATATTCGTAGACTGAAACTTAAGATAATTGTCACCACAGAGGCTACATCCAGCAACTGATAGGAGCAGATGTAGAAACCTGCAGTCAAACATTAGGTGGACCTCAGGAGTCCTGCAGGAATGGAGGAGGAAGATTGTTGGAGCCAGATGGCTAGAAGATACCACAAGAAAATGGATCACATAACCAACCAAGCAGGGCTAATAGATGCTCACAGAGACTGAAGCAGCAACCAAGGATCCTATATAGGTCTTCATTAGGTTCTCCTCATATGTGCTATGGTTGGATAACTTGGTGTTCTTGTAGAACTGGAATGCCCAGTATTTCAAGAGCTGAACAAGAACTGAAGATGTAATTTGAAGCCACATCTTAAAAGCTTTTTAGACCAGGTGGAATATATTATTTTAGGTCTATTCTAGTGGTCTTAACAAGCTACCTATACCCCAATACTCCTAATAGTGGGAGTAGGTGTTGTCTCTGAGTTTTGGGCCTGCTTTTGGGACCCCTTTTCTCCTACTGGATTGCCTTGTCCAGCCTTTATTTGAGGGTGTAAGGCCTAGACTTACTGTAACATGTTATGCCCTAGTTCATTGATATCCCTGCGAGGCCTGCCCTGTTCTGAATGGAAACAGAGAAGAGTGTATCTGGTAGAGAGAGGACATGAGGGGAGGGTTGGGAGGAGTAGAAGGAGGGAAAACTGCATTCAGGATGTAATATATGAGAAATGAATGCAAAATGTGATAATGTATTCCAATCTAGGCCAGAATATAAACAATGTAAAACTATCTCATAAATTTCAAAACTTTTCTGAAATGGCAGCTGCTTGTATCCTGAGTCAGTGCTCTGTCATCTCACCAACAGTTCTGTGAACACTTGGTGCCAAGTCCTATCTGTTTTGTTCATTGTCTCTTTTAATTTTGTTTGCCTCTCTTACTCATGGCTGTAGATGAACCCTACTTAATGGTTCTCAACTAAACTTTGGAGACAGATATTGAGCACTTGGCTTCTAGCTTTGTTCCTTTTACTAATAAATTCCTTGCAGTGTTGTTGTTTTTAAGTCACATCAAAGAATAAACCAAATACATCGAACACATTATCCAACTTGACTTAACAAGGACCCATTTTCTACTATAATAATTTGTTAATATAGTTGTACATGTATGCACAAACTCAGGTACCACAGTGGTCCTGTGAAACACAAATTTCTCCATAATATTATGATCACCACAGAAAGTCAGAGCAGAGACTTCCTAAGTCAACACCCTCACTGAACACTTCATCACGAGTATTTCATAAGTGGCACAGTTGGTTCCTTCCCTTTATGTAGGACAGAGAGCAGACACAGCCCCAGGGGATAAATGTCCTTATGCCATCTACCTAGTTCAAGGTAGAAGTTGTAAAATGTCCAGTAGGCCATATTTTATTTAAACTGGATCATGTAAATTAACATGCTGCTTCTGTTGAAATTGCAGAAGACTTGTCCATGAAGGATCAATAATTTAGGTGTCATGTAGGAGAAGGGCAGATACTTTAAAAGGTATCTCTTTCTCTTTCTGCAGCTCTGTCAACATCTAACTTGTAATACAATTCTGGGGCTAATGAGACAAAGGAGAAGGATGAGAGTCAGTACAGGAAGATGCCTGGGATCGTCTTCTTTCATTCCAATAAGAAAAGATTTTCAGATGATTAATATTTTTTTTTTTGCTCATGATAGCAAGAGAATATTTCTTGAATACTTATATGTATAGGAGAGGGGGAACTGGGTATAATATCAATTTCCTAGATTGGGAAATAACTCCTACCTAAAATCTCTTATTTCCTCCTCCACTACTCAGTCACTCTTAGGCTCAGAAGACAGCAGAGAGAATCAACAGATAGTCATCATTATAGAAATCCAAAGACATAAATTAAGTTGGGGAAGATAGAGAAATCTAGAGATCTAGAGAAAAATGTAGAGGAAAACACTTTCATGAAAAGTAAGATAGAGTAAGAATGCCTAAAGAGAGAAGATGTTAACAAGTAATGTAAACAAGAGTTTCTACCTTTTTAAGCGTTTGAAGACACCAGGAAGTAAGTATCCCTGCCTAGAGCTCTATAAGACATCAAAGAATGTGCAGGAGAAATCACCAAATCTATAAAGCAGCCATGTACTTCCTTTTATAATTTACTAGGATTCACATTAGGCACCCAATCCAGTATCACAGGGAAATCAGCAGGCTAAGGAATCTCCTTCATGAATTAAAAAAAAACATATTTGATTCTGCTGAGTCTAAAGGAATTACATTTGCCTATAGTGTTGCATATAAATTTAGGCAATGGTGCCTAAACCAGTGGTTCTCAACCTTCCTAATGCCGTGACCCTTTAATACAGTTCCTCATGTCGTGGAACTATAAAGCTGTTTTGTTGCTCCTTCATAAGTGTTGCTACTGTTGGAATGTAAATATCTGATATGCAGGATATCCGATACACAACCCACAACATGGTTACAACCATTGAGAAGCACTGGCTTAAATCTAGTCTGCAAACAAATAAGCAGCTCAGAATTAGAAGACACCAAAGGTGATCACTTCACAACATTGCATTGTGTACCTTTAATTAACATGCAACCCATGAAATATGGAATTTACATAACATTTGCGTTGCTATGGCCATTGGTAGCTCCCCTAGACAGTCTGAAAAGGACCCAATGTATGAGGCAAGATGGACTTGAATGTGGGAGGGCACTGGGGAAAGGTGAACAACATACCGGTTAAGCTACCCAATGAGGGTTCTTTAAAATCAATCTTTCTACATTAAAGATATTTGGAGATTGGAACCTTGACCGTAGACATTGTTCTCAAAGGAAGCAGGTTTCTTCCAAAGAAAGAAATTCTGCATGCATATTTTGACAAGATCTTTTATATTTGAGTTTAAATAATAATAAAAAAATCCTCTTCAGGCAGATTTGGAAAGTAATTTTAGAATGGCTTAATTTTCTTTTTATTAACAAAAACACAGACATAATTTGATTCATATTCCAGTTATGTTCTCTTGGCCACAATGTAGACTGAACATTATAATTTAAAAAGAAATTAAGATGATCCCTCAAAGTTTTCATAGTCATACTTGAAAACCCACACCTATGTAATGATGTCTGCAGTAGCCCACATGCTTCTTTTCATGTGAGCTGAAGTATGCATTACTACACAAACTAAAACTTCCCATAGCCATTACTAATTTTTATAGTTTGGACACAGTGGTATTCTTTTTCAACTTTTCTTACTTGGGTCAAAACTCTAAATAATTTACCTAATTGGAAATATAAGAAACTTAAAACATATGTACAGTCTCACTATATAAACTACTGGGCTTCGAAGGACTAAACTGCTCTCCAGACACTCAGTGAGTCCCATTTACAAAGAGCAATAACTTTGCAGGATAACAGTCATTTATTATTGTCATGATTTAGCCAGTGTCTGAGCATCTCAACTTTTCTTAAAGATTTTGGAGTTTTTAAAAATAAATTATAAATTATATATTGTCTTTGTAGTTCATTAACCAGAAAACAAAATGCATGATTACAAATCTGGTATTTCCATACTTGATAATTAACATAAAAAAATCCCATTTCTTACCAAGAAGTGAAAAAGGACTATCATGTTTCCAATTAAAGCTACATTTTAAAAATGCACTACATCCATGTATACAGCTGTGCATTCTGTAAATCATCTTAGATATCCTCAAGTGCTCTGTGTTGCTTTAGATTGATATTGGTGAACTGATCCTGTCAGCTGCTCTGGAACACAGCTGAGAACATGGGCCCTGCACTGCCCCTGTAACTTGTGATCTCACAACTTCTTTGGTGGGGAGCTGGCAAAAGGGATTGCTGTTACTATTCTATTTTAGCTTTTCAGTAAGTGCCAACAAACAAAATTATATTCCTTCCCTTTTATGGCTTTCTTCAAGGTCCTGGACAGCAGAGAAGGCATTTGTGAGGCAGGCAACATTACAGTTAGTGTTAAGTAGCTTATATTTTAACTGCAGGGAATTTGCAATCAGGTCTATACATATTTTGGTTCTTTCTCACAAAGTTACTTGAAAATAGGAAAGAAAAAAGAAGTGTGCTTTATCCCTATTTCTTTTGTTTTTCTTCTGAAATGAGATGACCTTTTAAGAACACCCAGGGAAAGTCTCCTAGTTTGGCAGAGACAGGAAGGACTGAGTCGGGTGGAGTGAAAACGAAAGTAGAGGCAGTCGACACATCTTATTTATATCAAATAATTTTGAAGCAGAAAAGAGAAGTTATTTTCTTTTTGTCACTGAGAGAGGTACTTTCAGCTTCTTCTAAAGGCAGACATGAACAGAGGCTTGGAAGGCATGCAGCCGCTGCTTGGAAAAATGCAAAGGTTTTTTTTTTTTTTTTTTTTTTTCTAGAGTCCTGGTAGCTTGCCACTAAAAACAGTTGCTGCTCCAAGACGTCTGTGGCTCATGCCAGACATTCTATCAACAAAGCAGAGCACTATGGCCTCAGACATGTGTGTGGACTTTTCATGAAGACAACAAAGTGATCTTTAAGATAAGCACGGAGAGCAGAGTCGTGCCACTTAGAACTGGATCAGGAGGGGTCAGCTGGGACCTCTCTGTTCCTGCTCTGATCATACATCCAAAGATCCACTGAAGGGGAGGGACAAGGGCAATCAGCCAATGCTGTGTTCATTTACAGGATTATCACGTTACCTTTCTGGTTACCTTTCTTCAGACGTTACATAAGTAATGTTCTTTAACACAGAAATAGACAGTTTCAGGGATGACAAGAGCTTCTGTTTGCTGGTTAGGTGAGTGAAGTTCACAAAAAGCAAATATGACTGCAATCATGAGCTGCCTGTGAGTAGAGACTTGAGAGAGAGATTTGTTTCATGAAGCAATAAAATATAGTTAAATATGTTTACTTTCAATGGTAAGGAAAGCTTCTGTCAATGTGTATTCCACTTTAGATCAGAAGCAATATTTTCCTCCTGAAAAAAAATACCTCCTTTATCATAGAAATATAAAGACATGAAAGTTTCTTTTATTCCTAAATTGGCTTAAAATATTTCTAGAAAATGGTTTCTGGGTTGAAGGGATGGTTCATTGGTTAAGAACACTTGTTGCTCTTGCCTAGGACCTGGGATTGGTTGCTAACATCCACGTGCCAGTTCACAAATGGCTCTGTAACTCCAGTGTCAGGTGATCTGATGTCCTCTTCTGATGTCCATAGTAGGCACTGTATTCACATGGTGCACACACTGAAAGCAAAAAACTCATACCTGTAAAAATATCTAAGAAGAGAGAGGAAGAGAGAAAGTGAGTGCTATTTCTATAAAGATAAAATGGCATGTCATTGTCATTGAATATTTCTATAGTAGCAATCAACAGCATGTAACTGAATCCAGTCTCTGTGTCAGAGCAGATCACAGTTTGGCCACTTTAAGTGATTCCCCCACTGAAAGCCCTCAGCTATACACTGGCTGTGCCTTTCCCCAGTTTCTAGGTTGAGAAGTATCTGTTTTGCAATCAGGTCTTCTCTCATTAGTCCTGTTTTTCTAGTAATGGCAACTGAAATAGATGCATGTGGTTCTTTCCCTAGGGGGATTATAAACACGTAAAAGAAGGAGGCATAGGTGTATGATGAAATATTGTGTAACCGTTGACTGCTATGTTGCTATTTTCTAATGGCAAAGGAAAAATTACATCATATGACTTGAAGTGAAACAAACATTTAGAAAACATTTTTAAGCATACAAGTCACACACACACACACACACACACACACACACACACACACACACACATATATATATATATATATATTACATGACTTATAGGATTTGGAGATTTATTTTCTTATTTTTCTTTTCCAAATAAGTGGCTACACTTTTTTTATAATCAGCAATCTGTGTAAGTAATTATGAATATTAAAACTAATTTCACAGAAAAACGTAACAATTGGATTTGTGAACCGTGATGAAGCTGTGTGTTTTCAGACCATGTAGCTTACCGAAAACTTGTTTTCTAAGGGGAAGCCGAGAAACAAAGGAAAGAGATTAGCAAGTAACACTCTTCACGTGTCTTTGCTTTCTCCAGAGAAATCTAAGGAAATAACAAGATACAGTTTGAATTTTAGATGTTTACCATGATAATGCTTATATTATGGACTCTTAAGACAAGGGAGTGAAAGGGTTTAGTTTTGAAAGGGTTTTTCTTGTTTTTGTTTTGTGTTTTGTTTTGTTTTGTTTTGTTTTTTTTTATATAGACAGAAATTAGAACTAGGTACAGGATTAATTTAAACACATTTTATTGTTCTCAGTTTTTCAGCAGAAGAAAGCCCACATACATATCAGGGAGCAAAATGGACATTGGAGTAAGAGTGGCCTCTTTAATTCCTAACTGCCACACTTACCAGATATGTCACAATGGCTAGCTCAGATCCTCATCATAAAAGGCTACACAATGCTGTTTTATAGGCAATAGTGAGGACAAATGAGAAATGCATTTAAAGCACTGATAGACTAGACCACGGCCCACAGTTGGCTAGCAATAAATACTGCTTTCCTTTTCTGTAACTGCAGCCTTGGGGACCTGATGCACTCAGCCGCTTTCTCCCAGGACTTTTATCTATGGCACAAGCATCCCGTAGATGGCAGGTTATACTTTCATTCTTAGGGCCAGATAGCCCTCCTCCTTTCTTCCACCTGTGGTTTGTTTCTTTCTTTGTACTTTTTGCGACCCCCACTATGAAATCAAACATATCCACTATGCTGAGTTTTCCACTCTATGGACTTCATACTTAGAGCATAGAGAACCTCAGATTTATAGGAAAGGATTCCGTTTTGGAAGCTAGGAAAGCAGAAAGGCAAGTGAATTCCATACTGGAGCTACGTTTATCATTCTACTTTTCTTCTTAACTTTTTTACTCTTCACACAGAGTATTCTCTGTCCCTGTTAGATTCTTTATGGCATGCTTTGTCTCACATTGCCACCATTCACCTGCGTTCTCTCTCTACTGCATCATCACTTACACACTCATTTTAGAAATTCCCGGGCCTTTGCACCATGTTACTGAATCACAGACCTAGCTCAGGGGTACAGCAAAATGTGTTTTATAGAATGTTTGGCAAATCTGTAGGGTTAAACAGTCAATGCTAGCAAGTTGTGGGCATACTTAGCTGTGTAACAACTCAGTGAATCCTAGCCTCTGTTCTTCTGTTTCATGTAAAGTTATCATTATAGCCACTCTCTCCGTGGCAATTTAGCTATTCTCTACAGTGTCAGGTTAGTTCCTTTATGCAGCAGTGATATATGAAGCAGGTATGTATGGCTGGAACTCTCTTGATGGGGTTACATGTATGTGCCACAACTGTCTGGTTCTGTGTAGCCTTAAAACCATACCCCGTGTCCCAAATTCTTAAGACTTCCAGGGTGGGGAGAAAAGTTTCACCTTATGTTCTAGTGAGACATTGACAATTTAATATCGTCATGGTGTTAGAAAGCTATGACTCACTTTATAGAGTCTAATACTAAAGTAAACCTTAAATTAAAACAAACAAACAAGCAGGGAAGTTTCCAAATGAAATTATTAAAATGACCAAGATGCAAACAGTTCACAATGTACCTCCCCTTTGCAGACCCAGGTGATGTTTACAACTTCCTGTTTGGGGGCCGCCTTCATCTTTCCCACCATTTAGAGCATCAGTGCACCAGAGCAGGGCTTATCCCAAAATCCATTGCTATTATGTGGAACATGTTCTTTTAGCTGGGCTCCCTTGTCTGGCCTCCGAGAGAGAGGAAGCACCAAGCCTTCATAGAGTCTTGAAGTGCTAGGATGGGCAGATATCCAGGGGCGCCTCACCCACTCAGAGGAGAAGAGGGTGGAGGGATGGGGGAAGGATTGTAGGAAGAGGTGGCCAGGATGTAAAGTGATTGAGTAAAAAATAAAATTAAATTAAATAATAAAAAGAAAAGACAATCTGAAGTTATCTTCTCAGTTGCCTGCTTGGTATAGTGAGGCACTTGAGCTTTCTCCACTGTGGTGGCTTTCCAAGGTCTTTTAATCCTCTCCATTTCCCAGGTGAGTCAAAGCCCACTGGCTAGCAGCATGTGCTTTCCACTTTCCTACATCCTAGTTCCGATTTTCATTCAACCTTTTACATCCACTCTCCCCCCTTTAATCTTCTTGTTCCCACTATCTACCTCTACAAGTTTTTAAAAATTATTATTTAATAGGCACTTATTACATAACCATCTATTAAGTACTTTTATGGCTCTCACCTGAAGCATTTATCTGGTGTACAGATAGATGCCAGATATCAGTGAAGAAAGAGCCCTACATATACCAAGTTATCAACAAATAAACATAAAATTCTCAAATTATGTACAAAAGTCAGTATTTATCACAAATATCTGGAAGGCAAGATCGGGAGAACCATGGGAGCAATCTGAGTAGATCCTAATTAAATTTTGGGATGTCTTGATTAAACACAGTATGCCCTGAATTACAGTCAGTGTGAATCAAAGTCCAGGTGGACATGAGCTCTGTCTGTAGGAAAAGTAGTTTCTGAAGCAATGAGAAGCTTCATCGAAATGATAATGTGTGGTCACTGCTCAGTGGAGAGAGTTGTCCTTGGAATATTTGCTCTTGTTGTCTTTTCTGGAAAGCAAAAAATAAGTTTGCTATGTGTAAAAAGTGTAAAACATTCTACATGTAGTTAGTAAGCCTTAGTAACATGACAATTCCATGTTATATTGAAAACTCCTAGAAAACTGTAACTATTTTTTTGTTCACACCTGTGCTCTGTGGGATGAGCAAGAAAATCAGAGCTGTGTTCTTGATTGCAGGGGCTTACACACACAATTGCAAATACCTTGAACTTAACAGAGTATTCCCATATTTGCTGCTATGTTTTCTTAAATTTCTTAATACTTTTGAATAAAGAGTCATATTTTTCATTTTGTACTGAGCTCACAAATTATGTTGACATTTGAATGACTTTTATACTGTACAATGAATGAACAATTGAAGAGCCAAATATAGGTCAAATAGGAATACTTTCAGAAAACACTTTTTTCCCCCTTTGGTGTCTCACTTTGGGTATGTTCTATGTGTCTCCCTTAAAGTACTATTTCTAAAATAATACATTGAATTCTACATTGACATTGCTATTGGTGATATTTTTGGGAAAAAAATCTGAACTAAATTGTATGGCTTCATGGTCATGACTATTTGAATCCACACTCCCAATACTGCTGAGAAGGCTCTGGCACTCTTTATTAGGCCATTCATGTCTTTCTTTCTATGAAATTTTGTCCCCTGCTGTATACAATAAAAGTGAGTGGGAGTTATTAAGATGGAGAAAGCATTGTATTCAGGTCCCCATTGGGATACAGTGCTAATTCCAAGCCAGTTGTATGGACCATGTCAAACATGTGCTATGCTTGGCCTCTGGAAGCCCCTCCATGTTAAAAATTTGTTACTGCTCTGTAGTACAGCCTGACCTCAATCTGTGCTATGTAGCACCAGAGCTCGTGTCTCTAGCTGCATATGTAGCAGAAGATGGCCTAGTCGGAAGAGGGAAGAGAGGCCCCTTGGTCTTGCAAACTTTATATGCCCCAGTACCGGGGAATGCCAGGGCCAAGAAGTAGGAGGGAGTGGGTAGGGGAACAGGGTGGGGGCAGGGTATAGGGGACTTTTGGGATAGCTTTTGAAATGTAAATAAAGAAAACATCTAATAAACAATTTAAAAAAAACAAAAAAATGTTACAACAATGGCTGTTACAACTGAGAAGATCTAAAGAAAGCAGAGGATTAACCATGCTACATGTGTGGTAAGCAGTGAAAGATTAAACTATAAAACTATAAAATATTACTATACATAAAACCCATAATATATTTAACTATGATTATAAAAATATTTACCGTATATTAAATATAAAAGTATATAACTATGTATTATATAGTATATATATGTATATATACACTAGCTATATACACTATATACCTTCTAATATTATATATAATATGTGTTATATATACTATTAAACTATATCTGACATGTTGTTGCATTGAAGAGCTGCAAGGACTAGTTTAGTTCTCAGTCCAGACAGTAATGGTGCTATGGATCATTTGTGAAGACCTAGGGTGAATACTGAGCTACTGATTCAGTTGCTCTTGTTAGTGTTGGGAACCCCCCTTGAAAACTCAGAAGGACTTTTAGCTAATTTCCTAGCTTACCTTGCTATGATCAACAGATCTACATTCTTATGCTTAATCTAATGATCATAGGCTGGGTTTTCCCTATCTGTCTGATCCATTATCTGTGGATATATGCTCCTTCATACAGTTGGCAGGTGAAAGAATCTTCAGTCTAGAGGAGTTGTACAGTAATTACACGTAGTACTGAGAGTAAAAGTTGCCTCAAGGGGAGGACATTAAACAATAAGCCTTCATTGTCTGTGATACAGTGTACTGGTTCCAAGCCAGTTGTAAGGAGCATGGCAACCATGTGCTATGCTTGGCCTCTGTATGTCTCTTCATGTTACACAAATGTTGCAATAGTGGCTTAATACCTTATTGGATTTCTGAGGTGCTACAGAATATAAAATCAGTGGCTAAAAATACTACTCTGAGAGATGATAAAAATTTAAATACAGCCAAGTGTCAGAACACAGTCCAAAAATGCCATCGTGGAAGTCATCCTGAGAGCTTGTGAGAAAACAAGAGTCTTTACGACCTAGATTTCATAACACAGAATTACTCTTGAAATGTGCTGTCGTGCTCCTCCCAACAGGAGCGGAGAGGAGTGAGTTTACCTCAGCTGTTGCTATCCATATGCTTCTGTGGAAAAACACATTTTTTGTTGTCACATTTGGCTTGTCCTTCTGATTGCATACTTTACTCCAGTGAGCATAAATTATTTGATGCTCTGAATAGAGTTGGCTATCATGTGCGACTTTAGTACACCTCATTTTTAGGTTTAACTCTCTCAGCTTCATAACTAGTGTGGCAAACAAGTGGTTCCCAAACAGGGACTTGAAGTCTCCTGTGAGAAAAGAGAGTTGGGACCTTCACAGAGCACGGTGAGTGGTAATAATGGAGCAGACACCAGGGAAGCCTTTGTGTTCTGTTCAGCTTGCACATCATTTCTAAAAGAATGTATAATCTCTGGTTTCCAGAAAAGAACTTAGATAAATAAGTATTAGGTTTAGTAAAAGGACCATTGAAAAGGAAAAAATAATAAGGGGGAAAGATCCTGATTAAAAAGACATATACCTAAGAGTAAGTTTCCTGTTCAATTTTGGGTCACTTGGGCATTTATTTGGACTGTTTTCACAACACTTGAAGAATATAAGGAGGTCACTAATCATGATAAAGAGATGACTAATTTTTTGAAAGAATATAAACTGGATGGTCAAACCATGAAACTGATAATAGAGGTGAAGGAAGAGGTTTTCTCTGTTTAGGTAAAATCAAGAGTAAAAACAGTGCCACTGAGAACTATGCTAGCAGTGCCTGCCTCAGCTTCTTTACTGGAGCCTCCTTCGGATACATATCTTCTGTCGCCTGAAAATGACTCTGAAGCAAAAGTTGTGGAACCTGATTATCACTCTAGTACTGAATCCCCTCCACTTTCTGACGAAGACTTAGGAGAGCCTATGGAAAGCTAACTTTATAAACTAGATGATCCAGACCATGGCCAGGAAAAAGGAATTCATTTATACTAATTATGCACTAGTCAATCTGCTTAAAACTCTATAAGGAAAGGTGATATTTGACAGTCCTTGAATATTATCTTGAGAAGTAAGAATAGGACCACAGCTATTTGAACTCAGACTAAAAGAGGCATTTTATATAGAGGAGATTTTTTGCTGCCTTTAGATTTATTATTTTCTCCACTAAATCAGCTCCTATAGATATTATACAGCACATAAGGATAAACCTTTGGGATGGATCTATTTATACCATAAGGGACATAAAATATTAATTGCTGACCTAACTCTTCTTATTCAATTAGTTAATCAGGAGAGGATATGATGTAATAATTATATATGTTTGATTCTTGCTCTTCTATATTATCCTTAACTAACATTCAATTTTAAGAGTGTTACAGAATTCTATGGATTTTAAATTTTCATTTACAGAGTACTATATAAGAATTGGAAATCATTATCCAGCTGTGGTAATTTTTTCATATAAACAATTCAGTTTAACAACTCATGTGGTCACAAAAATTGTCCAAACTTTTTCCATTCGACAGGCAGACACTTATTTTATTAATGGCTGATCTAATGGTATAGGGGGGATTCATGGTCTATATATTCATCAATTTATTAATACAAGTAGTTGGAACTTGCTGTTTTGATTCATCTATTACAGTTTCTTCACAAACCCTTAAATATCATTTCAGATTTTACTTATATTGTAAGAGTATTTCCAACAATAGACTCATATTTGTGCATACTGTAACTTTCCTGGTTTTATTACCAAAGGGAATTATCAATCTGATGCATTAGCTTACCAATTTTTGTTTCTCCAGAAGAAAATTGGGAAGGGGAAGGCATGTCACTGTAGACAGATCCACCGAATTCCTCTCAAGCATCTCTGGCTCTGGGTCATCAAGCACAGGATGGAGGGTGAGGAGACAGTGGAAGTCGCCAAAAAGATAACAAACCTCCAGCTAAAGGGCAAAAAGTGATGTCAACCGTATCATCAGAAGTCAGGTCTGCCTACCTGGGCCAAATTAAGGTCCTATGAACAAAGGAGAAGTTATGAACATTGGACCTTCAGATGTGATACATTCATTTATTTATCTGAAGAAGGAAACTGCATTGAATATGTTCTTGGGATTTAAGTCACTTCCTATTTGCATAAGATATCATAATAGTTGTATCCTTGTTAAAGACAAATATGGGTTTATATTCTTCAAGATACCAGAACTATTTATCATATGGGTCTCATTCCAAGCTTTTCTCTAATTTTTTCTGATCAATATATCAATGCAACTCATAGTGATTAACATAGTTTGGATCTCTTTTCTCAGTAGCAGAGTATTTCATAAAATGATTTCAGTGCTCTACTATTAAAAATTATTTGCTTATAGGACACTCATGCACCAAATGGCAATCATATTTATCTACAACATCTCAAGTCAAAATCACTTTGGAAGATGGATCTATGTGATTTTGAGGTCAGTACGGTCTACAAAGCAAGTCCCAGGATAGCCAGGGCTCTGTTACACAGAGAATCCCTATCTTGATACCCCCAAACACTCTGATATTCTGCTATTACAATAAAAAAGAGGGAACTGTTAGAACACAGTTCAAAATGGAAGCTTGTGTGGGGACTTTTGAGTGCTTGTGAGAAAATTAAAAAAAAAATAAGATATGAGTTTTGTGCCCTGAGCATCTATGTAGCACAGAATTGTTCTCGGAATGTGTTTCCATGCTCTTCACGGTGGTAGTAGATAAGAATGGGTTCATTTCAGTTGTTGTTATGCACATAACTCTACGCAAAAACATGCTTTTACCTCATGAAGCTTGTCCTGTGGATAGTGTATTTCACTCAGGTGACTCTTATTAACCTTCAGAGTATAAATTGATGTTTTGAAAAAATTGGCTATTGCATGAGACATTAGTTTGCCTAATTTTTAGGCCCTGTTCTCCTAGGTTTGTGTTGCCAACTAGAAACAGCTAGGACTAAGCAAATCAGTAATAAGTCAACTAGAAACAGTAAACAGCTATGACTAAGTAGATCTGTATTAAGTCTACTGGTTGACTATTTAGAGCTGAAGGGTTAGTCACATGCTACCACAACTTATACATGTAGTTGTAAGAAAATGTTTGAAATTATCTATGAACAAATGTTATTCCCCAATTGCTTCTTCTGAACTGGCTCCGAGAAGTTCCTCCTCTTTACATACATCCTATGGAGAACCTCGTATCCTCCTTTTTTTTACTGATTCAATTTGTTTCATGGATGTTGTAAGGTATCTTGTAAAGAAAGTTTTCTATGAATAAAGTCATCTAGGATATGTTTTCACTCCTATACAATCAACATTAGCTCTTAGTAGAAGCCCATGCTTATAAAATCAACCTAAAACTAGTTATCTATCAGAAAAAACTTTGACTGTGAAGCCAAGTATATCATTCTGATGATAATTCTGTAAGTACACTGTAGCTGTTTTTAGACACACCAGAAGAGGCCATCTGATCTCATTACAGATGGTTGTGAGTCACCCTGTGGTTGCTGGAATTTGAACTCAGGACCTCTTAAGGAACACTCAGTGCTCTTAACCCCTGAGCCAACTCTCTAGCTCACTCCAATCCTACAAGTTTGCTATGTTTTTAATATCACCCCAATTTCCCAATCTTGCTGTTTCCTGAACAGTTCACCCTTTTCTATTTAGTGCTTCCAGGGTTGATTTATATTACTTTATACAAAAATCCAACATTTTGGAGTTACCAGCAACCTTAAAATATTTTTGCTTTCCTTAAAAACACTTCCAGGTTACATTTCTTTTTCTTTTTCTTTTTTCTTTTTGATATTATTATTTGTTTTCTGATGTCTTTACTAGACAATTTTAGTTTTAATACATCTGAAATAGTTAAAGTTCTTTACAAACTTTGCTTCTCCTATAGGTGCAAAAAGCAATCATCTTATTGAAATACTGAGAAGCCATTTACTCCAGAAAGGTCTAGCATTTCTCTCTCTCATCAACTGGTGAGGATCAGTTCAAGATGCTTTAAAAAAAAACAAATAAAAAATATAATTGGTGAGATACAAAAGTAAGTTTGGAGGAAACTGGAAAATCATTACTTACTTAGACATGGTATCAACATGCTGCCTATCAGAGGCATTGGAGACTAGGGGTGTAAAGAGTGAATATTTAGAGAAGCCATGAACACTTATTGACAGAAGGGACAAGCCTGAGGTTAAACTCAAGGGGGAAAAACGATGCCTAGCTCCTGGGTGGATGGTAAAATCAGCCCTTTGAATGTATGAGTAATAAGCTGTCCCCAGGTTTAAGTGACTCTGAAGAGCAGCAACATTAGCATCTGTGGTGGACAGTGTCCTAACAGGTGTACCATCAGATCTGCAAACTGTTGACTTCACAGAGAATGCAAGTGAGACATCTAAGGAACCCCTTTGCTCAGTATTCCTTACTGAATGCCCAGATTCCCAATTCAGGTTATAATTTACAGGAAGACACATTAGTCTGAAAGAAACTGTAATTTCAAATATCTGTTATTCTATTATTTTTGGAACTGTTTAAATATTTATGAGTATATAGTCATAAGCTTAACATGACAATAGTTTTTACTGTTGCCTATCATCTATCTAATCTTTCTATCTCTCTCTCTCTCTCTATCTATCTCTCTATCTATCTCTCTATCTATCTATCTATCTATCTATCTATCTATCTATCTATCATCTATCTATCTATCTAGAAGAACTTTTTACAATGCTGAGCCTCTGATCAGGATTGTGTTTTCAGAAAAAGCACTTTATAGTCACATCCGAAGGACTTTATTTGGAGGAGAATGTTGCCATGAGAACCAAGAAAAATGCCACTTTCCTTTGGGAGACACTCATTAGAGTGTAACAACTCAGAGCACTGTAGAATACTTTGTCAGTTTCCTAGAAAGCTCATGCATTCTTTCTCTTCCTGACTTCTTACAAGCAGTTCTAACCCAGAACCCTTCCAGGTTAGCACCACAATAACATGCTGGTTTATAATGTGCCACCTTGGGGGCTCTATAATAACTATGCGTTTAAATAATAAAAGGAGAAATGTCTACTTTGTCATATGACTTTATGAACAGTATTTCATTTAAAATGCTAATGTTTTCTTGTATTTCTTATAGTAAACTTCTGGAAAGGGTGAATTAATCAGACCAGGGATTTAAAGCATTTTAAACTAAAACGTGCCTTAGCTCCTGCCATCTCCATTGCAGTCTCATTTTACTATGGCAGTGCCTGGCATGAGTTGCTCTGACTTAAGATAGTAGAGCCAGCTTGGCCACTGTACTTGCAGTAATCTAAATTACTGCAGGCAACGCAGGGTTGCCCTCAGATGAACAGCAGCTTCTCAGGTAGCATCTGGTGTGAGGGGAGGAGCTGTACTTCAACAATCAGGCAAGGACAGCCAAGACTACAGCGGGACAAGTGGTATCTGCTGACCTCTTAGCATTTACTGCAGCAATACACATATTCTTTTTTTTTCTTTTATTACATATTTTCCTATATCACATTACCAATGCTATCCCAAAAGTCCCCCATACCCTCCACCCCCAACTCCCCTACCCTACCATTCCCATTTTTTGGCTCTGGCGTTCCCCTGTACTAGGGCATATGAAGTTTGCCTGTCCAATGGGCCTCTCTTTCCAGTGATGGCCGACTAGGCCATCTTTTGATACATATGCAGCTAGAGTCAAGAGCTCCGGGGTACTGGTTAGTTCATAATGTTGCACCTACAGGGTTGCAGATCCCTTTAGCTCCTTGGGTACTTTCTCTAGCTCCTCCATTGGGGGCCCTGTGATCCATCCATTAGTTGACTGTGAGCATCCACTTCTGTGTTTGCTAGGCCCCGGCCTAGTCTCACAAGAGACAGCTATATCACGGTCCTTGCAACAAATGCTTGCTAGTGTATGCAATGGTGTCAGCGTTTGGATGCTGATTATGGGGTGGATCCCTGGATATGGCAGTCTCTACATGGTCCATCCTTTCGTCTCAGCTCCAAACTTTGTCTCTGTAACTCCTTCCATGGGTGTTTTGTTCCCATTTCTAAGGAGGGGCATAGTGTCCACACTTCAGTCTTCATTTTTCTTGAGTTTCATGTGTTTAGGAAATTGTATCGTATATCTTGGGTATCCTAGGTTTTGGGCTAATATCCACTTATCAGTGAGTAGAAGCTGTCAATCTTATGTACCAGCCTCCTCCTACTCATGCCCCACCTGAGTCTCTGAACTGTTTTGTCTCCATATCACGTTAATCTTGATGTTTGTGCCACCTCTTTCTTAGATGAGAGCATGGATTCTGACTTTTCTGACAATATGAGAAGACACTTGTTGGGAGATCAGACAATGAATGATTATCTCAATTTCCAATGGCACTGTGGAACTTTCACGAGGATCGCTGGTATTCATCTGGGTCCCACCTAGTGATATTTCCTGTGGTTCTTTTTTTGAAACCACCTTGTCCATGCTGAAACTAGATTACTCTTCAAACTTAAAAGCAGGGTCTCAACCATTTCAATTTTTTAAATGCTATATGGCAACCAAAAATAAGTAGAACAGTTAAATCTGAGGGTTTCGTTTGAACTGAAATGATCACTCCTGGGCCTGGAAGATTAAGGCTTACGCTCTGGAGCATTTGAGATTCTGCTCTGTTATTCACAGGCACCTTTTATTTCTCTCTACCTACTTGTCTCAATTTTCTATCTATTGCTGTGATAAAAATCCATGTCCAAAAGCAACTTGGAGCAAGGGTGTGTGATTGTGTGTGTTTGTGTGTGTAGGGGTGCTAGTAAAGTGTCAGGGAGTGGCAGAGGAATTGTGGGGGAAGGAGGGACTTTATTCCTTCTTTTAACTCTCAGGCTGGAGACCATTATTGAATGAAGCTAAGGCAGGAACTCAAGCAGGAACCTGGAGGCGGGAAACAGAGTAAAGATCACAGGGGAGTAGTGCTTCCTGGTTTGCTCCTTGTGGCTTGGTCTGCATGTTATCTTATAGACCCAGAAACGCACAGAGGTGGCAATGGCCACCGTGTGCTGGAACTGCCCACATCAGCCATTATCTAAGAAAATGCCTCTCCCAAGGACAAGTCCTGTACTCGTTATCCAATACAAAGTAGTCAGCCCTGTAATCATATACACACAAACAACAAAAACAGACTAAGTTGTATTTGTATGTTCATTTGCACACACACATGTATGTATCTAACAATAATAATCAAAGAAGTAGATGCTATCAATTTGAGAAGAGAACATGTGAGGGGTTGGAGGGAGAGGACCTGGGCAGAGCTAGCAGGAGGAAAGGGAAAAGGGTAAGTGATAGAATTATGGTTTAATTAAAAATGTATAAAAATTTTGAAGTAATAAGTTATAAAATATAAAAATATATAAAATCACACATTGATATTGCATAGCTAAAAATAAATGGGTGGAAAAGAAATGTTCTAAAGACTTTCTTGAAAGGAGTCCAAAAGAGGCATATTTTTTTTCTTCATTTTTTTATTGGTTATTTTATTTACTGACATTTCAAATCTTATCCCTCTTCCCAGTTTCCCCTCCAAAATCCCCTATCCCATCCCCCTTGTCTCTATGATGGTGGTTCCCCACCCACCTACCCCCTCCTGCCTCTGTGCCCTAGCATTCTCCTACCCTGGGTCATCAAGGGAGGAATATGCTCTATTAAGGTTTTGTTTTTCCCCCGAGATAACACTATCTTGTGTCAAGGTGACAAAAATCTTATCAGGACTGTACTCTCTTTCCATCATCTTCTTTGTCTCACCCTCTTTTATGATTCTGACCTCTTTGCAAACCTTAATGGATATAGGAAATTTTCTCTACTCTGGAAAAAAAATGCTGGTACTAATACTTTAGGCTTCTTTATTAAGATGCAAAAGGCTGAGGAAGACAGATGAGGGAAGTTTAGCAGACCATCTTTTTCAAGACCATATCCTGGATTATAGGCATTTTTCTTGCTGCATTATCCTATTTGCATATCACAAATGGAATATGTCCTTCCTTTCTTCATTCCAACTGTAATAAATGTTTTCCTCTGTCATAAATTCCAATCTTTCTTCAGCAGATGGTTGGTTACTTTAGGCCTATTATAGCCAAGCTTATGAGGTCATGTATTTAGAAAGGCAAAAAACAGAAAACAAGCTAATGATTCCAGAAGGCCAGTGACCCTCCCACATTCCCTTCTTCTAGTCTTGGTGCTGAGACAGCAGCATGTGTGCTGAATGATGATGCATTGAGACTTCTGATTCTTGTCTGGCTTCCCTTCTTGTGCCTAAGGATTAAATGAAGGTATAGAGTATTACACAGTATTACACAGCCCCACACGTATGCATTCAGGGTAACAATGTGGAAAAAGTGGCTTGTCCAAACCCAGAGAATTTCTGTACTCACTGCATAGTCTTTTTCATTTTGCATATTGGATAGCAACTGATGAGAAAGCAGAGATGATTGGTCCATATTTGACTAGGAATGTTCAGAAGATTATTTCTACTTTGTGGAAATTGGAGAATGAGTCTCTTTTGAGTTAAGCTAATAAAAAACTAAATTAAGTTGAAAATATAGCATATTTCACTGTAGCCAAAGAAAATTTACCATGAGCTCAACAACTGTTAACTGGTAAGACACTGTCCATGAGAGACTTGTATACATCAGCAGCTTCATACCACAAAGCCAGGTAATTGCATTTCTCTGCAAAAGTTGTTGAACCATTTAGGCGTGGATGTACTCCTTCCTTAAAGAGTATTTTCCCTCCAGAGAAGGCTGAGAATGAACTGAAATAACTGTTTGGCAAACAGCCACATCACATGTGAATTTAGGAAAGAATAGCCATTGTCTTTGTTTGCTTTCTATTGATGTGTTAAACACTACTACTAAGAACAATTTAGGGAGGAAATAGTTAATTTCACTTACATATCCTGGGACAAAGGCTACTGAGAGAAACCAAGGTAGGAATTCAAGGCAGGAACTCAAGGCAGGAACATGGAAGCAGGCACTGAAACAGACAGATGGTGGAAGAATGCTGCATAGTGACCTTCACTGCAATGCTCTTCTTCTTCTTCTTCTTCTTCTTCTTCTTCTTCTTCTTCTTCTTCTTCTTCTTCTTCTTCTTCTTCTTCTTCTTCTTCTTCTTCTCCTTCTCCTTCTCCTTCTCCTTCTCCTTCTCCTTCTCCTTCTCCTTCTCCTTCTCCTTCTCCTTCTCCTTCTCCTTCTCCTTCTCCTTCTCCTTCTCCTTCTCCTTCTCCTTCTCCTTCTCCTTCTCCTTCTCCTTCTCCTTCTCCTTCTCCTCCTCCTCCTCCTCCTCCTCCTCCTCCTCCTCCTCCTCCTCCTCCTCCTCCTTCTTCTTCTTCTTCTTCTTCTTTTCTGAGACAGGTTTTCTCTGTATAGCATTGGCTGTCCTGGAACTCACTTTGTAGACCAGGCTGGTCTCGAACTCAGAAATCTGCCTGCCTCTGCCTCCCAATCTTATACACCCAAGAATCACCATCCAAGGATGGCTCTGTAAACAGTGAGCTGGGTCTTCTTCCTATCAATCATCAATCAAGAAATTGCCAAACAGGCTTTTCTACATGCCACTCAGATGTAGGTATTTTGTCTCTGAGTTGAGATTCCCTCTTTTCGGATGACTCAAGTTTCTGCTAAGTTGGCCAATATATAAACAAACAAACAAACAAACAAAAAACAAAGAAAATAACAAAAATCAAAACACAAAATCAATAGCAAAAAACTAAGAACACAGTTACTTACCTTCATATCACATTTTGTTTATGAGATACACCAACCCCAAATGCTATACATCTCTCTTTCCTTGATTGTTGTTGTTGGTGACAGTACCTGCATGCATGTGCCAGAGAACAACTTCTGTGTTTGCTCCTCTTCTTCTATCATGGGTCCCAAGGACTAAACTAAGCTCACCAAGGCTTTTGTAGCTAGAGTCTTTATCTGCTATCTAAAATTGCTGGCCCATTAAGCAGTCATTTGAATTTTCAGACTGTGGGACAAAAATATACCAATAGGAACTTAAGCCCTATATGTATGTAGATTCTCTCTAGATACCTGCTATGTGTTTTTAGAGAGAGATTTTTTAGAGATGTAAAGGAACACTTTAGAAAATTTCAGAGAATTGTCAGAACAATTGAATATGACTGAAAATCCAGAATGCTTGTCCATTACCAAAACAAAGCCAATACATAAAATCTATTTTTTAAAAATTTGAAAATCCAAACCTTAAACAACAACAAGACCTGCACTAAATGTGTGTCTCTATACAAACGTTTTCCTCTTTTAGCAGGTTAGTTTAATGTTCCCGTGTTCCTAAGTGTATTTTTCATATTCAAAAGCAAAAGTTTATTTCTTAATCTTTTTCTTTTACATAGAAAAGTCCAAGATAATTGGACTTTTTAATTTTTAATGCAAATATTCCTAGAGGGCACTCTGAAGTTAGACCTACGTGTCATAAAACTTGTTTGAGGAAAGTGAATTATCAGCATATTGACAAGTAGGTCAGTGAGGCTAGAATGTAAGATCTGACACAGAAAGACAGGTCACTTGACAACACTGAGATACTGATAAAGATGCATTGAGCACATTTTAAACCTGTTCTTGAGTTATGTTTCTTTGGGTTTTATCAGGAAAAGTATAAGTCTGTGTGGTTGTGACAGTTTGGATAATGCTAATTCATTTGGAGTAGTTTATGCCCCAAATTACCACAAAATGTGTTATTAATTTCATGGAAAATTTATTCATTCTTTCTTTTCCTTTGGCTAAGGAGAAGAAGGATAAAAATGCCCAGAAATTATCCTTCTCAGGGAGGGCTGATCCTCTGCCCAGATGACACTGAAGAACTAGAACCAAAATGAGAGATAAACAGGTGTTGTCTTGAGTCAAAGTCTTCTTGTGTACTGAATAGCTGAAAACCTTAGAACCAGAAAAGGACACAATTAAAGGAGTCTCCTCCATGACCTAAAGAACACTTCTGGATTAAGTTATCAGAAGCATTTCAGAAAGCTTGGGAGATACTTAAATCAATCAAAAAAGATTTTGTATTATTATAACATTACCACCACCACTGTACCCATAAATATAATGAAGTAGGAACAGCCACCTGATAGAAGAAATGGCTACAAATTAGATTTAACCAATTCACTAAGCCCAGAAAACAATTTCTACTTATTTTTGAAAACTTCATTAATAACTGAGAAAGCTGGTATATTATCAGCCATCTAATGTGGTTAGAGACTGAAATTTGATGCTTGGATAGAATGATCTTGCTACCCATAATTTTAACTATGCATCTGGGGAAACGTGCCTCAATCTCAGAGCCTGGAGTTTTGGTAGAAGGGTTGATTAGAAGGAAACCAGATAGCAGTTGCAGAGTAAAGAGAAAATGAATGTCAAATTAACAGAAAATATATACATAGAAATGTAGTCATATCAAATTGAAATGAAAAATATTTTGAGTTATATTTAATTTCTATTTCTATAAATGTGTATCACCATCTGATAATCATTTTATGAATACAGATTTTTGAAAATAACCATGCTAGAAAATCCAAGATATTAAAACATTTCCTGCACTAATTCCACTGTCAACCACTTCTTTTGTGTGTAGGTGTACGTATGTATCTCTCCCTCTCTTGTAGCAGGAGGCCTTTTTTTTTTTTTTTTTTTGGCTGTCCAGCTTTGTGCTCCCAGCTGGTTGTACACTTGTACCTGCCCAGGAGCTATCTCTGATCTGTGGATGAAACACACACAGAGACACACACACACACACACACACACACACACACACACACACACACACACACACACACACAAGTTCATTTTTAACCTGCTTTACTGGCGCAATGGCTGGGCTCTTCTAAGCCTCCATGGCTAGCATGCCCTTACCTTTACTCTTTGCTCACACCTCCAAATCTGTCCTCAGTTTATTTGCCTAGTTACCTTCTGTGAAGCCCATTGGTCTTGCAGCCCAAAATGTTTTCAGGCTGCCCTTCCATGGTCTGCTTTCCCTTTCTGCATACATTTGGGGAGGTCTCTCCTGTTGCTCTGAGTCTGTTCTGTCTCTTTTGCTCTCCTAGTCTGTAGGAACCTGGCAGTCCCACCTCTTTCTTTCCACCCAACCATTGGCTGCAGGCATCTTTATTGATTGATCAAGAATCAATTGGGGCCAAGGACCTCCAGGGTCCTTACTTGCAGATTCTGGATTACTTCAAAGCATCAGAACCACTTCTCTATATTCCTCCCCCTCCCTCTCCCCTTCTCCCCCTCCCCCTCCTCCCTCTCCCCCTCCCCTCCCTCTGTTCAAATGGACCACATAAATATAGAGGCTAGAGGACAACACAGGGTGTCTTCAGTGATTGCTCCTGGGTCTCACTGATTCAGCAATACTGGCTGGCTAGACAAATCTCAGAGACCCTCCTGTTTGTGTCTACCCTGGACTATGGTTGCAGGTACAAGCTATGAGGTCCTATTTCTACATAGGTGCTAGAGATCCAGATGCAAACTCTTCATGCTTCACTCACTGAAATATCCCATCAGCATCCACTCCCCCCCCCAGCTCCCCAGTACCTCTCCCCTCCTAGACCCCAGGCATTTCTTCTAAAAGAACAATATTTTCTGGTGTGACAAAGAGACACTGGTGTTCCAAAAGTGTCTTAAAGGAGTAAGCTGATTTTAAGGACTAAACATGAAATCATGAATGATCATACACATATAGGAATACAAATACAGTAACTCATTATAGATGTAAGCTTCAGACCATGTATTTGAAAGCACACACAATTAGAAGGAGAATGCAGCCACCCACCAGACTTTATTCTGAAAGATGTACAGAGGTCTTCACATTCACTGTAAAGAGAAGTCATCCTGGCAGCCTTTCTCTCAATGTATGCCTAACTCTGACCATATATGCTACTATGATTAAAATAGTTAACATTCAGTCTTAAAGAAGTGTCATGCGCATATATGGGCCTTAAAGGCTTTTCCTTCAAGTGAGTCTAAGTTTTAGGTTTCTCAAAAGGAGGAATCAATAAAAATGTATGCTGAATTCTCAGCTCATCGTTTTTCTTTTCCCATTTAAATGTTACCCACTCTATGTATCTGCAGCCTCTTTTGTATGGAATTTGATAAGATTTCTTGAACCAAGAACCAGGGCTGTTAAAAATTCTTTGTACCCTTTTCATACAAATATCCAGCTTCTTACATAAACATTTTTTTATCATCTTGGAATGATTCATAAAGCCTCTAATCCCGTGGTGTAATAGGACACTGCTCACTTACGCATTCCAGGGATGAGTAATTTTGCAAGCCAGGGAAAGAGACAAATATATTAAAATGATTCTGTAATACAAATTTCAAGGAGAGAAAGAATAAAAATGGAAGTGAATGTAGAAATTGAAGACTTTTCTCCTTATGAAGAAAGGTGTATTAGATCTGCCTGTCAGAGGACTTAGTACATGAGTCTGCATGAGCAACCAGTCAGTCACTCTGCTAGAATCCTTCTTCATGTGCATGTACCTACAAATATTCAATTTTATCACTGCTAACTACAATATGAAAATTGCATAATAATCAGCTTGCATTGGGCCAGAGAATCAGTGAGACATCTCATTATCCTTTCATCCAGGGTCATGTCTTTTCAGAGGCAGAGTAACCGGTTAGCTTCTCTTAAAATTTGGACCCTTTGACTTAGCAGCTGTTTTGAGTCCCTGCTGTTTAAGAGGCAGACGGTGGCCAGGTGTAAGCTGGGTTATCACATCACATGAGACAGATATTTTTTTAGAAACAGAACCACATTGTTAAATAATGTCCTTTGTCTTGGATGAAAAAAGTTAAAGATAGGCAGAGGTTGGCACAGGCAGATTGCTTGAATAATTACATAAGGTTTCTTGGATGAGCAGACAGATTGAAACTTAAAAGACAGTCTAGATAAACAGAGATGGATAAAGATAATGAGATTTAGACATGATCTCACCAAGAGAAGCAATATCATAGATGGCTAAGGACTGGCAAGCTTCACAGCAGTTTTCAGAAATCTTAGATGCTAGATTTCATTATATGATGCTCAAATTTGTAGGGCAGAATCAAGTATTACCATTTTCATAAATCTCAAAACTTGCAAAGCTGAAGTCAAGAATGGATATTTACATAGGATTTGTTAATAAAGCCAATGGGGATGTTAGACAAGATACTTGGGCTGAGGCATTTTCTTCAAAACCTTTCCATTTCAAAACCTCTCAAAATATGACACCTGAAGCTCAGTGGGCTGTTTGTAGAGTTTTTATTCATATTGGTTTGTTTGGGCATTTCTGGTTTTACTGGTCTTTGGAAGTATATTATGGTTTCAGATTATGGTTTCTCTCTCTCTCTCTCTCTCTCTCTCTCTCTCTCTCTCTCTCTCTCTCTCTCTCTCTCTGTCTGTCTCTCTCATTTTTCTTTTGCTTTAATATTTATTTATTTACACTCCAAACCGTTCTTCTGGTACACCTCTCAGAGAGACCCTCCCTACATACCCCCCTTCTCCTCTGAGAGAGTTTCCCCTCAGGTTATCTCCCCACCCACTCTTTGAGAGTAGGCAGATCTTCTCCAGCTGAGGCCAGACAAGGCAGCCCTATTCAGGAAGAGATATCACAGATAGGCCAAAGCTTTAGGGAGAACCTCCACTCCAGTTGTTGGGGGGCTCACATGCACACTGAGCTGATCACTGCCAGCTATGTATGTGCTGGGGGTCTTCGTTCCAACTTGTGTGTGTTCTTTGGTTGGTTCTTTGGTAGCTCAGTCTCTGAGAGCTCTGAGCAGTTCAGACTAGTTGGATCTGTTGGTTTTCCTGTAGGTTCCCATCCCCTTCAGGACCTTCAATCCTAGCCCCAACTCTTTCATAAGAGACCCTGAGCTCCATCCAATGTTTGACTGTGGGTATTTGAATCTGTTTCATTCAGCTGTTGGATAGAGCCTCTCAAAGTACAGTTATGCTAGGCTCCTGCCTACAAGCATAACAGGGTATCATTAATAATATCAGGGAGTGGTGCTTGCCCATGGGCTGGATTTCAAGTTGGGGCAGTTATTGGTTGGCCATTCTGTTAGTCTCTGCTCCAACTTTGTCCCTGCATTTCTTTTAGACAGGACAAATTTTTGCTGAAAAGTTTTGTGGGTGGGTTGGTGTCATTTTCACTCCACTGGGGGTCCGTTCTTTATTCTTTTGTTTGTTTGCCTGATTGTGTTTGAAAGAAAGAAGGAAAGAAAAAGCCAGAAAGAAAGAAAGAAAGAAAGAAAGAAAGAAAGAAGGAAGAGAGGGAGGGAGGGAGGGAGGGAGGGAGGAAGAAAGGAAGGAAGGAAGGAAGGAAGGAAGGAAGGAAGGAAGGAAGGAAGGAAAAGAGTTGTGGAATTGGATGGGTATGAAGGAGGTAGGAAGAATATGGGAGGTGTTTTGGAAGGGAAACCATATGAAAAATTTCTTGATAATACGTGTGTGTGTGTGTGTGTGTGTGTGTGTGTGTGTGTGTGTGTGTTACAACAATGACAATGAAAGAAGGCTGTGAATTTAAGTAGAAGCAAGGGTGGTACATTAGGGGATTGAAAAAACATAATAATAGGATTCTGAATCTCGGATTCTGAATCTCAGATTCTTCTAAGACCCCAGGGTAAAGTGTTTAAAATTTGGTCAGTAAATGAACTTTTATCATTTGATTTTATGGTGATAATGAGTATATACCTAACTAATCACAGCTTCTTCTTTCATTACACTGAAAATTTAAAAATAACGTTACTAAACTATGCAAATTGTAATTAATTATCTGGTTCCATATGCTTTTCTGATGCCCATGTAGTTTTCATTCTTCTTTTCCTTAACACGTTTCAAGTCATTATGGTTGAAATACTTAACATCTTTGTTGTTGCTTTTGATTGTCATATAAGTCTATGATGTGACTACACAACATGCTGTCACATGACTTAGTAAAAAGAGATATTTGAGTTAGTGAATTCATCTACATTCTTCAACCTCTCCTGAAGTCTGTTCACCACCAACTCTTGCCCTGCATTTGAACCAACACTTGTCAATTCTATGGGAACATGTCATGGATTTCAAACATAAGTAGTATTTGTATCCCTGCCAATTCTCTTTTGACCAATTCTAATTGTTTATTCAATGTAGATTCAAAGATTATTGCTGCAAGTAAGGTAAACATAGTCTCACTCTTTTTGTTTGTTTGTTTGGTTTTTCGAGACAGGGTTTCTTTGTGTAGCCCTGTCTGTCCTGGAACTCACTCTGTAGACCCGAAATCCACCTGCCTCTGCCTCTGCCTCCCAAGTGCTGGGATTAAATAGTCTCAAGCCTGGCTTGAGTCTCACTCTTGTACCTCATTTTTTGACCTTTGTTTCATATTTTTTAACTTTTATTGAAAGTAGGTTTTACTCATACACTATATCTTCATTGTTGTTTCCCCTTCCTCTAGTCTTCCTAGTTCTTCCCCACAACCCTGTCCTCTGGATGCACTCAACTTCTTTCTCTTATTAGAAAAATCATTCTAAGAGATAAGAATCAAATATGACAAAACACAACATAAGAGTAAACAAAAACTATCATATCAAAGTTGGACAGGCAACCCAACAGGAGGAAGTTGCAAGAGTCCCCAAAGCAGACACAAGAGTTTGAGACCCATTCATTCTGTTTTCACAGTCCGAGTGCCATAAAAATACTAAGTTATAATATATGAATAGTGCACCTGGTACAAACCCATGTAGGCTCCGTCTTTGATGCTTCAGTTTGTGACTTGCTTAGTTGATTCAGAGGGTTTTGTTCTCCTGGTATTCTCTATCCACTCTGACTCTTAAAATCTTTCCACCTTCTCTAATGCAGAATTCTCTGAGCTCTGAGTGGATGGATTTGATGGAGACCTCCAATTTAGACTCTTTTTCTGAATAACATCTGGCTATGGTTCTGTGTATCTGTTCCTTTATGCTTCAGGAGAAAGCCTCTCTGATGATGACCAAATAAGGTGCTGATCTATGAGTATAGCAGAATATCTTCAGGAAAGCTTTTATTGTTGTGTTTTGGCCAGTTGTATTTGGTTTTACCCTAGGTCTCTGGGCAATATAGTCTATGGTTATTGGTTAACTAAGCAGTGTTAGATATGGGTTCCTTCTTGTGGAGTGGTCCTTAAGTTATATCAAACATTGGTTAGCTATTGCAAAAAGTACTCTGCTACCATTATCCAATCATAGTTTTCAGGAAGGACAAATCAGATGTTTTGTGACTGGGTTGATGTCAGTGTTTTACTTTCAGCAGCCAGCAGACTTCCTTCCCACACCAAAGAGAATAGAACATAGGGGTGAAGAATCCAGTGTAGGCACCAGCTCGGTTCTCCATTTTCAATGAGTTTTGTGGGTGTTATCCTTGACAAAGGGCCCTGCTGTCAGTTTGTGGGGAGCAGCCGTTTGTTTTAGCAACAGGCTGTGTTGTTTTGGAATTTCCATGGGACCCACTTGGCCAACAATTCAGTTAAATGAAATCCAGTCCCATCACTGGGACACTGGGCTAATGACAAGAGATGAAGAGTTAACGCCAGCACTCCTTAAATTATTTCATAAAGCAGAAACAGAAGAAACACTGCACAGTTCATTTTATGAGACCACAGTTGCCCTGATACTCAAACCACATGAAGACTCCATAATCATGAAGAATTACAGACAAATTTTCCTTATAAACATACATGCAGAAAAATTCTCAATAAAATAATACTGCAAACAGAATCCAAGAACACAGCAAAAAGAGTACATATGTACCATGATCAAGTAGGCTTTATTCTAAAGATGCGGAGATGGTTCAATATATGAAAAATCAGTAAATGTAACTCACCATATAAACAAACTGAAATAAAACAAAAATCACACTATTATCTCAGTAGATGCAGAAAAGCCCTTTGACAAACCTCAAGGCCACTTCATGATAAAAGTCCTAGAGAGATCATGGATACAAGGTACATACCTAAACACAATAAAAAATTTAAAGCTACCTTATAATCAATATCAAACTAATGGAGAGAAACTTAAATCAATTCCTTCTTCTTCTTCTTCTTCTTTTTTTTTTTACTCTTAACCTCAAGTTCTTCACCACCTTTGTTGATCTCCTTCAGAAAAAGATTCAATTTGTGAAAAGTTCTATAAAAGTTCAAATTCAATACCACACAAAAGACATACTGCAGTTTTAAAGTTTATATATATATATATATATATATATATATATATATATATATAGTTTTGAATTTATATTATAATTACATCACCCTCCCCCATTTCATTTCCCCCTTCATCACTTACCTTGCACTTCCCTTGTTCTCTCTCAAATGCATGGATTATTTTCTCTAATTATTGTTGCAAACACACACCCCCACCCCACATTCACAGGCTATACAATGTTACCTGTGTGTATATCACCTCAGGATAATCAATAAGAAGCAAAATTCATAACTAATAAAAATGAAGGGAACATCCCAGTCTCAACTAACACATGTACAAAACACTTCCCATACCAGGGGCTCAGGGATCATTGTGGAAGAGGAGGTGGGAAGGATGTAAGAGTCAGTGAAACAGGAAGTTTGCTGTGATACTGTGTCTCTTAGATATGTCATTTGGATTTTGTATGACCATTCCTTCCCTCCTCCTGGAAGGATATTCCAATTAATGCTTAATAATATAATCAAATGCTAGCAATTTCTATTCTAAGGGGAATCATATTAAATAGATCTGTTAATGACCAATACTGATGCCCTATTAGGTTGTGAAATTATGAGACCCAAATGTGTGGTTTGTTTACCACACAGTAAGGACTGCCAATTCATTTCTTATTAAATGATATTTAAGTGTAACCATCCTTTTGCTTCATTTGCTGAGATAAGTATTACTTCAATCAACATATTATCCATTGATCTCAATTTTTCTTTTTATATTTGTTTGGTTTATAACTAAACACCTAAGACTCAACAAAGAAAAAGAATTACAGACCAATTTTCCTTATAAACTTAAATGAAGAAATAATAAAATAATACTTGTAACAATTAATAAAAGCAAGGTATGAATTTGAAATAGAGAAAGGGTTGTACATAAAGGTTTGGAAGGAGAAAAATGAAATTTGAAATTATGCAATATTATAATCCTGAAAAGAAAAAATAAAGATACATGTCTAAATAAAATTTTAAAATTATATAAACAATTAAAACCATCTATTTTAGTAGAATTTTAGGCTCACCTAATTACTGCAGAGGTAATAGTTTTAGTTGTCTGCACTGACTTTCAAAATTCAGACACTAAGGCTGTGCTGCTGTTGAGTTCAAAGATTATTTGTATATTTTAAGCACAGATACTTTATCAGATATGTGGACTATAATCATTTTGTTCAGGAGAAAGTAACTCATCTTTACTTTTTAAAGCTATACTCTTAATATGTTTCCTTTGATCAGGGACCCATATGGAATACATACTGCATGTATGTTGTGATTGCTCAGGTGCCTGTGATTTTCAGGAACACAGACTTTCTGTGTTCTAGATGACATTGACAGTACTGCACACTCTTGGCCATCATGCATGTGGTGGTGATTTTTAGGAGGAATGTTACTGAGTTAAAAGTCATTTCATACACATTTAAAGCACATGTACTATTAGTACCAGTATGACTTGTTCTTGATATTAGGCTTTGTCCGTGGGCTTTAGGGCTGACCTGTTTTCCTAACATGAACTCACTTCTTCTTCATGATTCCTCCCTTTAGAATAAACTCACAAGTACAGTCTACATTAAAACAGAGGAGTACATTCTACTTTTTAAAGATGGATTATCTACAAAGACCATTTGAAGTTCTTCCCCTTAAAAATTTCTAAGACCTTCCCCACTTATTTATACAAACATTTATTTATATGACTATAGAATCATATATTTATATATACTCCATTTGTAGACTCAGCAAACTCTCCAAGGAAACTTGGCACATTTTATACCATTCTAAAAGTATTAGATACTAAGAACTGTATGCTGGTTATCTTTCCTACTTGATTTTATGAGCCATCATAATAATTAGATACCTGTGTGAACACTAACACATGCATATATATATATATATATATATACATATATATATATATACAATATATATATATATATTTATATTTATATATATATATTTAGCTTGCTATACATACTAAAATGTATGCACATTGTATAATACATGCACGTTGACATATGTGTATCTGTATATATACAATTATATATGCAGATACACATAAAAATCAAGCAAACATGAGTTCAATTTGATAACTCCAACCCAAATCTACAATTATATGGTTTGTTCTAGCCTCCTCCCTTACATATTTGAATGTTTCACCTACCAGAAGGATGCTTGATTCCATTTGCTGAAAGTATGTCTTCAGTAATTACATGGAGTGTTCAGTGGCCTGTCAAGGTGAATCTGTGAAAATGGCCTTGTCTACTAGAGCACAGTGACCACACACAGTTGATTTCTCCCCTAATCTTACAGACTTTACCCTTCTAGAAAATTACATAGGTTAGTACATTTTTGCTTATTAGTTTCAGTGGGGTTGTTTCACAATTGAATGTCAAATTATCCTGTTTTGTCAGCTTTCATATTTCATATTGGAACCCTTCAAACTGTGTTTTTGAAATTTGGATGTAATTCAGTTTATTATTTTTGCTATAAAATCTTATATACTTTGACAAATGATTATATCCTGTATGTACAACTGCTGTATAATTTCAAAATAGTTTCAGCATCCCTAAAAAAAAATCCCTCATATGTTACCTAATTCTGCCATTCTTCCCCCAACACCAACTGATCTCCTGATAACCATTATTTTTTTTTCTTATGCCCATTTTCAGACTGTCTTGTGATTGAAGTAATAGTACTTAGCTACTTTAGATTTTTCTATTCATAATGTGTGTTTTAAATGTCATGAATATCTTTTTTGGGGGGTTGATAGCTCAGTTTTTGTTACTGTTGACTATTATTTAATGTATGATATGCCAAGTTTGCTTAAGTAGTCACCTCCTGCTTACTGTACTGAGTTTTTGATGAATGAGTGAAGTCTGCACTAAATATCCATGTGCCAGTGCATGTGAGGTTGTGCATTGTGATTTGAATATGAAATGTGCACAACAAGCTCATGTATTTGGATCCCTGGTTACAGATGCTGGAATTCTTTGCAGAAGCTATGAAACTGTTAAGAAGCAGTGCCTGGACCCTTAGTTTCGGTCTTGGCATGTTATTGTCTGTCCTGATTCAGCTTCTTCATCAACTAGTAACGTGAGAAGCAGCTGTTTCATGCTGTACCACAATGGCAATGCCTTATCCTCTATGACAGACTGAAATACCTCTGAAATCATGAGCTAAAATAAATCATCTCTTAATTTTTTTAGGATTTTTATCACAGAAATGATAAAAATAACTAATAGAAAACATAGTACCTGTAAGTAGGGCCATCACTGTGCTATGATAAATCTGAGCACACATTTCCTAGGCCTTTAGAATTAATTGGTAAGAGAAATTTGGACATGTTTTGAGCTATGGCATAGAGATGTCCTAAGATCCTATAAGTAGAGCTTAATAGGGAATTTAAGTTTGGGGGATAGAGGCAGAATGATGATGGAAATGCAGACAAGGGGCAATCCTATGCCCATATGGCCTCAAATGGAAACAAGGGTACTGCCATGGTGCTTTGTTTGGAATATTTACTCTGTGACATTATATATTGAAAATTTCTCTTCTATTAGATTCAGTGTATCCATTTTTATGTTGACATCCTTGATCCACTTGGACTTGAGCTTTGTGCAAGGTGACACATATGGGTCTATTTTCATTTTTCTACATACTGACAGCTAGTTAGACTAGCATCATTTGTTGAAGATGGTTCCTTTTTTCCATTGTATATTTTTAGCATCTTTGTCAAAGATCAAGTGACTGTAAGTGTGTGGTTTTATTTCTGGGTCTTCAGTTCTATTCCATTGATCAACATGTCTGTCTCTGTACTACTACCATGCAGTTTTATTTACTATTGCCCCACAGTAAAGCCTGAGGTCAGTGATGGTGATTCCCCCAGGCATTCTTTTATTATTAAGAATTGTTTTTTTTCACTATTTTTTTTGTCTTTCCAGATAAATTGGAGAATTACTCTTTGTATATCTTTGAAGAATTGTGTTGGGATTTTGTTGGGGATTGCATTGAATCTGTAGATTGCCTTTGGTAGGATGGCTATTTTTACTAAGTTAATTCTGCCAATCCATGAGCATGGGAGATCTTTCCATTTTCTGAGATCTTCTTCAATTTCTTTCTTGAGAGGCTTGAACTTATTGTTGTACAGATCTTTCACTTGTTTGGTTAGAGTTACTCCAAGGCGCAGGGGGTAATTTTTTAAACAGAACTCCAAGGGTGCACACTCTATGATCAAGAATTGATAAATGCAGAAACTGAAAAGCTTCTGTAAGGCAAAAGACATAGCCAATAAGACAAATCAGCAACCTACAGATTGCAAAATAATTCACTAACCGCACATCCAATAGAGGAATATCCAAAATATATAAAGAACTCAAGAAGCTAACTATAAATAAATAAATAAATAAATAATAAATAAATAAATGTGGTATAGAACTAAACCAAGAGTTCACAGCAAAGAAATCTTGAATGTCTGAGAAGCACCTAAAGAAATGTTCAAAGTCCTTAGTGATCAGAGAAATGCAAATCAAAATAACCCCGAGATTCCACCAATCAGAATGGCTAAGATCAAAACTTCAGGTGACAGCACATGATGGTGAGGATGTGGAGAAAGAGAAGCACTACTCCATTGCTTATGTGATCACAAACTGGTACAACCACTCCAATCTGGAGGATTCTCAGAAAACTGGAAATAGATCTACCTGAAGACCCATCAATACCACTCTTGGAAATATACCCAGAAGATGCACCACCATGTCATAAATATTCCACTATGTTCATAGCAGACTTGTTTGTGATAGCCAGAACCTGGAAACAACCCATTGTTCCACGGCAGAAAAATGGATACAGAAAATGTGGTTCATTTATACAATAGAATAATATTACTCAACTATTAAGGATGAGGACATCCTGAGTTTTTCAGGCAAATGGACAGAACAACAACAAAAACATATATCATCTTGAGTAAGGTAACTCAGACCCAAAAGGACATGCATGGTATATACTCACTAATAAGATGAGGACTGTATCTACCCAAGATACCGTTCACAGAACTCACAAAGGTGAACAAGCTGAAAGGTCCAAGTGAGGATGGCTCAGACCCACTTGGGCGGGAGAAGAAAGCAACCACAAGGGGGGAGGGCAGGAGAGACATGGGAGGGAAAGAGGGTGGGGGCAGAGGGGAACATGATCTGATACTGGGTGAGGGAAAAGAACTGAAGCCTTAATGGCCAGCAGAAAGAATGGAAACAGGAAACCTTGGGAGGTAGGAGGTTGGGGGAACCCTCCAGAATGTACCAGAGACCTAGGAGTTAAGAGACTCTCAGGACTCAAAGGGAGAGACCTTAGATGAAATGCCCTATACTGGGGAGAGGGAACTTGTAGAGCCTGCCTTCAGCAGTAAGTCGGGGCATCAAGTGAGGAATGAGGTTGCTATCCCACAGTCAAAACTCTGACCCATAATTGTTCCTGTCTGAAAGAACTGCAGGGATGGAAATGAAGAAGAGCCTGAGGAAAACAAGGTCCAGCAACAGGCACAAAGTGGGATCCAGGTCAAAGGGAGACCTGCCTCAAGACCTGACACTGAGGCTATGGAGTTCTCACCAAAAGGGACCTTTGAAAGACACAAAAAGAGTCAGATGCAGATATTTGCACTCAACCAATGGACAGAAGCTGCTGACTTGTTTGGTTGAATTAGGGGAAAGCTGGAAGAAGCTGACGAGGAGGGAAACCCTGTAGGAGGACCAGCAGTCTCAGTTAACCTGGACCCCTGGAGATGTCTTCTGCACTGGACCACCAAATAGGCCAGCTTACACCAGCTGATATGAGCTCCCCCCAACACATATAAAGCAGAGGACTTCCGGGTCTGGGTCTAGTCAGAGAAGATGCACTTAATCCTCAAGAGACTGGAGGCCCCAGGGAGTTTATAGGCTAGGTGGGGTGGGGGCTGAGGGTGGGGACATCCTCGTGGAGACAGGGGCACATGGAGGAGGCATGGGATGTGGTACAGTTGGAGGGTGAACCTGGAGGGGAATAAAATCTGGAGTTTAAGATAGATAGATAGATAGATAGATAGATAGATAGATAGATAGATAGATAGATAGATAAAATATATTAAAAAAAAGAAAATCTCTCTTTCCCTTACCTTTCTCTCTTTCCTCACCTCCACCTCCAGAGGTGGTGATAGTAGCTGATAGTTAAAAACAGAGAGTAGCTCACCATTAAGAGCTTAACTTGAGTCTCATAAAACCCTGGACTTTTGAACAATGTTGATATGCCTAAGATTATAGTAATTTTGAGTTAGACTAAATCAAATTTGCACTAAGAGATGTCTGTGTACCTTTGGGGTCTGGACATGAAATGATACTCTCTGAATGTGAGATATTCAAATAGACTTGTGCTGCTTGGGAGGATTTTAGAAACTTTAGCATGTAGGTTTTATCCAGTTGAAGTAGATTGATAGGTTGGGTCTTAGAAGGAGAAAGTCTGAGCTTGATCAGCTCTCTGGTTACTGTTATGATGTGTGAGGAGTTACCTCTCATGTATACCAGGGAAACGACCATGCTACTGTATGCATTGTTATGATGCACTGGAATTCTCCTGAAACCAGGACCAGTAAGTTATTCTGCGACTTCTGTCAAATATTTCATCACACTGAGAAGAAAATAATTAATATGTTATTATCTCATTTGGATAAATACCTTAACGTGGAAATTCTGTGTCTTTTGGTAAACTTGTAATCCAAAGCAGGCAAAACATGTATGCATGCCTACCCATCAACAATGACCAAGGACTCCTCCTATTGCTTTCAAACTCCTGGTATTTTCAGTGATAGTAGATTTTATCATTCTAATAAGTGTATAGTGATACTTCATTCTTATTTAAAATTTAAATTTCCATGCTATAAATAATGCTGTACATATTTTTATATACTTACTTTTTGTGAGTGTTATTTCTAGGGTCCTGTTTGTTCTGAATTTTTCATATCTACAGTTATTATGTAATTGGTATTTAATCTTTTCAGTTACTTTAAAATTGAACTATTTATAATATATTTTAAAATAATAATAACATCACACCATTCTTCCTGTTTCCATTTCTACCTCTAGCCCCTCCCACGTCTCCTCTCCAACCTTCCTAAGCCTCTCTCCATTCTCATATTGATGTCCTCTTTTTTCTTGATTTAGAATTTTTGTGTCTCTAGCCAGATATATGTTTTCCAAATATTCTCTCTTAGGTTATAGGTTGTTTGAACTTTCAAAAAATATTACATGTAGAAACTTTTAAGAGATTTTATGGCAGCTTCATTATAATAAGTATTCTTTGTAAGATAAATTTCTATTTTAGTTTTTATTTTTTGTGATCCTAGCAGCAAAGTCCAGGGATTTGGCAGTCCTTTAAGCCTTTATCTCTAAGCTACATCCCCAATCCCACTTGAGCATTTTTTAAGTATGCAATTCATTGCTCTTACTTACATTCTCCATATCAGGTAACGGTCAGCACAGCCAGGTTTCAAAAAGTCTTGATTACTCAAAATAGAAAATTTATCAAAGAACTTCACATAAAACCAGAGACACTGAAACTTATAGAGGAGAAAGTGGGGAAAAGCCTTGAAGATATGGGCACAGGGGAAAAATTCCTGAACAGAACAGCAATGGCTTGTGCTGTAAGATCGAGAATTGACAAATGGGACCTAATGAAACTCCAAAGTTTCTGCAAGGCAAAAGACACCGTCAATAAGACAAAGAGACCACCAACAGATTGGGAAAGGATCTTTACCTATCCTAAATCAGATAGGGGACTAATATCCAACATATATAAAGAACTCAAGAAGGTGGACTTCAGAAAATCAAACAACCCCATTAAAAAATGGGGCTCAGAACTGAACAAAGAATTCTCACCTGAGGAATACCGAATGGCAGAGAAGCACCTGAAAAAATGTTCAACATCCTTAATCATCAGGGAAATGCAAATCAAAACAACCCTAAGATTCCACCTCACACCAGTCAGAATGTCTAAGATCAAAAATTCAGGTGACAGCAGATGCTGGCGAGGATGTGGAGAAAGAGGAACACTCCTCCATTGTTGGTGGGATTGCAGGCTTGTACAACCACTCTGGAAATCAGTCTGGCGGTTCCTCAGAAAATTGGACATAGTACTACCGGAGGATCCAGCAATACCTCTCCTGGGCATATATCCAGAAGATGCCCCAACTGGTAAGAAGGACACATGCTCCACTATGTTCATAGCAGCCTTATTTATAATAGCCAGAAGCTGGAAAGAACCCAGATGCCCCTCATCAGAGGAATGGATACAGAAAATGTGGTACATCTACACAATGGAGTACTACTCAGCTATTAAAAAGAATGAATTTATGAAATTCCTAGCCAAATGGATGGACCTGGAGGGCATCATCCTGAGTGAGGTAACACATTCACAAAGGAACTCACACAATATGTACTCACTGATAAGTGGATATTAGCCCAAAACCTAGGATACCCAAGATATAAGTTACAATTTCCTAAAGACATGAAACTCAAGAAAAATGAAGACTGAAGTGTGGACACTATGCCCCTCCTTAGAAGTGGGAACAAATCACCCTTGGAAGGAGTTACAGAGACAAAGTTTGGAGCTGAGATTAAAGGGTGGACCATGTAGAGACTGCCTTATCCAGGGATCCACCCCATAATCAGCATCCAAACGCTGACACCATTGCATACACTAGCAAGATTTTATCGAAAGGACCCAGATGTAGCTGTCTCTTGTGAGACTATGCCGGGGCCTAGCAAACACAGAAGTGGATGCCCACAGTCAGCTAATGGATGGATCACAGGGCTCCCAATGGAGGAGCTAGAGAAAGTACCCAAGGAGCTAAAGGGATCTGCAACCCTATAGGTGGATCAACATTATGAACTAACCAGTACCCCGGAGCTCTTGACTCTAGCTGCATATGTATCAAAAGATGGCCTAGTCGGCCATCACTGGAAAGAGAGGCCCATTGGACACACAAACTTTATATGCCCCAGAACAGGGGAACGCCAGGGCCAAAAAGGGGGAGTGGGCAGGTAGGGGAGTGGGGGTGGGTGGGTATGGGGGACTTTTGGTATAGCATTGGAAATGTAAATGAGCTAAATACCTAATAAAAAATGGAAAAAAAAATTTCATATCACATATAACCAGAAATTAATTCATATGGAATAATTTAACAAAAAGGCCACGAAGACAAAGACAACTCATTAACCCAGCGTATCACCATTTCACAACTATAGTCACGATTTGAACAAGTCACTCCTGTTAAATTCTCTAACATAGGACAGTAATTTTAAATGGATTATTTTAGCCTGTGAGAGACTGCAATGATACCATCAGAGAAGGAAGATGTGTGTTTTTTGGAATCCAAAATGGCAAGAGCAGATGAGATGACACAAAGGATTAAATGGATGGAAATGTGCCCAGGACTAAGCCAGCATGACAGTACCACAATGTGGCCTGACATTTAGAAGATGCTAAAAGCCTACAGAGAAGTCTGCACACAGGGCCAAGTGAGCATAGGTTCCCTTCGCTCTAGTGAACGTGGTATAGGTAGGGCAGACTCCCCATTCTTAGGAAGCAGAGAAATTAGTGGGCTTTAGTAAAGGGGGACTGGAGAGATGGCTCACAGGTTAAAGTCACTGACTGCTCTTCCAGAGGACCAGAGTCTAGTTTCCAGCACCCACATCATGAGACTCACAACCATTCTAGCTGTAGGGTATCCAATGCCCTCTTCTGGCCTCCATGAGCACGTGAATTCACATGCCCTTTCCTCCCTTACACATGCATACACATAATTAAAAAAAAAAAAAAAAAAAAAAAAAAAAAGAAAATTTATGTTGATTGAATGGTGTCTTCATTATGCTCTCTTATACCTCATGTGGGTTATAATTTATGTGATGTTTATGTAAATTAGCTTACTATATACATTTCACATAAATCAAATCATACATTATCTATCTTTTCTCCCTAATTCAGTTAGTATATGTTTTCAAGATTCTTCCCTTTCAATACATGTATTAAACTGAACTCCTTTTATGAAAAGGATATTTTAAAATAGTATCCACTATATATGTAATAAATACAAATATACATAGATTACATACAACATACACACATATACATACACATATATTATATATTCCTTTGCACTGGTAAAACTCTATTTGTTCACTCACCTGTTGAGAGACACGGGTTGTTCTCCCATGTTAGCTGTGTGAGTGAAGTTTCTCTGAGAGCTGCAAGTGTCTTAACTCAGTTCTTGTATTCAATTCCTTTAACTACTTTCTTACAATAGTGAGGTCATATGGTGATCCTGCGTTGTTTTATCAGGAATTGCCAAACTGTTTCCACAGTGGACCTTCATGTCTTATATTTTCCCCTGGCCCTCAGCAATGAATGAAGTTTGCAATTACAGGAAATTCTTGCCAAAGAATAGTAACTGTTATACTGCTTTCCTAGTGGGTGTGTTAGCACATTGTGGTTTGGATTGACTTCCCTTCAAACTTGGCACATCTACTTAAATACCTGTTTTACATATGTATATTCTCTTTTAATCATATAATATTTGACTATTTTGTGGAGGTTTTGTTGTTGTTGAGTTATAGACATTCTTCATAACTTCTGGACAGTAATCTCATATACTATATAATTGGCAAATAGTTTCTAGTTGTTTGTTGCCTTTTAGTTATGATATGTAATAAACAAACGTTGAAATTTGTGCTTAATTAGATTCTTCTTTTGACACCTATGCTCTTTGTATCATTTAAAGATTTTACTATCAAATCATTGCTACATTTAATAGCCCATTGAAGAATGTATAGAGGCAGATGTGCCTTAATGCTTTTCATAAAAAAAAAATGCAGTTTTAGATCTTCAATTCGGTGTTCTAGCTAAATTGCTGCCTGAAAAGACATTAGCAAGTGATTCTCTATTACAGCTTGAGTGTTCATTTTTGCTTCAGTGTTTCTAATACAACCTCACAAATATTTTACCTATCTAATAATGGGTCAGGATAATAAGACATGATTCACATTTTTATCTATACTTTCATAAAAATTGCTAAATATCTTTCATATATTTTCTTTTAATACTTTTGTTTATTTCCTTTCGTCTTTATTGCCCCCCCACCCAGAGCTAATGACTGAACCCCAAGGCCTCATGCATCTTTTACTGAACTAAGTGCCCAACCGTTAAATGAATTTATCTTAATTACTCACCTCATGATATTTTGTTTGTTTGCCAGTGTTTTTAACATTGTGATAGTATTCTGGATGGGCTTTATACTGCTCTTGTGAAGATGTTAGTGGCTGGCTTTTCAGTGGAACCTTGTATGGTAGTAGTGTTAGTGTCCATCTGCCAATAGATAATATATTTGATGCCAGGTATTTTATCTGCAACATTTTTGAGGTCATTTAACTATTTTAAAATTGAAAGTAAACAAATGCACAGAGTTAGGATAGCTTTAATAAATTTTTCATGAGCATACAGTTGGGATAGTTAATAATTTCCATACTCAGCAAAGTAGGTTCATAATTCTTTGGTGAATGAATGTGTGAGAGGATCAGCCTGCCCCTAGGGAAATTCTGTCACTCCCCCAAAAGTGCCAAGGATTCTACATGCTGACACCAGTATTGTCTATGTATTGACTCAGTTGTTTTGTAATAAAGAACGTTATGTAAGCGTCTTTATGTTCAAATGATTAGTCTGGGTTTTGATACAAAGATATTATTTAATTTTACTTAGAAATTCAAGAAGAATGACTTTTGGTGAGATAAGTTTAAAATGATTAGACTACTTCTAAAAAAATCAGAAAATGTAGTCAACTGTCATTCAAATATGCATGTTCTTCAAATTACATTGAATAGAACTGGGGAATCCGATGGCAGAATCTGACATCTATTTTAGCTTGTTAGAGATTGCCGATAGAATCCCCCTACAGGGAAATCAGAGCATGGTTTGCCTGTTCGGAAATAGGCTGGTAATGCATTTTATTTTCTCCAGGGAAGATTTACTTGTATGTTTTTCTCTAAACTTGAGAGTGCTGATTTATCTTTTGAACAGTCCTGGATTTATACCAGTCTATCTGCTTGATTCACATACTCTGAGCTATTTTATAGCTGAAATGTCCAACTGAAATATCATGTGATACACACACAACAAAGTGAAAAATGTTACTCTATGTCTCAGGTTTGGGTGCAATGCCAGATTCCTTTTGCTGAATTAGTTTTTTTTTCAATTAATTTCCCATTTCCATATCCATTTGCTTATCTTAAAATGGAGCTGAGAATCCGTGCTGTTCACTGTTACATGGAATGAGAGAAGTAGCAGAGGTGCCAAGCACAGCACTAAGCAAAGTAGAGGCCTCTCAGGTCTAGACAATCCATTCCCCTGCCAGATTTTTATCAGGTATTTTGGAATGCTGAGCAATATCACAAAGTTGTTCCCTACTGTGAATTCTTAAACTTTACCGAAAACAGGTTTAGGACAAGCACACAGGGAATTTGGCTGCAGTTCCATGGGTGGAGAAGGGCTGGCTAGCCAGAAAGAGACAGAGTTGGAGAAATGTTTGAAACAGAAACTTTTACAAATTGGCAGGACCTTTTGACAACTTGAAGAAGTTTGAATAATTGCTATTATAAAATCTCTGCTGTGTGTGCAAAACATAAAACCGGGCAGGCAAAGGCAGAACTATGCCTCAGTCCCTAGTTATTGCTATCAGTTCTAATAATTTTGGTTATCTTATTTTATGATTATTCCTTAGAAGCCTGTTTACTTAAAAAAAAAAAAAACAAAAAAAAAAAAACAAAAAAAAAAAAACCAAACTCTTCTGTCAGGTCCCCTGAAAGTGGAATTACAGATGGTTGTTGACCACCATGTGGTTGCTGGGACCTGAACCTGTGTCTGAAAGAGGAACTAGTGCTTTTAAACCACTGAGGCATCTCTCCAGCTGTCTGCTGAATAATTTTTAACAAACATCTTCATCTATTGGCTTTGTGTTTTGTTTTTTATTTTTTTTTTTTGTTTTTTATTTTTTTCTATAAGCTGTTAACAAAAATATTTTGCATACTGTGTATGGTTATTTAAGAAGACCTATGCGTTAATGTTTGAAATAAGTCTGAAAGTGTATATTTCTATAGTTATTAACCATTGCTATCTCTTGATCTGAATAGTCTAATAATATGACATATACCCGAGAAGATATAAGAACTAATACAGAATGTTATGTTTAAAAGTGATACGTAATTTTAATGAAAAATATTCTCAAGAATATATATGGATATTTTCAATATCTAGAAGCAGCTTGTGTAGGTTACATAAAGTTTTATAGTTTTTATCATAACAAAATATTCATTACGGAGAACCTCCTTAGAAAATAAGAAACAACAGTCAGCCGGAGTTTTATTTTTTATAGGGAAATGCTTGTAATTCTTTTTTATTATTATTACCTTTAATCTCTCTCTTTTTTTTACCGTCCAGTTGTTAGTCATTATTCCCCTCCTATTACTGCTATGTCATACTTACAACTAGCTTAATACTCAAATGTAATTTCAAGTCCTTTCAGAAACATAAATAAAAGAAAATGGAGTGCTTTTCTTTTTTTCCTTCAGGTCATTCAATCAAAGTCCTAATAAGGGCACAAACTTCAGAAGCTTGGGCTGTCCTGTGATTCCTCAGAAATGAAGCAAGCAGCTTCCCAAGGCTCTATGGACTGATTTGGTCACTGGCACTACGTTGCTCAAGCAGCTTCATGGAGCACAACACGGAAAAGAAGCTCCGGTCAATGTGACAGAGTGAGCAGCTCGGGCTGGACAGGCTTCTAACTGTTTAGAGGAGCTCTCGTTCTTTGAAATACTTCAGTGATGTCAGAATGTATAGCAATTCTTTAGGACTCTAAAATGAAGAATAATGTCAACAACTAAACAGATCATTGGAAGGAATGAAATACTTGCTCCACAAGTATATGCTAAGAAGCCAGAACGCAGATTTCACACAGTTGAGAGACATGTATAGACTTTTCCAGAAAGCTCTCCCGTAAAAGCAGTGGCTTCAGGTCGGTTTGCAGAAGGATGATCTGTTCTTTCTTTTTCAGTTTGACCGGGATTCAAATTTTGCTCTGTGTGATAAGTGTATAAGTATTTTAATACTCCCTCTTAAAAGTCTTCCCTACATACTATATTATATGAATCCTGCATTTTGGGTAGAAAGAAAACAAAAGACTAAAAGCCTAACATCTGCTATGTTGTCCTAATAGTTTTGGCTCATTTATATTTTGAACATCAGTGTATATCAGTATAAAATTTTAATATAACCTGCTGTAGAAGCATACCTTGCTGCAATGTGTTTGTACTCAGTGCTGTGGAGTGGTTTACTATGACCAAATTTAAATCTAGGGCAAAGGGAGAACCTTATAGAGGAGAAGTTTGTGTTTAGGGAAATTCTTTCTCTAAAGTGTTCCAGTTATATTTGGAGTATAAGTCTCGGTTTCTTTTTAAAATATACCTCAGCTTTTATTTTTTATTTTTTTTCCATTTTTTATTAGGTATTTAGCTCATTTACATTTCCAATGCTATACCAAAAGTCCCCCATACCCACCCACCTCCACTCCCCTACCCACCCACTCCCCCTTTTTGGCCCTGGCGTTCCCCTGTACTGGGGCATATAAAGTTTGCGTGTCCAATGGGCCTCTCTTTCCAGTGATGGCCGACTAGGCCATCTTTTGATACATATGCAGCTAGAGTCAAGAGCTCCGGGGTACTGGTTAGTTCATAATGTTGTTCCACCTATAGGGTTGCAGATCCCTTTAGCTCCTTGGCTACTTTCTCTAGCTCCTCTATTGGGAGCCCTATGATCCATCCATTAGCTGACTGTGAGCATCCACTTCTGTGTTTGCTAGGCCCCGGCATAGTCTCACAAGAGACAGCTACATCTGGGTCCTTTCAATAAAATCTTGCTAGTGTATGCAATGGTGTCAGCGTTTGGATACTGATTATGGGGTGGATCCCTGGATATGGCAGTCTCTACATGGTTCTTCCTTTCGTCTCAGCTCCAAACTTTGTCTCTGTAACTCCTTCCATGGGTGTTTTGTTCCCAATTCTAAGGAGGGGCATAGTGTCTACACTTCAGTCTTCATTTTTCTTGAGTTTCATGTGTTTAGCAAATTGTATCTTGGGTACCAATGAAGACAATCAAGAAGTTTTATAAGTAACCTTTTCTATAGTTGATATGTTTTACTCTCATGATATTACATGATACAGAAATGACTTTTTGTCATTCTAATTCATTTTCCAACTGAATAGACATCACTGTGTAGGTACTAGCCAATGCAAACCAACTATCCACATCAACATGATGCTGCTGAGATATCTCAGCTTCATTTACCTGGTAAGTGATGTGCCCTCACAGATACTTTAGATGCTTGTTCAGATGGTTAATGTAGGCCCTCCTATATTACTTGATAATGACAAAGCAAGTTATAAAAACAGACTGGTTTATTTCACGGTCTCACAGATTCTTTTCTATTGGTCCAAAGATGCAATAAAACTTTATGAGGTGATGTATGGCATGGCAAGTTCATGCAAAACCATATGAGTTGAATAAAGAAGATATAACTAAGTTAGAGGAATAGATTTTGTGTGTGAGGGAGCCTCTATCATAGGGGATCCGCAGAGCTAGTAGCAAGAGTTTTCCCATGTACCATCTATTACAGCATACTGAAGGGGGCTTTGCTGGAGGATCACATGATTCAAAATATTCTTAGTAATCACAGGAACCATTGACTTCTATGCATTAGTGGCTTGAAGTTTGCCTTAAAGTATTCTCTTAATGTAAACACAATGATAAGCTTGAGAGATCAAAACACTAGAAACTAGGAATGGGCTACTTAAAATTACAATAATTTACTTCCTTCAGGGAAAATATCGTTGGACATTAGTAACCATTAAGACCTCAGTGCTACTTATTGCAAACATTCTACAGATTAGTAAGAACATCTAAAATACTATTTTTTCCAAGTGACAAGTCTTACAAGAAACTAATTAGTCAGAATTGAGTTCCTTTCTCTGTTAATTCTTCAAACTGAGTTCAAATGGCAGGGAGAATGTAACATTAAATATCACAGATTCCAAGATGAAGGTTTATTCTACAACTGTAAATAGCAGAGGCTGAGTCATAAAAGACAAAAAACCCTTCCAGAGCTTTGAAAATCTGATAGGACTTCTGGTTCCTTAGAGTATAGTGATTATAGAAAGTGCTCTCTGCCCAAGTGACCCCTTCTTAGCAGTGAAAAAGAAACATAATTATACAGGTTACTGCACAGGGCTGTAGAAGAGATCCCAGTGAGACATCAGGCATCAGATGGAAACAGGAGAGACATGAGGGTGCATTTCAGGATCCTTGGACTTTTGGAAATTGGTTCTTTGTATCAGCAAAATCAAGTAGAATTTGAGAAGACCAGCTATGGCAATTTAAGAATAATGTGGACCTGGACCCCACCAGACATGCAAGCCTCAGGTAAAACCAGAAATAAGTGCTTCCAGGTCACCTAATCAGACTTCGCTAGACTACATAGAGGAATTCGGTAGGAATAGGTGGCAATAGCTTCTGTTGCCTAATTGGAGAAGGGTAAATATGCTTATCCAAATTTCTTTAAAATTTCTGCTTTCTGCATTTTTTTCCAATCCCAAGGCTATAATTTAAGTATCACTCTTTTTGCCCTACACCAAAGGATATGGCTGCTTAAATTTTTGTTTCAAAACTTTCTTTTAAAATTGTTCTTCTCAAGATAATACTCTCTACTTGTATTATTCTGAAATGAATCTGAAAAATCCATTGGGGGAATGGAGAGGTCTTGGAAAGCATTCCTCTTGGCTTACTTTTTGATAAGATTCTTTTCTTTTTGTATGCCTTGCCAGCAGAATAGAGGACAGTGAAAGCTTCCCTGGGGTTATTTACATAAAGCTGCAGGGACCTGGATCTCATCATAACACTTGGGCTCTGGAACATTTCATATTGCTCATCATGCTGCTGAAGCAGGAGATTCTGCACAATCTGTGAACATGGTCATTAGTAGCTCTAAACTATTATTTAAAATCCCACTCCAATTGTGAGGCTCGCATTTTCATGAGTTACAGTATATGTATTGTGAAGGGGATCCTCCCAGTAATAATGAAAGGAGCCTTTCCCTACAAAGAAATGCAGTGAATGCAGAGACATGGGAAGAGTCTGTCCAGAAAGAAAGAACGAACAATGTTTCTGGACCCAGTCCTAAACATTAACTTGATGGCTGTTGAAGCCTGTTGAAGCAGGGTCCATAAATATATAAGAGTTGTAAAATGTCTGGTGATGAGCTATAAAAACTTTATTCTCTACACTAGACACAATTATATCCTTTAATTTTTAATATATTGATGTATTGTATTAGACTTTTTAAAATTTCATATAATGTGCTTTGATTATATTTACCTTACTCTTTCCAAACATCATCTAGATTCACCTCCCTTCTATACCAACCCAACTTTGTATCTGTGGTGTTTCAAATGCAAGTTGCTACCATAGATCCACAGGGAGGGAGCATCACTCTTAGGTGATGTGGTTTTGTTGGAGTAGGTGTGTCTTTGTTGGAGGAAGTGTGTCACTGGAGGTGGGCTTTGAAGTTTCGAATACTCAAACCAGGCCCAGTGTCTCACTCTTTTTATCCTGCCTGCCAACTTAGATGTAGAACTCTCATCTTGTTCTCCAACACTGTGTCTGCCTTCATGGCACCAAGCTTCCTTTCATGACAATAATGGGCTTAACCTCTGAACTATAAGCCAATCCCTAGAAATATTTCCTTCTTAGAAGAATTGCCAAGATCATGGTGTTTCTTCACAGCAATAAATCCTAATTAAGACAGTCTCCTTTTGCTTTAAACCTCAAAAGTTCAATTCGTGCTACCTTTGTCTTCTTAGATCTTCTATCAGGGTGTTGACATTTTAGGAGTTTACACACTAAGGGAAAACTAACTTTCCCTCTCCAACCAGCTATAAAATATCAATAGCACCTTAGCTAGGGGTGTGATTTTGTGTTTCTCAAACAAACAAAAAACCAAAAATTGCACTTACCTGCACTGGGCACACCCAAGACCAACACTAGCAACAAGAATGAGAAAGTAGCTTGTGCGTCCCTACCAATTACCTCTAACCTATTATTGTCTATTGATAGACTCTGGGAGGGCAGGAAAAGTGTCTTTAATTGTATTTCAATTATTGAGCTCACAGAAAGCTCCAAACTGAAGGACACACAGACAGTGCTGAACGATTTCAATGGGGCATAAACTGAACATGAGAGACAGAATTGTGAGGAAAATGGCTGTTCCCAGCAATGATAGGGAGGTAGGGATAAGAGTGAAACATCTTCATTGAATACATGTGTGAAATAAGCTAAAAGCAAATTTAATTACTATCCTAATGATAACAAAGGTCTATACTCGTAGAGAACATAGACTTTCCCTCTCCCAGTAGCTTTCAAATGTCAATTGAACCTTAGGTAGAGGTGTGACAATGTGTCCATGTCTCTTACATTTGAGGCAATCTGAAAGCCTGGTGGGCAGAACTTGCATGAACATAGAGAAATTCACACAGGTATTCTTTTGCGTACTTGAAATTTCTAATGGATTGCTTTTTACAGTGAAAACTCCATCTTTTAAATCTTTCCTATTGCATACACAAGTGGGGCTGCCATGATTCTAGGAAATTTGAGATTGAGAAGTCTCTTCTGATACAGTGTCTAATGCAGGGTTGAAAAATGCACATTTTAAAGAAGCATGAATCATTTTGGAGTTTAGTACCTTGGAGATAAACATTTGTTTTTTGAAACTTATCTTTTCATTTTTCTCAGAATTAATGTAAACACTAACATAAAAAAGGCAGGATTTTTAAAGTGAAGCTTCTATCAAGTAGCAGAAAATTCTCTGGATTTTATAACATGGAGTAAGCAAAAAGCAATTCTTTGACAAACCACTTATGCTTTAGTTTCTACATTTTCCTGGAAAACAAAGATCAGCTTAAAAATATCATTATAAAACCATGCAATACATAAATCTTATAAATATTTGATATTTAAAACATCTCAAAGTCAAAAATGTGCATTGAAGTATCATAGAAAAATGTTATTTAGAAATTAAAATGCTATGAAAAGAAATGGAGATATGCAGAAGAGCCTGGGAAGATAGTCTTCAGGCTCTAAGAGAACAGACATTCCAGCCCCCAAACTACTATACCCAGCAAAGCTATCAATCACAATCAATGGAGATATCCAAAACAGATATTATTTTTAACTTCTCCAATAGGTTGTAATGATTGTGAAGAAATGTACTTTTTTATTTGAAAAATATATCCAAAATAAAGCATAAATATTATTACATTTATGTGTTTTATTGTCTAAGTTTACAGCATATAATATAAATAATAACTGTCATAATAATGAAAGATTTAGACACAGATTTGCCATTTTATATTTGACTTAGGAATGTCAATTAGCAGCATGTTTTGTGACTTAACATTACTAATTTTACACTACATTTAATGTGATTCTTTTTTCAGTCAGTTAAACATGCACTTTGCATTTTTCCCCCAGCACAGCACAGCTGTAGATAAAGAAATCAAAAGTCAGTTCTTCTGTAGATTGCCAGAAAAGTGATTGGGCAACTCACCTAGGATCTCACATCCCTAAGGATGATGTAGTCGCTAACATTCCCACCTTATTTTGCAGACCCCATAGAGACAAATTAATATGGTTAAAGGGACCTAACTATGCAGGAGTAAACATATACATCAGAGGAAGACCCATTCTCATTATTATAGTAATGATAAAAATGAGCAAATTTTAAATCTGAATAATGAATACATGAAAATTATTTTTATATTGAAAACATACGGAAACTTTGAAAGGGATAAATAACACACTACTCAGCTGGGAAATTTTGAGAGCACTAATCTTGCCAGAGGCACTTCAGGGTGTGGCCATTTGTGACACTCTTGTCTGGGAGCTTTGAGGTGAGTCAATGGGAGGATGCACCTCTCCCACCAGACTTTGCAGCGTCATTCTTCTCTGATGTTCAACAAGCTATACTTCTCTGGCAGGAACAAAGGCCATGGACTGATCAGCCAAGCAAGCTTTATTTCCTTGATTTTAGTAAATGCCTATTGTTTGGAACTGAACACTAAAATGGAATCTCCTGTGACCCAACATGTGCTGAGCCTCCTCCTTTTTTTAAAAGTTAAATGCCACATGGGACAGACACTAATAGCTCCTGAAAGGAAGCATTGCACAATTGAAGTTGGACTTACTCTTTCTTGAGTACAAAATTGTCATCTAAAATGCTCTTGGAGAGCTAGTTCCTTTCCCACCTCCCAGCATCTCAGGTCTACTGTCTCTTCATAGGAAAACTCTTCTGATTTTCCTTCTCAGTCATGTTCTTCTCCAGTGACTTTCTTCTCTTCCAATTCTGATTTTATCTTTAAAGACACTTATATTGGCTGTCATTGTATAGTCATCTACAGGATTGATTAATGTCTCTTGCTCAGTGGGAAGAGTAAATTAGACAGGATTGATTGATTTTTGTGTATCTTATTAGTAATTAAATAAAAAGTTTGAAAATTACTAGGAGTTTAGTTAAGCTTGAACTTCAATAAGCAGAGTAATTACTCATATCTAGAAGTTGTTTATATAAAATTTAAAATCAACTGGACATGTGAATTCTGCAGTATGTTATTTTTATCACAGTTATATCTTCAAGACTTGTTGGAGTATCCGTAAGAGTTACATTTACATCCTCAATGAGTAAGTGGGATACTGCAAATAGGAAATAAAGTACTGTGAATTTTGGACAGTTATCAATACATGTACACAGTTGTACACTTAAAGTACATTGCTTCAAGCATTTTTCATTGAAGCACATTTTAATTTCTCATATTAATATTATTTCTACACGAAGGGTAACAGACATCATATAAGTGCCATAGAATTCAATAAAAACCTATTTTGAGATGAAATGACTCTCCTAGTTCTCCATGGTATTGTTTAAAACAGTGTAAGGAGCTTATAAAGTGGAGAACTTCACAGAAATCTCCAAGTGCTGCAGAAGTGGCTGAGTAACTCAAGAATAGGCATCTCAAAAATGAATATGCTCAAGGATTGCTCTTCCTCCTCATTTCTGTAATTGTGTGACATAATTGTAGGAGAAAACACAGGCCTGACCTGGCAGAGAGTCTACCTGGCATCCTGTGCTTCCAAATAAGAAGCACAAAATATCACGCTCCTGATTGCTTTCAGAACACTGAATTCTGAAGTAGTATGAGTCACCAGTGTCTGGCCTGCAGACCACTCTGCACTCATCACATCTCCTTGTATGTGCATCTTCTACATAGAGACCCTGGTCATATGAGTGCTCATTGTCAGATCCAAGGGAATGTGCTAACCAATCATAGTTGATAGGCTTCCACTATATAATGTATAATAGTTGTTCACGTGTAATAGAGCAGACATTGTTTCCTGAAACCATCTCCAGGGTGGTTCATCTCAGTGCCCTTTACTGAGCAAGAGGCATCCCAGTCTTGGACATAATTCCTGCCTAGAAATTGTGAAGCAGACTGTTGACTTCTCAGCCTTTTATATTTGCCTTTCCTTTAATTATTTCCATAAATTCTGGATGCCTATTTATACAGAAAAATGTCAAAATACATAGTAAAAATTGTAAATTTATCAGAGATGTGCATAAATGCATACCCAAGTGGAAATCATATTACCTTTTTATAAAAAGGCACAAAGCACAGAAAGTATTGAAGATAAAAGAATAGACAATGAAAATTATTAATGATTAAATGATGTGATATACATAACAAACAATGTCAACATGCAATGCATGTAGTACGGTCCCTACCCACTTCTGGTCTATATAGTGCTAACCACTTACTGTTTAACTAAGAACATTATTAATAAAATTTATTGTACTATAATAAAGTTTATAAAATCACTACATATAAACATATTTCTACTCTATTTTGGCTTATTTAGTTTTTCTTTGTGGAAAAGCTTTTTCAGAGAAATTCTAACAGTAATCATTATGAGTTTCTGTGGTTTCTGAATTCAATTGTTAGGATTATGACCAATATGTTTAAAATTTAAATTCATTTCTGTAATATTGTTCATAATATCTTTTTACTCTATGTCTTGTGCAATGGTTAATATTGGTTTCTTTAAGCCTCCACTTCTTACTTCTCTCTAGGCCTTCTACCCTCTATCTTCATCATTAAACTTTGAACTTCTGTGAAAAAGTAGTCATTTATTTTGGTGTAAGAAATCATTTGATGTATCTTTATTCTCAATTTTACTTACAGAGTTATAGCTGCTCAATGTTCACTAAAGCTTTTCTGTAAGGGTTCAGTTGGTAAGGAATAAGATAAACAGACCAAACAGTCCTCTTGCCTCCACCTCCTGAGAATTGATATTTTAGGTTTGCTATCTTGCTTCCTTAATGAAACACTTTTGGTAGAAGAATGAACTAAGATAGATTCTATTACCAATTAGGTCCAGGTACCTTCACCTAAATTCCAGAGGGGCACCCAAAATCTATACCCACATGAGCAAAATATTCAGAGAGTATGTTCAATCATAATATGATTGGCACTCCTTGAGAAGAAAATTCTATGCACTATAATCCAAAACCTAGTTTTAAGCACTGAGTCTATTGTCAGGAAGTATAGCTGCTTGTAATCTAATGCTAATTATGTACCCCAAAACACTGTTCAAAACCTACCCTCCAGTTAGTTCTTGATAAATAAAGATACTAACAGCCAATAGTTGCAGAAGACAGACAGAGAAGGAATTTTAGGATTTCCGCGGCTTGGGACCTGGAGAAGGAAGAGGAGGAGATCTGCCATGTAGGAAGAATGTGGAGGAGAGGAGAGAGACTATGCTTGAGAAGAGTGTGGGACATAGAGGCATAGCCACTATATGAAGGAGCCTGGAGAGTGCTTTCCAGAGGGGTGTTCAATTGGGTCTAGAGCAGTCAAGGTAGAACACAGAATTTAGTAAGTAGAAGCTCAGAATTATCAGCAGGAGGTAGATTCTATCAGCAGTGTAGGTTGGGCAGTGGCACAGCTATTGTGCTGTTTCTATTGTGCTGTTTAAGACATATTAAAATATAAAGTGTGTGTGTGTGTGTGTGTGTGTGTGTGTGTGTGTGTGTGTGTGTGTGTGTCTTCTATTCAGAAAATTAAACCACGCCAGGACTTATTTACTAATAATTATTACAACAAGGGAGAACGTAGAAGTTTCATAAACAGGAATTGTTAGTGGACTTTATGTGAACCTACTGCATCTTCTTTGTTTGGATGGATTTTCTGTCTCAATTCAGAACACAGAACACTTCCATCTAGTTTTCTAAAAGAGAAAATATTTTAACCCATTCTTCCCATGAAGGATAAGTAGAAAACAATGATTGCTAGTATTGGGTTTTTTTTTCTCATTGCCCTAACAAAATATTTAAAAGAGATCAATTGGGTAACATTTATTTTGTCTTATAGTTTGAGAGTCTAGGTCATAATAGTAATGAAGTCATGGTATCAGGATGCTGAAAGCACTTGCTCACATCCAGGTATATCCCGCTCATCCCATTTTCTGCTTTCTCCTTTTTATTTGGGATGAGCTTTCAGTCCATACCATGGTGTGATTCATGTTTACAGTAACATCTATTATTCTTTTCTGGAAATGACCTCATGGACATGCCTAGTGGTGAATTCCTCTGTTCTACATCCAATCAAGTTAGAAATGAAGATTAATTATTTCATTGTTTAAGTTTATACAAACTGGTAATGTAGACTAGTATTGATGGTTACTAGCTTGGGCATGTGACTAGGCATAAGAAAACTGACAATAGGTTATTTAACAGTTGTATGCATAGTACATAGTCTTATTACATTATAGATGGGAATTTGAGAGCTGTGTTACTGGCAGATCCTTCCAGGTTTGAAAGGTGATTGGAAGTAGAAAATAAATAAATATTGAAAGGTGTGCTTTCTTGATGTGGTTATTTAGAAAGAGAACTATTAGGAATGATAGGAATAAGTTGGACCTTAGAAATGTCTCCCTTACATACTCAGAGGTACAAATTGCTAGCAATAACTATTTTGGTCACTGACAAGAAAGAGACTATTCAAAGATATGGGCCAGATTCCCCAAGGAAAGGCCCTGCACATAGCTGGCATGTAATATTGTTGCTAGTAGTCCCTAGAGACTATAAACTTGTCCAGACAGGAATAGACATTCTAGATAGGGTTTTGGACACATGGTAGGAGATGAAAACACCATAAAAGGACTGGGACAGAAGACAGGGATGATTGTGAATGCCAAGTCATGTTTCTTCCAACTAAGAAACACAAGGGCTCATAACATGTAAGAGTGGGCAAAGGAACATAATCCCGGGGGGATGGTGAGGTGAGAATAAGAATGGGCAGTATGAATACTTGTCTACAATTGGACAGATAAGAGAAGAAAGGTTTTGTTCCACCTCTTCATGTGTGTGTTCTCACACCTAACATGAAGGGCCAAAGCATCCTAACAAGATCATTCCAACTGCACTGTCTTTTTTTTTTTTAACTTAATGTAATGATTTAGGGATCTGGCTTGCAATTGTGAGTGGCAGAAGAGGGAAAAATCTTTAAACAACAAAAAAAAAAATTAAAAACCCTATAACTTTATAAGTTTATTTTTAAAGATTCATTATTTACTTTTTTTTCTAAATTGTGTGTGTGTGTGTGTGTGTGTGTGTGTGTGTTGCGCACACACATGAATGGATATTTCAATGAATGCTACAGGACTTAGAAAGCCCTGGATATGGAGTTAAAGGTAGTTTTGAGCCACGATTCAAAGTCCGGACCTCTGTAGGAACAGGAAAGACTCTCAACTGCTGAGTCATCTCTTTAGTCAATTTTAGAGCTGTCTTGAGTTTTTATTTGATGGATTTAAGAACTAATTAAAAATACAGTAAAGAGAAAAAAGTTGCATTGTCTACTGTTTGAGATGACTCAGTAATTATGTAACCCAACAATCTGACCATGTTTAAGTGGGGATGGGTTTAAGGGAAAGCACTTGCTGCACTGTTGTTGCTACAAATAGCTGGACCTACACAGTGGTCAACAATCCTGATTTTCCAAAAATGGACTGGCATAATTTTCAGTGATAGAGGAGTTGGTGGAATTTAGCAATTAGCCACTACACATTATTTTTAATTCTGTTTCTCAGGTTACATCTATTGGCATATGACAATATAATATAGTAGGTATCTATTGTACTCATACTGATATTAAACTATGCCTCACTTGATGAAATATTGTGCAAATAGGAAAAGTGGCTTATGGAAGAAAGGGATTTAGATAGTCACTACATAATCTTTATGTTACATCATCCTATACAAGTAAGAGTAAAATAAAACAAGAATTATTGTGTATGTCCCAATGACATTGTTGGAAAGATTAGTTCCTTTGTTTAGTCTTTCCAAAGACTTTTCGAAGTTTTTCATTTGCAAATGTTTTGTATACTTATAAGGTTATTAAGGATAAATGCTAGGAGCACGTTATTGAATGCCCATGCCCAGAACAGTCTCATTGTTCCGCTGTAAGAACGCTTTAGGCAAAGTCCAGAGAATTTTTTTTTTTGCAAGAAAAAATAGTTGCCCTTGCCTCAGAAAAGGTTTGGAGTCTGTCTCTGACTCTTGAGAAATAACTCATAAAAATCTCTGAATTTCATTTTACATTTCCATTCAAAATTTCCTTTTAAAATCTCCTTTCAAAAATTTAAGTCCTTTTCTACAAGCATGATAAATTTCAAAATACAGGATTTAAATGTATTCAGTGTGTGCACATGTTTGTGCATGTACACACTACAGTGTAGGAATTGGTTCTTCCCTTCCACCATGTGGATTCCAGCAGATGAACTCATGTTGTCAGGCTTCCTTGAAAGTACTGTGCCACTGAGTCATCTTGCTGGAGTATCTTTGTGTTTCTCCAGTGATAGGAGGACCTTTCTTATTCAGGGTGGGCCTCCTGGAGCACATCTGATATTATCACTAATGAGGTAATTTATGGTAGAGTTTTGGGTAGCATGATATCAGCTAGACCCCCCAGAATGTGGGCAACTCAGGACTGAGTTTAGTGAGCCAATCAATCATTAACACATTGTCAATGTAAAGTCCTCAAAACCATAATTTAAGCACAGGCAAGTCTCCTTGGGTTCAGAATGCTCAATTTATACTGCCTCTTCGTTTTGCTAGGAGAATGAGACATTCTGATAATATCTGAACTTTCTTCACATTAAGATCTCTTCCAGACACTTGCCTATGTGTTTCTTCCCCTTGGCTCATTTTAACCAGTTTTTCATTATAATAAACTGTAATCATGAATTATAGCTTTAGTGAGTTCTGTAAGTTCTTTAAGTGATCTTTCAGGCCTGAGAGCTGCTCATGTGACCTACAACTTAAGTTGCTGTTAGAAGTTCTAGGCAAACATGGCAAAAAACTACGGTCTCAAATCTGTACTGTAGCTAACTTCAGTGTATGCTTCTGTTAGTGTGTTTAGAAATGAAGAAATCAGAAAAAAAATTTAGGAAAATAATATGTCCATGCTTAAACTATTTTGAATATCCTTGTAACTTATTTTGGGAAGCCACAAAAAAAGGCATACCAGGTCTATTTAATAATGGCTAATATTTGTGTTATGAAAAACTTTGGGCAGAGACTTCGCTACACTAGAAAGAATTTACACACTCCAGTGACATTTTTCAGGGTATCAGCAAAGAAACTGAGCCACTTTTCCATTAGTTTGATGTGATAATTGTTAATTGCTTTCAGACTTAATTTCATAAAATACACAGGTACTCTATCATTTTGAAGAAATGTTTTTATGGCTATTTTTATATTGATATATAGATATTAAATATGAATATATTCATATATAATATAATATACATTATTGATTAAAAATAAAATTAAGAATGCCAAGCAATGATTTATGAAAATATGTAGAGAATTATTTTTGCATTTCTGAAATTTCAAAAACATCCCAGGTAAGATGCTTTATTTGTAAAAGTCAGCAGAAGATGTTGGCTGAAAAGAGAAAGGAAAATAAACTAAAAGCCAGGATGCTAACCTGGGTCAGTCTACTAACATTTAAAACATATGGCTTCATCTGTAGTTCACAACAGATTCATTGTTGAGGTTGCTTCTTTTTCAACCCAAACTGAACTCAAGTGGGTCACACATCCCTTGTTATGTCGCCTGTAATTTTACTGGCTTATTATTTTCACAAACTCACTTTTCTGAGAGCCTAGATCCCCAGATCATATCTCTCAGATTCTCTGCTACTGAGTCTGTGGGAGAAGACATCTTCTTCTCTGCCTGGTGTGGTCTTTAACGCTGCCTTCTTTGCCTTATATGGATAAGCATTGGCTTCCTGAGGCCCAGAAGGCTATTCTCATTCTGCCATTCTCAATTCCTCAAGGTTAGTTATAATGCTCCAGGGGGGAAATTCACAGCTTTCATTTGGGGCCTTAGGACACCCTCTGTCTCTGAGTTCTCTGATACAAGCATGGGTTTTTTTCAATGAGACAGATTATCTCCACTCATGAATAAGAATTATTCAGAATCCCTTGTAAGTATTAAGCCAATGGGTTTCTGTTCATCTCCAAGGCAATGTATTGGATGTGTAGGATTTATGTCATCAGCTTCCCCTTCACCCAAGGTATTTCTCTTTATCAAGCGATGAATGCAATTTTTAACTATGGAATTCTGCCCATTTCCTCTTACAGAACTCTGTTATCTCCTGTTTTTACATGCATGATAAGAACTCTTTATTACCAGTAACTGTAGATTATTTTTTAAAGATTTTCAAATTCAATGGCTATTTGTAACATCAAGTGGCATTAAAAAACCTTTTTATTGCACCCCAATCTCACTGATCTCCCTGACTATCCTCTTCTCCTTTCACCCTTGGAACCTCAACCTCCCTCTCAAAATAAAACACACACACACAAAATACACACACACAAACACACACACACACACTCACTCACACACACACACACACACACACACACACACACAAAGGTTTTGGAGTGGGTCAACTCAGAGCCCTGGATCTGGGCCTGCATGCTAGATATCCTAGTCAGTCTGCAGCCTCTTTCTTGGTACATCACCAGGGTGGGCTCGGCAGCACTGCTCTAGCTAGCTAGGCTTTTCTCAGGAGGCAGGATCAGCTCTTCTGCTCTCACGCCCTCTGGGTCTGCAAGTTGTAGCCATGGCTCCTCAGCCAGCTCCACTATGCTGCCTATTCAAAGCTCTGGGTCTACTTTCCCAAGTACTTCAGCATGCAAACGGTTGGGCCAGTTTTTCCCATTCTCATACCTACAGCATGGAAGAGGCTGGCTCACCTGTGCCTTCACCATCAAGGCCAGCTCCACTGTTGTGTGTTGCCCAAGCAAGAAGCAGGGCCCACTTTCCAGAGTGCTAGCCAGTGAAGGGGCAGGGGTAGCTCTCCCACTCTCATGCTCTCATCAGCTCTCTCAACTACAGGAGTGATTGTGTGGGTGGGAGGGGGGCAATCACTCCTGTACCTACACCACCTCACAGCAGAGTGTCAGGGCTAGCTCTCCAGAGCTCTCACCCTCAGGACTGGCTCACCAGTGCCCCCATCATCCATATCAGCTCTTCTGTGCCATCCAGGTGAGATATAGGGCCAGCTCTTCCAAGTGCTGTAGCCACTGATAGACAGAGCCAGCTCACCCACTCTCATGAACCCAGGGTTAGCTCTCTTGACTGGTTGCAAGTGGTAAGAGTGGGCATCACCCCCGCACCCATGAAGTAGCACTATTTTTAGCCACAGGTACCATCTCTTTGAGCAACATTTAAACAAACAAGCAAGAAGCATAACCTTTGATTTTCTTCTATTTTTGTTGTGTTTGAGCTTTCTATGGAGTCCAACAGTTTCCTATAAGAATGTTGGAATATTCCAAGAAAAGAAGCTCATGAAGCTATTTTAATTATACTTCAGACTCTTCAGTAGGAAAACTCAATCACTGACCCAAGTAGTGGATTTCATCTTAGGGAGATCTGACATAATAATAATTATTTTTTGGTAGCTCTTTGAGAATATGGATCAGAAGAAACTAATTTGATTCTATGTGACAAGAACCAAGAATTTATGAATAGACAATTCATGGCTTTAGAGTTAATGCATTTGTTGAGCCTTAAATAATTTTGTATCAGGTGAGAATAAGTTCCTGTTGTAAGCTTACTAGTGATGTGCACTTTGCTGGTTGCATAGATATTAAGGACTCAGCGCATGGTACAACAAAACTCTGAGGTAGGTGGGTACTATAATTATCTCCATTTTGCAGGTGAAAAGACCGAGAAGCAGAGGCTAAACAGTTTGCTTTGCTTTGTATGTGCAGTATGGAACCAGGATTTGAACCCTTGGTTTCAAATAGTGTGTCGACCCTTTGTATGTGCTACAACATAATCCTTATGTCTGTCTCTGACTTGATCAGTAGTTGAGGTAGTCCATTCTTGGAACACAGCTTCTAACAATAAAGTTGAATATTTACACTTGCAAACTTGACAATTTGTCTGCTTGCTGCTTGGGTTTTTATACTCACTGACATGAGAAGTTCCTCCACCTGTTGTTGGAGGAGTTGCTCAGCTCTTCTGTGGAGAAGCTCATACGTGGCAGATCTTTGTGCCCTTAGAGGAACTCCATGAAGTATGTTTCTAAGTACTGTGCTCTCACATCTTAGGGGAATATTCATATTAATACTCTAAAAAGTTTTCCCAAGTGTGCATAGTTAGATGGAGTTCCTGTTACTTGCAGAAACCAGTCACTCATTGTATACTGTAGTCTCTGCCTTTTCCCCCTTTTGTTTCATGCCATTTAAAAAAAAATCTATAACTCTTCAAATCACCTGTAATGAAAGTTACTCACCTTTTCTTATGTTTCGCTATTAATGGGAAGATAAAAAAACAAAACTTACTCTAGATAAAAAAACAAAACAAAACAAAACAAAACAAAAAACATTAACAGACTAAAGCTAGGATACCATCACAATTCAGTTTGGCAAACCAATACATTATATTGTGGTCCCTTACAGGAATATAGGTGAGGAATTACTTACAGGAGCTGAAATAACTAAAAGACAATTGTACCTCTAGAAGGTATGCAAGCATGGGTGGTAGTGTCTCTTTCAGGCAGCTGAGGTGATCTGAGCCCTTTCCAGGCAACTTGGTTTGTCTAACAGTGTCTCTTAACCATGCTTTCTGCTCATATAAACTTGGGGAGTGAGTGTCCTAATGAATCTGATCACTTTCAGGGACTTCTTGAAATTATTGAGTTGTTTATTCCGAAGTTTAACAAGCTTTCCTACAGAATGGGATATTTCACCTTCATTTATAACATTCAGATTTTAAGTCCTTCCCTTCGAAATAGAATTCTTTATCTTTGGAGGAAATTGCTATACAATATCCTTTGACATCTGGAATTGATTTTCAAGCAAGGAAAACTAGAAGAAATGTGTAGTTATATGCTACATTGCCTCTCTAGAATCTTGCTTTCTTATTATGTACTCTGCGTTCATGAAGGCCTTTTGTCCCTATGCAAATTAAGGTGTTTATTTGTTAAAGTGTAGGCTTAGATACTATTAAACAATCCAGAATTAGGAGTCTCAAAAAGACTGTGTGTTTTTTTTTTCTCTTATATAACATACCAAAATAAGAGTTATTCATGACAATGAGGTACAGTTATGAGATACTTTTCAGGACCACACATATACTTTATTTTGAGGATCCAAATCTTCACAGACTTCAGGTTCATGCTTTTCCACATTTCTACCAAGAAATAAAAGAGGAAAAAGAGTGGTTTTGATCATATGAAACTGGTGGTAAAGCTGAATATAGCTGCAAAGGAAGCTGAGAAATATAGTTTCTATCTGAGTAGTGATTTCGCTGCTAACACTCATGAAAGTGGACATTGAGAAAAATTAAAAAGTGACCAAAAATAATGTCTCTGTATGTAATGTGGATATATATATATATAATGTTTAGAAGCAGATAATACTGATTGATCTGTTTTGAGTAGATTATCCACACTAGAATATGAATGAAAATGGAGAGTATAAATAGTTGACTTATATAATGAATGGTTTGCTATATTTTCAAATATTTCATTATCAGTAATATACATGTCCACAACAATTTGAATTTTAGAAATTTGAGTAAATTCAACTACTTTTATTTCAAATGCTGTGATTTTTTTAATCTAGTATATACTTTAATGATGTTAAGAAGAGTTTAATACCAACTAATTGTTTTTCCTCTCCCCATAGGTTATTGTAACATATTCATTCCCACATTTAACGTTTATAAGGTTCTTTGTATATGAATAGTTGTGCATAATTTATAATGTTCCAATATTTGTTATTTGTCAAGTATAAATACATGCTGACAATTTCTACTCCTATGTTTGGCTGTTCTGTCACTGCTAGCAAAATGTGGGCACAATGCAAAAGAGAAAAAGATGCTACATTCAGTTTTCTGGGCTGTTGTAAAAAATTAATGCTACCACAAACTCAGTAACTAAAACAACACAGACATTTATTCTCTCCATCTGGAGCCTAGAAAACATGCAGTCTCTGTGGCCATTTTCTCACTTGGATACTGAAGGACCTTCTGTCTCTTGCCTCTTTAGCTTCTGGTGACTGTCTTCACATTTCTGGGCTTGGGAGCTGCTCTGAGATTACACATGCTTTTCTGTGTTTGTATCTTCATTGTTTCTATCAAAACATCATAATGACACTTTCATTGCTTTGACAGTCCACCAAGATGACTCAGGATTATCTGGTTAATTTAATAACCTTAGCTGTATTATATCTGAAAAGGTCTTCCTTTCCAAATAGGGTAATGGTTGTAGTCCAGAGACTGTGAATATCTGCTTTATTTTCATTTTCTTTTATGCAAGGGAAGACTTTTCAGAATACATTCTCTGTGCTAACATACATTTCACATGGTGAATTCACTCACCTAATTCTAGCATCTACCAAAATCTCAACACATTACAGGTTAGCTCATTTTAACTTTTCATGTAAATATCAGAAGCTCAAATTTCTTAAATATCATTAACTCAATCAAATAATAACTATGTTTCATTGTGATTCATCCTAGATCAAAATTTCTCTCCATCTCTGAATCTTTAAATCTAGAAGAACAATGTGTTCCAGTAAAATAAAAATGAGAACTTATGAACCCTGAACAGTGGGGAAATACGTAACTATGGCTTGGCACGGTGTGCACCATCAAGAGTCTAAAGAAAGGTGATGCTTGCCATTCAATATCCAGTTCTTGTACATCCATACTGAAATCCCTTGAATGTTCATCAAAAGTTTATTAACTGGAAATATTTGGCCGAATATATAGAATAGAGAATGGTCAGAGACATTCTTAGGGTACAATGTGGAGAAAGGACAGTAATTAAGATACCCTGGAAAAAGACAATTGATAATTAAATTAGAACTGCAAGCTTTAGAAATGTTGTATCTCTGGTTTTTTTTTTAAAGATTAAAATGCCTGAAATAAAATTCAAGATATTAACCTCAAATATCAGTATCCTAAATTGCCCCCGATTCTTTTCAGAATTTTCTTGGTTGTACTTTTCTAGGAATAATTATTAATGATGTGTTTACACACTCAAATCTTTCTGCCAGAAATATGTATTTGAAGGTATAAAATGAATGCCAAAATGTTTTTTATACTCTTCACATATTTCTAAGATTATACGAAATTGGAGAGAAATAATGTTTTTAGTAGTCATAGGCATCACTTAACGAAAATGTATCATAAGAGTAACAGAAACTTACTTTTGCACTCTTCTCTGGTCTTTTTAATAATGACATTTCTCAGATATATCCAAAATTAGCTTCTTAATAGTGTTTTTATGTAAATAGTCAAATCATGATTTAGTATCAACTACCAGGCATTTCTGATCGGACTTGAGGGCTTAAAAATACTGTTCAGTGACTAAGCGCAATGGCTGTTTTTGCAAGGGACATGTATTCAGTTCTCAGCACCATATGGAAGCATATAACCACCCGTACCTCCTGTTCTAGGGTGTCTAGGGCCCTCTTCTGGACTTTGTGAGCACTAAGCATGCAAGTGGTGTTTGCTGATACATGCAGGCTAAATACCCTCAAAATAAAATAAAATAAAATTGAAATAAAACAGGATTTGAAAGCTAGATGTTTAGTTTAGTCATGTAGCATATTGGTAAGGAAGACCTTGGTTCAATCCTTAGTGTGTGCACAAATACACACACACACACACGTATGTATATATATACATACATACATACACACACACTCCCACATGCACATAAAGTACACACACTCACATACACACAACATATACAAATATTCACAGTCATATGCACATGTGCATGCACACACATACACATGAACACATACATGCACACAACACCTACACATGTGCACATATATGCACACAATACATACACATGTGCACATACAAGTATGTACATGCATGTGGGTATACACACAAAAATCCACACATAGGTGCATATATATATATATATATATATATATATATATACACACACACACACATGTGTAAAATACACTCACATACACACTCAAACACGCACACACATTTGTGCACACATGCATCCAAGCATCCAAATACATATATGTGCATGCACATATATGCATAGCCATACACATGCTCAAACATATGTACACAATGATATCCACATGTATATACATATATGCACACATGTACACACATTCATGTCCTCATGCATTCTTGCCCACACACAGGCCCACCTATACACATGAACATGCACACACAGGCATGGTCTCACACACAGGTACACACACATACATACACACATGCACACACATATATACATACTCATGGGCTTACTTATGTATTTTGTACATATGTACATGCTCACACACAAATGTGAACAAGCATACACTTGTACACACACCCATATACACATCCATGTGAGCACACACACACACACACACACACAGAGAGAGAGAGAGAGAGAGAGAGAGAGAGAGAGAGAGAGAGAGAGAGAGTTGCATCCACACACAAATAGCTGCAGCATTAAAAATATCTTACAAGATTATTTTTGGACCAAGGAACTTAGTTCCAAATTTCCTTAGTTTATGTTTAATAGTATTAAGGTCCATGTGTAGCAGTCATAGTTTTTATCTTTGCTAATTTGAAAAGATATCCACATGATAATAATAGTCAATAGTAAGACTAGAGTATAAAATAAAGTATGTCTTAAATATAACAAGAAGTCTAAAATATGAGAGGCCAGAAATGGTGTAAGGCTCAAGGTCAAATTTTCTAAAGCTATCATGTGTTTGTCTGTGTCAAGAACAGACTTTCCAGTGGTGAAACTTCCCTCTGTGGAACTTGTCAGCACTGAGTAGATTCAAGAACCACAGGTGTCTGGCCCAAAAGAGAACCAAGGCAATACAGCTCAGTTTTCTGCTGTGCCTATGAAGACCAAAGTCTAATAGGGTCCTTTTAAGAAGGAGATCAGGATGACATGAAGAAAAGGAAAGGGCAGGCCATGGACAGCAAGGAGGTGATTGCTGGGGACACAAAAGAGGCACACTGACTCCGAGAGTGAAAAGTGAAGACAGCCTTGAACATATTCAACATGCTTTTAAGTTTACCATCTGTGTCCTGTTGCACATATAGTTGTCTTGAAGCACATGTAGCCTCTGGTCTGCAGGTTAGACATTCCTATGAAAGACACTTTGTAGTGCTGTATAGAATTAATATAATTAGACTGGGACAATTATAGTAACTGTAATTTTTATATCTCCTCAATATTTCAGAAGACATTACAGGTATGATCCCCTAAATTTCATTTGTTTTAAAGCACTTACAAGTAAGTTATGAATGTGCAGCCCTCTCTCTTCATAACATGTTACCATTTTCTCTTAGGCAGAACATCTTCAGTATTTCTATGATGCGAATGGGATCAGGAACTGGATCTTGCTATGCTGTGACTTTCTAAGTCACAAAATCCAAGTACAGTCCTTTAGTTAAATGCAATCCCACCATTTCCCAGTTGTATGACAAGACCCTTTATAGAGAATATAGCAGTGGGATGTCTTTGCCCTTAATTGTTGGATTTCTTTATATTCTGGGATCTGTTCCTTAACCTTTTGTAACACATTCATTTTTTGTGTAATTTCCATTAATTTGGGTTTGCTAAGTTTTTCATGACTGGTTTCAGATTGGTTTTGACTAAATTTGAGGAATATGATTGAAATGAGCGTCATTCCTATGAGATCAGTTTGTGCTCTCTGAGCTCTTCTACTAATGCAATTATAAAGCACACACATTTGTTTGGCCTTGTATGTATAAATTACCATAATAATTCTGATACATATCCACTGTGGTATGTGTATTAACACTTTGACATTTCTATTGTTAAGGAAATCTGTGTTCTAAGAAAATATTGTACTTTATTGATGCACTGTTGATGAGTATGTGAAATTCATCTAGGTTCAGGGTATTCTAATGAAGCTGCCAGGGACATGTTATGCATCTTTGATTGAATGTATGTTTTCAAATTTCTTAGGTAAATATAAAAGGGAGATGTACTACTAACAATATTTGCTGAAATTATTTTCAAATTTACTAGGTCACTTCATGTTGCTCTGAGAGGTATGGAGCGATTCTGAATGTGCTACACTCTCCCTGGTTCTTGAATGTGGAAGATGTTTGAAAGGTTGAGCCATTCCAGTACAATTTTACTGGGTGTCATTGCAGCATTCAACACACACTAACAGAAATTATTACGTATCTTTGCCTTTTCATATATACTCTTTTTACCATTCATACATCTTTCTCTTATGAAAAGTGCATATCCCTGACTGTTTTGCCTGTTGTAGTGTCTCTTTTCCTCCTATTGGGTTGCTTTGTCCAGCTTAATATGATGGTTTTTTTTCCTTGTATTATTATGTCTTGTGTTGTCAAGTTTCATTTTGTCTTTTGGAAGCCTACTCTCTTCAGAAGGGAGACAGAGGGGGAGAGAGTCTTGGAGAGAAGAGAGAAGAGGGAGGGAGCTAAGAGAGTGGGAATATATCAACTGTGGTCAATATATATTGAATGAGAAAAATAAACCTACTTGAAAGAAAAAGAGAAAAGGATGAGTAAGAGACTCATCCTCCACTTGATATACAAGTTCTTTTAAAAAAAATTTGAAGACAATTTTTTGGGTACAGTATAGCTTTTAAAAGGTACTTTAGAGAACTGTTACTCTTTTTATAAAATAATTATATTTATTGTTGTGCAAGTGCAAAGTTTCTAAGACCCTGACCTTTGCTTAATTCTGGAACGAGGGTCACAGAGTCGCCTGCACCCCACCCCCCACTCCATGACTCCACTGCAACTGCTGCACTTTCCCACTTCTCTGTGCACATGTTCCTGTTCACCTTATATAAACTGCTCTCCTGGCTTAATGTCTCTGACACTCAGGGGTAGCCATTTTGTGTCTTGGATAAATAAATTTCTCTAGGGAGACCTTGCTTTGTGTTTGACTCTCTTGTAACTTTGTCTTATTTAGGGTCTCCATGGCAGTGAAAAGACACCACAACCCTGGCAATTCTTATAAAAGAAAATATTTAATGATGGCTGGATTACAGTTTTATAGGTTTATTCCATTATCATGGGGCCAGGAAGCATGTCAGCATGCAGGCAGACATGGGGCTAGAGGAGCTGAGAGTTCTACATCTTGATCCACAGGCAGCAGAAGGGGACTGTCCCACTGGGCGTGGCTTGAGCATATAGAAAACCTCATAGGCTGTCTCCACAATGACACATTTCCTTCAACAAGGCCATGCCTACTTCCACAGACCCACACTTCCTAATAATGTTACTCTCTATGGGCCTCTGGGGGCCAATAGGATTCAAACTACCACATTCTTACTCTCCTGAAATGCTTGGGTACCCAATCATTTGTTATTTGCATATATGTGTGAACATGCATATACCACACCCTCATGTAGAGGTTAGAGGATAACTTGGTGGAGTTAGTTCTCTTTTTTCACTATGTGGACACTAGGAATATACCTCAGTTCATCTGGCTTGAGGGCAAGTCTATCTGTTGAGTCACCTTTCATGCTCCGGAATACTATGGTTTAAATTAAATACAACATTAATTAAATTTGCTGAGTTTATTCTGTTCCCTTCTAGTGATTTGTAAACTTTGAGCTTACATTTACCTCTATGTTGGATAGTAGATCCCTCCAGATTGAAACATTCCATCTGCCACGGAAACACCTTAAGCCAGAAGAAGTAAACAACTCAAAATAGCTTCAGGAAGTCTCCCAAACTCATCAGATTCTCTATTTCTCTGGGTCCCCAAGATTATATAAACAACAACAAAACAAAAGACCACTGACAGTCACTATTAGACAAACCAAGTATCAAAAAAGATTCTGAGATCAGAGCAGCTGCCTGGAAGAAGCAGAGACATTAGGAGCTTCCTGGAAGAGGTTTAGACCAAATGAGTCACCTGGAAAGAATGCAGTCCAGCATGTTGAAGTGCTTTCAGGCTTTGCAGTGTGTTCCAGGTCCACAGATTTTGTGAACTGGCACTCATGCTAGAATGGGCTTTGTTGATACAGTTGTCTTTGAGTTCTTTCTGATCCTGTAAGTAACTACTCTACCATATTCTTGTAAGCAACCCAAATAAAACAAATTGGTTGACCAAGTTGGACTTTGGTAGTATCCTTACTTTTGTTTGTCTAGGACTCCCTATCTGGAATAATTAGATGTGTATGTGGGGTGTGTGTGTGTGTGTGTGTGTGTGTGTTGCACCTCCCTAGAAAAAGTCTTATCATACAACACTCTGCTTAATTTATGTTACATTCATTAAAATTACATTATGTAAATATGTACAAACATATATACTTACACACATATATGCACATATGTGTGACTGTGCATATATATGTAGATGATAAAGATTTGAGCCCTTTTCCCACATGGCACCTTATTTAAACATTAACTGACCATCAACATATGCTTTCTGTTTGGAAGTTTTATAGTTGTACAGCATTCTTTTACAACAATAAGACTAGTGTTATTTTAAATACATTTGCTTATTTAATTATTACCTCTTTATGTGATGAGCCTTTGGTGGCTACTGCCATTGATCTCTGCGTGAAAACTCTTTTCACCTGACTAGAGCTCCTATGTTCATGTTAGATATTGTCTGCTGTTCCCCTGGAAGTATACCCCACTCCCCCCTCTTACAATGAAGCAGTGCAAGGCAAAGCAAAGCTGTGCAAAGGACTCTCCCTAATACACCTTTGCAAATGTGAGCTTTATCCTTATGTCTTTGGGATTCAATTATCTCAAAGGAAAAAAAAAAGGTGGATGAAGAAGAGGAGGTAGAAAATAAAGAGGAATAATGGCATAGAATAAAATTAACAATATTTCGGTTTTATCTGAAATAGTATTTGAAACATGGTTGTGCTGTTTGTATATTAGAAAATTATCCTTAGGGCATGGGAGGCCTTAGAGTCATAATTATTATAGATAAGCAGGGCATTAATGCTTTATAGCAATGATGGTTAATGCTAATAATATTAACTGGACAAAACTTAGAATCAATTGAGAGCATCCTGAGGATGCCTGTAAGGGATTCTCTTCAGTACATTAATTAACTCCCACAGGGGATCTTGACCTGTACATAAGTGGAGAAGGTTCATGGACTACTTGAAAGTGGAGAATGCTAGTTGAACACTACCATGAATGCATTCCTTAATCTTTGCTTCTCACTAGAGTCATAATGTGATAAGCTCCCTCAAACACATTCCACTGTGACCTTTCTTGGATGAGGGACTGAACTTGGAAATGTGAGCTAAGTAAGCTCTTTCTTTTCCTTTCTTTCTTTCTTTCTTTCTTTCTTTCTTTCTTTCTTTCTTTTTTTTTTCATTATACTTTCTTTTTCCCCCAACTAAATCACTTAGGAGTCCTTAGAGAAATGATCAAAAACTACAACTCTAGACAAACAAGGCTGAAAAAAGCATTTTTCACACTGCATAATGAAACCAACCCTACAGGAAACATAATAATAATAACGTTCATGGTTGGGTCTAGTTTTAGAGATATAAAAATCCTTCATACAAATTTTATAACCTAAAGGAAAGAAGGAGTAAAAAGCCAAAGACAGAATCCCAAACGCCTTCAGGGGTGTAGTGATGATCCAGAAATATCCCAGAACCCTTCAATAAACCAAAGGAAAAACCTTGAAGATGACCTTCATGGTCATGGAATGTCATGCAACAGTCCTAAGGTTGATTGTATCTGCAAGCTGTCATCAGTTTCCTCAGTTTGTGGGTGTCCTGTTAGGCCTGAGGCAGAGGGTTGCTTTGTGATCTGCTCATGTAAACAAACAGCATAATTGGAGGACTAGTGGTTTCATTAGTTGGAATATTTTATCGCAGCAAAGGAAAAAAAAAAAAACAAAAAACAAGACAGAAGTGAGGCCATTGCTATCATATTCTGATTTGAAGCCCTTGGGGTTGGGTTTTATTCATTCATTTATTTTTACTTTTTAAAGAATGTGAAGAATTTTAAAGCTTTGGGCTGGAAAAGCCGTTGCATGAGAGATACTGAACTTAATGGGGCTCTTCTAATGGGAACTTGGAAGAGAGTATTGCTGAGAGAAATGTAGACTGTGGAGATGAGCTCCTGCAACTTTGGGGAACAAGGATTCTATCTGGACCTGGGCTTGGATCATTATGTGGTGTTTTTATGAAGAACCTGGCTTCATTCTGTAATATTCCACCATGTCCTGGATAACTTGAGTGAAGTTACACATAAAGATAATGGACTAATCTGTTTGTTGATGAAAGGTATATCAATAGGGTTAAAGTTATGTACAAACCATGCAGACAACAAAGCAACTGTAACTGTTAAACTAGATTAACACCATTAAAGAACAACCCAGTGCTTTGCATTAGGGCAACAGGAAAGCAAGTTATTTCTTTATGTCACATGAAAGTTGACATAATTGATCCAAGTGTGCTAAGCCATAACTTGAACTGGCAGCAGAATTTGACAGCATTGTACACATGCCCTTGGTTTCTAAAACCTCAAAGATGAAGAATTGAGGTGGTCATGGAGAACAGGTGATGCCAGGCATGTGTGGCAAGGCTGCAAGTCCTGTGGAGAGGCTCTAAGAGATGATGGAGCAAAGCTCTGAAGTCTAAACTGCAGTGGAGAGACCACTGGACTATTGGAGCTGACAGGCTCACAGACAGTCAATAAAGGTAGTTTACAGGTTTGCAGTGGAGTCGGCCCCAGAGTCCACACTGCTGAAAGCAGGAAAACAGAAGGGCAGAGCCTGGAGATTACTTTATGAACTCTGGGTAATGGAAATGAAATGAAAGATTATTTTTCATTCCCTGCTGGGTCTTGGGTTTGCTCTAGTTTGATAATTCCTTTGGATTCCAAGATTTCCCCTTTTGGAAATAAGGACATTTACTCTGTCATGAAATACTGGAAGTACAGGATTTGTTTTAGAGGTTATAGGAGCTCACAGGTGAGGGACTTTGGATTTTTAAAGTGTTGACTGTTAATGAACATGTAGAATTTTAAAGTTGAATTGTGTTTTATATTATGAGAAAAACATGAGATCATTATTAACAAGGGGTGGAGGGTTAGGGCTTAAAATTCATGTCTTTAGGTATCAAATGACAGGTACAGAGTTGTGTTGGGTAGTGATAATTGTAAATCTGACAAAGCCTCCAGTTATCTGGGAGACAGGCTTCTGAGCATGCCTGTGTAGGAGTGATTGTCTTGAATACATTAATTTATGTGGAATAATCATCTTAACTGCATCACAGGATCCTGGGGTGTGTAAGAAAGAGAAAGTGGTGTAGTCATCCACTGTTCTTTAGTTCTGAGAGCAAACAAAGTGTGACTAGTTCTCTCAAGTTCCTGTTGCTGTGATTTCTCTGCCTCAATGCACTGTAGTCAGGAATTGTGAGAATAATAAATTCTTCACATATGGAATTCTTGAAGACTCCCGGCACTTGGCATTGCTGCAGCATCCAACAGCGACACTGAAGATGAAGACAGTGTGGACACTCCTCTGGACCTTTCCTCTTCAGTGGCCTCCAGCAAGAAAGGGAGAGACAATCTACCCAAGGAGTCTATCCAGATTCTGCGACGCTGGCTGTATAAACAGAGCAAGAGAAAACACTACAGACCCACCTGTCCACACCTGTTCATAAACATGTGCTACAGGCTCCTCCCTGACTCGGTGAGAAAGGATGGCAAAGATGAAAATCAGTTCACACTTTCCTGACATGGGGGCAAGATTTCAGAAGCTAGTTTTGCAGAAACTAAGATGGGTACCAAAAACTTCACACCAGCTCTAGGAGAGAGCCCGTTTCATTCCCGCACAGATGGACTCAACCCAATTCTGGGAACCCAGTGTCTCCTAAACCTTCTTCCTTGGGATCCATTTTGGCTCACCCATCAGTGATCTACCATACCTCCGTGACTGCACTGAAAATATGGGACTTTCTCTCTCTCTGCCAGATGGTTGGTGTGGGACAGAACATGGATATACAGCAAGTAGAGGAGCACCTTTACAGACACCTTCATGTACCCAAAGAATCCTTGCAAACTCCAGAGTGGTCTTTTCAACACTGAGCTCAGCTATTCTGTTAGACTTCAACCAGAATTTTAGCAGATTCCAGATTCTGGTGGTTGCTGCACTCAAATCAGCCGCAGAGCTGAATGTTTAGGTCAAACTCAGAACATAAACTTTTTTTTTCCAAATAAAACCATTCCCCAAAATGTTGTCCTGATTGTTGGGGGTGAGGGCAAGAGGCACATTATTTATATTTTTCTATTAATATTTGCACATGGATTGCTCAAACGAACCTTCTAGTTACTAAGATGTCTGCAATGGAATACAGTCATTCCAATATCTGAGGGCAGAAGAAATCTGGAAAACTTTAGCAAAGACATAAAGTTTTCCTCAAGTTGAGTATTGCTTCTTGTTATGATGTAGATGAATGGGTTCTAAAGAGGTTTAAGCACAAGGACAAGGACTGAAGAGAAAGCAAAAAGAAACCCATCGTAAACATTTTATTTTGCAATTTTAATGTTTACTGTCATAGAAACATGGTACAAATTGCCATTAAATTATTTTAACAATTTCCAAAGGTCATGAGGAATAATTTTATTTATTTTGGCTTCTGAATCAATCTGTAAACAATGTCATAAAATTTTAAAGCCAAGGACTATAGAATTCTGAATGAAGAATAATATGTATGTAAATAGAGATAATAAGTGTGAATGAGTGAGAAAATAAATAAGAATTTTCACACTTCAATGAATACTTTAAAACTCAAAAAAAATTTATGTTCCTTTTAACGGAAATTCCCAAGTGTGGAGACTTGCTTAATTTTATAAAGGCAAACTCATATACATAAAATTTTCTTCAAAAGTAACTTAGACTATAGAAAAAAACCTTTTCAGTTCTGTGGTTGTACAATAAGACTCAGAGCTTTGTGTATGGTTAGAAAACATCCTGCCACTGAGTTACACTCCAAGAAATAATTATTAATTTTTAATCAGATGAATGTGAAAATCTGTACTCTCAGGACTAACAAACAGTGTGGATTGTTTTTATAACTGTCCTCTAATTTAGTTGTAATTTACTTAGAGATAGCATAGAGATCAGATGTATTAATTAGAAAGTCTTTAATTTTCAAATATATTTTATGACACATAGTTATAAACTATGGATTCAAATAATAACCAATAATTCCCAGAGGGGAATTTACCTAAAGTCAGTCCATGACTTTGTCATCACTGACAATCAGAGCACCAGGAATTGGACACGACTAATTATTGAGACCAGTTGGTATTGTTCTTCGGAGACGAATTTTATGAACTGAAAAAAATCCCCATTTTCGTCTGTTTAAAACTATATCAAATAATTCCTTTATAGTATTATTTAACATGTAAATTGTATTACTAGGCATAAAATTAAGTGCTATATGATTTCTTTTTTTAAATTGTTTTTTTATTAGGTATTTTCCTCATTTACAATTCCAATGTTATCCCAATAGTCCCCCATACCCTCCCCCCACTACCCTACACACCCGCTCCCACTTCTTGGCCCTGGCGTTCCCCTGTACTGAGGCATATAAAGTTTGCACGACCAATGGGCCTCTCTTTCCACTGATGGCCAACTAGGCCATCTTCTGATACATATGCAGCTAGAGACACGAGCTCCAGGGGGTACTGGTTAGTTTATATTGTTGTTCCACCTATAGGGATGCAGATCCCTTTAGCTCTTTCAATACTTTCTTTAGCTCCTCCATTGGGGGCCCTGTAATCCATCCAATAGCTGACTGTGGGCATCCACTTCTGAGTTTGCTAGGACCCAGCATAGTCTTACAAGAGACAGCTATATCTGGGCCCTTTCAGCAAAATCTTGCTAGTGTATGCAATGGTGTCTGCGTTTGGCAGCTGCTTATGGGATGGGTCCCCAGATGTGATAGACTCTAGATGGTCCATCCTTTTGTCTCAGCTCCAAACTTTGTCTCTGTAACTCCTTCCATGGGTGTTTTGTTCCCAATTCTAAGAAGGGGCAAAGTGTCCACACTTTGGTCTTCGTTCCTCTTGAATTTCATGTGCTTTGTATCTTGTATCTTGGGTATTCTAAGTTTCTGGGATAATATACACTTATCAGTGAGTACATACCATGTGAGTTCTTTTGTGATTGGATTACCTCACTCAGGATGATGCCCTCCAGGTCAATCCATTTGCCTAGGAATTTCATAAATTCATTCTCTTTAATAGCTGAGTAGTACTGCATTGTGTAAATGTACCACATTTTCTGTATCCATTCCTCTGTTGAGGGACATCTGGGTTCTTTCCAGCTTCTGGCTATTATAAATAAGGCTGCTATGAACAGAGTGGAGCATGTGTCTTTCATACCAGTTGGAACATCTTCTGGATATATGCCCAGGAGAGGTATTGCGGGATCTGCTGGTAGTACTATATCCAATTTTCTGAGGAACCTCCAGACTGATTTCCAGAGTGGTTGTACAAGGTTGCAATCCCACCAGCAATGGAGGAGTGTTCCTCTTTCTCCACATCCTTGCCAGCATCTGCTGTCACCTGAATTTTTTATCTTAGCCATTCTGACTGATGTGAGATGGAATCTCAGGGCTGTTTTGATTTGCATTTCCTGTTGATTAAGGATGCTGAACATTTTTTTCAGGTGCTTCCCAGCCGTTTGGTATTCCACAGGTGAGAATTCTTTGTTTAGCTCTGAGCCCCATTTTTAATGGGGTTATTTGATTTTCTGGAGTCCACCTTCTTGAGTTCTTTATATATATTGGATATTAGTCCCCTATCTGATTTAGGATAGGTAAAGAATCCTTTCCCAATCTGTTGGTGGCCTTTTTGTCTTATTGATGGTTTCTTTTGCCTTACAGAAGCTTTGCAATTTTATTAGGTCCCATTTGTCAATTCTGGATCTTACAGCATAAGCCATTGCTGTTCTATTCAGGAATTTTTCCCCTGTGCCCATATCTTCAAGGTTTTTCCCCACTTTCTCCTCTATAAGTTTCAATGTCTCTGGTTTTAATGGGAGTTCCTTGATCAACTTAGATTTGACCTTAGTACAAGGAGATAGGAATGGATCAATTCGCATTCTTCTACATGTTAACCTCCAGTTGTGCCAGCACCATTTGTTGAAAATGCTTTTTTCCACTGGATGGTTTTAGCTCCCTTGTCGAAGATCAAGTGACCATAGGTGTGTGGGTTCATTTCTGGGTCTTCAATTCTATTCCACTGGTCTACTTCTCTGTCACTGTACCAGTACCATGCAGATTTAGTCACAATTGCTCTGTAGTACAGCTTTAGGTCAGGCATGGTGATTCCACCAGAGGTTCTTTTATTCTTGAGAAGAGTTTTTGCTATTCTAGGTTTTTTGTTATTCCAGATGAATTTGCAGATTGCTCTTTCTATTCGTTGTAGAATTGAGTTGGAATTTTGATGGGGATTGCATTGAATCTGTAGATTGCTTTTGGCAAGATAGCCATTTTTACAATGTTGATCCTGCCAATCCATGAGCATGAGAGATCTTTCCATCTTCTGAGATCTTCTTTAATTTCTTTCTTCAGAGACTTGAAGTTCTTTTCATACAGATCTTTCACTTCCTTAGTTAGAGTCACGCCAAGGTATTTTACATTATTTGTGACTATTGAGAAGGGTGTTGTATCCCTAATTTTTTTTCAGCCTTTTATTCTTTGTGTAGAGAAAGGCCATTGACTTGTTTGAGTTAATTTTATATCCAGCCACTTCACCAAAGCTATTTATCAGGTTTAGGAGTTCTCTGGTGGAATTTTAGGGTCACTTATATATACTATCATATCATCTGCAAAAAGTGATATTTTGACTTTTTCCTTTCCAATTTGTATCCCCTTGATCTCTGTTTGTTGTCAAATTGCTCTGGCTAGGACTTCAAGTACAATGTTGAATAGGTAGAGAGAAAGTGGGCAGCCTTGTCTAGTCCCTGATTTTAGTGGGATTGCTTCCAGCTTCTCACCATTTACTGTGATGTTGGCTACTGGTTTGCTTTAGTTTCCTTTTATCATGTTTAGGTATGGGCATTTAATTCATGATCTTTCCAAGACTTTTATCATGAATGGGTGTTGGATTTTTTCAAATGCTTTCTTTTCGTTTAATGAGATGATCATGTGGTTTTGTCTTTGAGTTTGTTTATATAATGGATTACGTTGATGGATTTCCCAATATTAAACCATCCCTGCATCCCTAAAATAAAACCTACTTGGTCAGGATGGATGACTGTTTAAATGTGTTCTCGGATTCAGTTAGCGAGAATTTTATTGAGTAATTTTTATCTATATTCATAAGGGAAATTGGTCTGAAGTTCTCTATCTTTGTTGGATCTTTCTGTGGTTTAGGTATCAGAGTAATTGTGGCTTCATAGAATGAATTGGGTAGGGTACCTTCTGCTTCTATTTTGTGGAATAGTTTGTGAAGAACTGGAATTAGATCTTCTTTGAAGATCTGATAGAACTCTGCAGTAAAACCATCTGGTCCTAGGTTTTTTTTTGTTTGTTTGTTTGTTTGTTTGTTTGGGAGACTATTAATGACTGCTTCTATTTCTTTAGGGGATATGGGACTGTTTAGATCATTAACCTGATCCTGATTTAACTTTGGTACCTGGTATCTTTCTAGAAGTTTGTTCATTTCATCCAGGTTTTCCAGTTTTGTTGATTATAACCTTTTGTAGAAGGATCTGATGGTGTTTTGGATTTCTTCAGGATCTGTTTTATGTCTCCCTTTTCATTTCTGATTTTGTTAATTAGGATGCTGTCCCTGTGCCCTCTAGTGAGTCTGGCTAAGGGTTTATCTATCTTGTTGATTTTCTCAAAGAACCAGCTCCTCGTTTGGTTCATTCTTTGAATAGTTCTTCTTGTTTCCACTTAGTTGATTTCGCCCCTGAGTTTGATTATTTCCTGCAGTCTACTCCTCTTGGGTGAATTTGCTTCCTTTTGTTCTAGAGCTTTTAGGTGTGTGGTCAAGCTGCTAGTATGTGCTCTCTCTAGTTTCTTTTTGAAGGCATTCAGAACTATGAATTTCCCTCTTAGAAATGCTTTCATTGTGTCCCATAAGTTTGGATATATTCTGGCTTCATTTTCATTAAACTCTAAAACGTCTTTAATTTCTTTCCTTATTCCTTCCTTGACCAAGGTATCATTGAGAAGAGTGTTGTTCAGTTTCCAAGTGAATGTTGGCTTTCTATTATTTATGTTGTTATTAAAGATCAGCCTTAGTCCATGATGATCTTATAGGATGTATGGGACAATTTCAATATTTTTATATCTGTTGAGGCATGTCTTTTGACCAATTATATGGACAATTTTGGAGAAGGTACCATGAGGTACTGAAAAGAAGGTATATCCTCTTGTTTTAGGATAAAATGTTCTGTAGATATCTGTTACATCCATTTGTTTCATAACTTCTGTTAGTTTCACTGTGTCCCTGTTTAGTTTCTGTTTCTACGATCTGTCCCTTGATGAAAGTGGTGTGTTGAAGTCTCCCACTATTATTGTGTGAGGTGCAATGTGTGCTTTGAGCTTTACTAAAATGTCTTTAATGAATGTGGCTGCCCTTGCATTTGGAGCGTAGATATTCAGAATTGAGAGTTCCTCTTGGAGGATTTTACCTTTGATGAGTATGAAGTGTCCCTCCTTGTCTTTTTGATAACTTTGGGTTGGAAGTCGATTTTATCAGATATTAGAATGGCTACTCCAGCTTGTTTCTTCAGACCATTTGCTTGGAAAATTGTTTTCCAGCCTTTCACTCTGAGGTAGTGTCTGTCTTTTTACCTGAGATGGGTTTCCTGTAAGCAGCAAAATGTTGGTTCTGTTTGTGTATCCAGTCTATTAGTCTATGTCTTTTTATTGGGGAATTGAGTCCATTGATATTAAGAAATATTAAGGAAAAGTAATTGTTGCTTCCTATTAATTTTATTGTTAGAGTTGACATCTGTTCTTGTGGCTGTCTTCCTTTTGGTTTGTTGAGGGATTACTTACTTGCTTCTTCTAGGGCATGGTTTCCGTCCTTGTATTGTTTTTTTTTTTTTTTTTTCTGTTATTATCCTTTGAAGGGGTAGATTTGTGAGAAAGCTAATGTGTGAATTTGGTTTTGTCTTGGAATACTTTGGTTTCTCCATCTATGGTAATTGAGAGTTTGACTGGATCTAGTAGCCTGGGCTGGAATTTGTGTTCTCTTAGTGTCTGTATAACATCTTCAGGCTCTTCTGGCTTTCATAGTCTCTGGTGAAAAGTCTGGTGTAATTCTGATAGGCCTGCCTTTATATGTTAATTGACCTTTTTCCCTTACTGCTTTTAGTATTCTATCTTTATTTAGTGCATTTGTTGTTCTGATTATTATGTGTCAGGAGGATTTTCTTTTCTGGTCCAGTCTATTTGGAGTTCCGTAGACTTCTTGTATGTTCATGGGCATCCCTTTCTTTAAGTTTGGGAAGTTTTCTATTATTTTGTTGAAGATACTTGATGGCCCTTTAAGTTGAAAATCTTCATTCTCATCTACTCCTATTATTCGTAGGTTTAGTCTTCTCATTGTGTCCTGGATTTCCTGGATGTTTTGAGTTAGGATCTTTTTGAATTTTGCATTTTCTTTGATTGTTGTTCTGATGTTCTCTATGAAATGTTCTGCACCTGAGATTCCACCAAACTTGAGGACATGGGCACAGGGGAAATTTTCCTGAACAGAACACCAATAGCTTATGCTCTAAGGACAAGAATTGACATAAAATTGCAAAGCTCTATAAGGCAAAGGGTACAGTCAATAGGACAAAACTGTAACCAACAGATTGGGAAAAGATATTTACCAATCCTACATCTAATCGAGGGCTAACATTCAATATATACAAAGAACTCAAGAAGTTAGACTTCAGAGAACCAAATAATCTTATTAAAAATGGGGTACAGAGCTAAACAAAGAATTCTCAATTAAGCAATACCGAATGGCCAAGAAGCACCTAAAGAAATGTTGAACGACCTTAGTCATCAGGGAAATACAAATCAAAACAACCCTGAGTTTCTACCTCATACCAGTCAGAATGGCTAAGATCAAAAATTCAGGTGACAGCAGATGCTGGTGAGATTGTGGAGAAAGAGGAACACTCCTCCATTGTTGGTGGGATTGCAAGCTGGTAGAACCACTCTAGAAATCAGCTTGGAGTTTCCAAAGAGACATTTCTAATGAAAGGGAGCAAAAAGAGAGCATTCTGAGCTGTGCAAGTTCAGTAATGGTGTCTATACAGAGACTAAGCAAGTCTCACAGATGAAGGCTAAAACATAATTATTAGGAATTTTATAAATATTAGCTAGAATATAACATTCTGATTATTATTCATGAAATGTCGTTAAAATATTTTCACTTGATGAAAATGTCAAGTTGACTTCTGATAAAATAGCAGATGTTTATATTACTTTATGGAAGTGAAGGAGAAAGTCAGAAACTAAAAATATATGTATAGCTATGCTTATTATGTCTTTATTTCATATAAATCTAAATATGCTATTCCAAAGTGGGCATTTCTTGACTGGGTCAAAAGGATACTACAAAACAACAGAGACAAAGGTTGGTGACCACAGAAAAAAGCTTTGCAGAGGCTGGTGGGAGATGGGGAGCCGATGGGAATTCCAAAGCAGAAACAACTCCTTTTGTTACACTATGAGACTAAGAGGGCAGTGGTGTGGCACCATCTTAGAAGCGAACCTACTGTTAAAAACATTTTGCTTCGGACTCGGTAAATCACTGGACTTGCGTATTCATTTAGGCACTGACCCATTTAACAAATGTTTACTTTGTAGAGAACTAGAGCCTTTCAAACTTTTCACAGACATTTGGTGGCGTCTGCTTACTCCATGATCTCGTTGTTTGTGTGCCTTATATGGTGAATTGTGCTCCCGGGAAAAGTGCTTGCTCCAGTTCTTATGGTGTATGGGCATCAGAACCATGCCTGAGAAGTGATCTAAGTACATATGCTGAGTGAGCAAGGTGGTGGGAAAGATTCTGTCCTTCAATACCCCCACCAGCAAGTTCTCCCTCGGCATAGCTTTTCAGTGAATGGTCTGGATCTGAGCATCTTTTCTTCTTAAGACATTTTACAGAGATACTATTATATCAAAATTGTGGTTTCCCATTTATCTGACCAACATTCTGAAGATACTTATGACTTGTGAGCTGTCTTTAGTTCTACTTTAAAGTTTATTACAATTCTTACCGTTAACTCCCCATAGTTAGAAGATGCTGAACTATATAAGCAGAGATAGGGAACTTGATAGCAGCATGTGTCATAACTCTCTGTTCCATATTGTGGATGAGATATTTTGAACTGTGTCCCCAAACAAACCTTTTCTCCCTTAAGTTGTTCTTGCCAGAGTAATTTATCAGAGAAATACGAAAAGAAACTAATACACTAATATACCTTACTATAATCCAAATTGAAAGAATTCTTAAACAAACACGTAGAATAGTATGTCTGATATCCTAAAATTTGCTAAAATAAAATTATTCATTCCTGGTGTTTCAATATTTAAAAAGAGCATTTAATTCTCAGTGTTTCTCTCAACGAGCCTTTGTAAGGAGGCTTGACAGAGCACCCTAATCACACTTTCAGTGTCTGGACTCCAAGATAGTATATCAAAAAGGAAACTATGAACTTTGTTGGCAACTATAAAGAACAACTTTGTTTCAAAGAAAATTAAAAGCTATTTCTTTGGTTCTGTAACCAACTTTGGAATATTCTTCTCAGTTCTTTTAAGTCAACCTAATTGGTGGCTAAATTTCTCATGGTTACTTCAGTATGTAGTTAATTCATTTAAACAACTTTGGACTCCCTCTCAGATTTACATCTTATCCAAAGATGGTATAAAATACATTCTTTCTTAGAAGAGTTATTGCCCTTGGCATCTCTGACTGTCAGCTTTTTAAAATAAGAGTCCTTTCTATCTTAAAACTGGAAAAGAAATTTGTTTAAGAACAAAATGAAGTTCATAAATGGGATTTCAGCAGAGTCCGAGGAGGAAAAAATAAAGCAAAACAGCTTGCTTATTTATTTATTTATTTATTTATTTATTTATTTATTGGCCCTTTTACTTCTTGAGGCACACATCGCTTAAATTGCTTGGGAAGGATTTCATGTTTGACATGGGCCTTTCATGTTGTACATACAGTTCAGCTGCTTAGTAACAGAGACATCATCTGAGAAATGTGTCATTCAACAAAAACATGGTGCAGGTGCCATCACTTGAAGTGCTGTATTTTCATGCAGCTAGCTACACAGTTTAAATGCTCACACAACATCACAGAATCACGTGAATAATCCATTGAACCACCACACCATGTTAGCTATCACAACTACACAACAGGAATTAATTTATTTTTTTTCCATTTTTTATTAGGTATTTAGCTCATTTACATTTCCAATGCTATACCAAAAGTCCCCCATACCCCCCCTACTCCCCTACCCACCCACTCCCCCTTTTTGGCCCTGGCATTCCCCTGTACTGGGGCATATAAAGTTTGCAAGTCCGATGGGTCTTTTTTTGCAGTGATGGCCGACTAGGCCATCTTTTGATACATATGCAGCTAGAGACAAGAGCTCCGGGGTACTGCTTAGTTCATATTGTTGTTCCATCTATAGGGTTGCAGTTCCCTTTAGTTCCTTGGGTGCTTTCTCTAGTTCCTCCATTGGGGGCCCTGTGGTCCATTCAATAGCTGACTGTGAGCATCCACTTCACAACAGGAATTTATTAGTTCTATTCTAATTTTTTTTCAGGGAAATTCTGTTGAAGATCAAACCCAAGACCTTGGAAAATACTTGAGAAATATTGTACCACTGAACTACATCCTGTGCTCCACTGTAATCATATGGTGCAACTTCTGTCTATATGGTTGTGGTTTTTCATCAGACAAACTGCCAATATGCAGTATATATAATTTGACTGTAAGATGGTTAGATGTAAAATGTGGAACTAGGCTGAGATTTTAAAACATTTCAAGGAGTCTAAAATATCTTTAATATCTCAATGATTAGTAATAATTATCTGATTTTTGCTGCAATGTGCTGAACTGTGGCCTAGTATTTTGAAATAATGTAATTACTTCTTTGTACTCAAGTATAAGATTTTCCCCATACAGACTTTCAGTGTTGTAGGTAAGAGTGTCTACTGAGGTCTGGTAAATCTAAGATGACCTCAGGTTCACTCATAGAGTGAATGAATATTATGAACACCCTGCTGTCATCAAGTAAAAGAATGAGAGCACCAGGTATAGCATGAACTTCAACAGCAAAAATTTTGGCATGTTATAACATGACCAGTCATATTTTGTGACTAGCTCCATACAGGGTAAAAACTTCTTGTGGCACGAGCAGTCATATTTTGCTCTTGAATATCACAATGAGGAAAATGTAATATCTCCTCTTTGTGTTTGTGTGTGCAAATTCGATGAAGATAATGTCTGCAGATCACATGTTTATTTAATTTTACCTTATTGCTATTTTAACAAGCTCAACAATCTTCATTTCAACTCACACAACTGACTGTCAACTTAAACAACTTCTGTCATTTCTTTTTAAAATGTCCCTTTTCTAATGATGTGAATGTTTTTCCCAGGTTTTCCGAGTAGAAGTCAACATGACCCAGAGTATACTATCTTTAATAATGGACTACTTGGGAAGCTTCCAGTCTCTCTGTTCACAATTCAGTTGAGTCTTTCCATTCTCTCTTGGTAACACCATATTACAAATAACTGCATTATGATATATTCAAAGCTGAATCCAGTGTCCTCCCTTTAGCACCTCTATTTCCAATGCTCTTTTATTCATAGTTGTTTTCCTGAGGAGGTACCTCTGCAATGTACTTTGCATTCTGATTCTATCTTGTAGACATTCATGATATTTCATTTGTTTTTCTCACCAGGTCTTCCTGAATCAATTCAGTTCAGTTGATGACCAACACACTCTCTCACTTAGGATTGTCACTTATGTGACCTTTTCAGGTGAAACACAAGGAGATTGTTACTCCCAAATTGATATTTTCAGTGTTTAATCCGTTAAGATGTTCTCTGAACAAATGCAATGATCATACAGCTGTTGTTTCAGGTTCTAGGACAGGCATCTATGGACAGTCTGTGATACTCATTCTCCTCTCCACTAGGACTGGCATTTATGCCCTGAGTTCTTAGAAGATCCATGGAAGTCAAAAGGGTCTGTACAAGATGCTCTTGGTTTCCTTCTGAGTTGCAGCACTTACCAGAGTTTTTTTTTCCCTTTATAAGTTGGGTTTGGTACAATAAAAAACACTTTTGACATAATTGAATAGTATAACTAAAACTTTAAAATGAGAAACTGCTGCATGTATGACACTTGTTTTAATATGGCTTTCAGCTTGAATCATCTGTGACTTCAAGAAAAAAAATGCTTACATTGTTTGATTTAAAACTGCTTGATTCTTAACCTGTTGGGCTGAGAATTTAAGAATGGCTGTACTTGTGGAAATAATTTTAATGTTTCTGACAAAACATATGTGAAATCATATATTTTAAGATTGTGTTCTCTTTAAAGGGTCCAACGTTTCTTAGAAAGTAAATATGTTGGACAGAATGAATTTTATTTATTGTTTAATGGGATACATAATTAAAAACTAATAAAAATAGAATAAAACTATAGTATCACATCTAGTCTAAGCATAGAAATCAATTTTTTTCAGTTCCCCTTAGTTCTTTGTTCCCAAATGGTTCCTGTTTTAACCATAACTGGAAAACTCAAAATAAATCTTAAAATTTCAATTGATATAATTTTTTTTCTAATCAAGAATTACAAGTGCCCTGAAAACTGAACTTTCTACTTGAAGTTCATTCCATTGTTCTATAAAAATGTTTTGTTACCATTCAGATTCAGCTATGAATTATCTCTGTGCAAATTCATCAGTATATTTGGGGGTCATCAAAAGTTATTTTTCCCTCATGTAAACACCCTTAGCACAGGAAACCAGCATCAAATTAAAACTCATTCATGGTTCATCTGAAAGCATCAAGAAGTGTGGCAGAAACTTTGAAGAAGTGGAAATATAAATAAGATGTAGATTTGGCTTTTAATTTTATTACTACGTTTGGTGGAGTTGAAAGAAAGTACTACGTACATGAGGAGAGATGATGTGTCTGATGATGTGTATGCTGGGGTAGCAGCAGAGAAGTTTTTGATGATAAAGTTATATTCAGGAAATAACTTATTAATTAGTATTGTAGATATAGTGCTTAAGGCCTGGATTGCTGCAAAAAATGCTGTTTTCTTTTAAACAGAAAAATTAAGGTAGCAATAGTGACTACAAAGTCAAATTATAATAATTTTATTATAATAAATATAATAAAATTTCATGAAATCGTTTTTAATGCTTTAGTGGAAAAAAGTTTTCCTTGAGAGAAAGTGACCAGGACACAGCAAAAATCATACAGTTTACCTTGCTGGTACAAGGCTATGACATGTATTGCTAGAAACAAATAAAGCAAACAATTAATAAAGCTTATATTGGAGAAAAATATACAAAAGTGTGATGCGTGTCAGCCCAAAATAGGTAAAGCAAGATTTGCTGGTGGAATAGAGCTATAATATTTCCATGGTCAACAAAAGACTACTAAATATAGATATAACATGGAAGCACAGTTTTATACTTAGTATGATACCTTCACATAGAATTTTTTCAAGTTCCTAATATGTGCTACACATTGTATTTACCATGAAGTTGAAGTCATAGAAAGTCCTATTGAATAGAACTAATGTTCACGTGGTTATTTAAAATAATACTGCTGGGTTTTTTTTGTTTGTTTGTTTTGATAAATGTGATCTCTGACTTGAATTGGAGTCTTATTCAGTGTTATGTCAGACCCTGAAAAATGCTAACCTAGAGCAAAACTGGAAGTTCAGAATTGATTCCTCCCATAGCTCCACATCAACTGTAAGCAATCAAAATAAATTCTATTAATGAAATATAAGCTTTGAAAGCTTCAGAAGGCTGTTTTAAGGTCAAACATCATCTGTGTTTATGGAAGCATTGGCAATATGATGCTTAGGTGATTATAAAATGAGACAATTCTGGGAGATTTGGGATATTATATAACCTATATAATGACTTCAGATACAATGATTCTGTAAGTAAAATGGCGTTGTTTACATGTATTTTCCACAGTCAATTATCCACACTGCTGTAATTATTGACTTAAGGGTGTTATTGGAATCTCAGATGTTTTCCAAAATTTGTCAATAGGATTTGTATGATCCAATTTATTATGAAAAATTGACCACTGAAATTATTAAAATAGTCCTCCCTCTTGTGAATTATGAATAAATATTAATCACATTTTCCCTGAGTAATACTCTTCAAAGAACTAGACAAACAGGAATTAATCCCTAAGTGAGTCTATTAAAATTTAGTTTTAATTCTAAAATTAATACTTCCAGTTTTGAGAAGAGCAGAGTGAATCAAGGAGACTTAAACCTTTACTTTTTTTTTCTTCTTGAGTCCCAGTGGTCCGAAGTCTCAGATCCACCTCCTGATTCCTGGGGTCAGAGCCCTACCTGGAGTCTGGCTCTCCTCTGGCAGGGAAGGTGTCCAGGTGTCTGGATCTCAGCTCTGTCTCCTGGCTAAGGATGAGGACCTGAGAGGACTTCTTTCAAAGAAGCTCTGTTGCTTCTGCAGCCCAAGTTTAAACCTTTACTTTAATGTAGATTTCTCGTTTTTCAAAGAAGCAGTAAGACTAAGATATTCACGAAGCAATGAAATATGAGTATATTTTCATATTCATGCAGACAGCCAGACAGAGAGAAAGGGACAGAGAATGCCTTAGGCCTAGAACTTACTCATAGGAATCCTTCTGCCTCAGTCTATTATTTGTTATGATCACAGATGCTAGCTTCTATAGTAACAATAAAGATTTTAAAAGTACAGAAAAACTTTTTATCTGGGGACAAAATGATCCATTAATATCTTCTTTTCTCTTTTCTGTAAATATATATAAAATTACTTAACGTACTAAATGTCAAGGAATGTTTGCATCTAATATTCATTTAAAATATTTCTTGTAGACTTGATTTGGGGATTTAAGGACATAAACTCTTGGAGCACATTCTCTTTATCTCTGATTTTTCAATGTAATGTCATGGCATACCTAAAGAGAACTAACATGTGTTAAGAAAGAATTATATTTTATATGAAGAAACATTTGATTTTTCTCATTGAGAGCATCTATGGAACCATCTTTTAGGAGAGCTTATATTAAAATTATTTATATATACTTCCTCTACACAGGAGGCTCATTGTATTTAAAGTTAAAAATATAGTTGATTTAGAATCACTATGCTTTTTTGTTTTTAGAAAGAAAATTTTAAAAAGACATATTAACTTCCTATTATCTATCTGTCTGACTGTCTTATATATCTATCTAACTATCTACCTTCCACATAGAGAATTAGGATATGTCTGGGACACCCTAAACCTATTACTGATAATATAGTGATAACACACAATGAACAACTCTTCTTTGGGCTGTAGCATTAGATTTTTTGAAAAGTACTTTAATAAGGATTCTTAAAGCTTCAACCTCATTTCTACCTCACTTACCAGATACAGGGGAAAAGAGAGGTTAGTAGAAAATAGGGGATGTTGACCTGTTTAGAAATAGTTCTTTGGGGCGATTCCAATTTCATTGTAAGGATATTAGCAGTCTAGTCCGAAACACCAAACACAAATCAATAGCAGCAGCTCGATCCAGAAGAAAATGTGAGGCTCCAACAAATGGACATAAGAAGCAACTGGAATACAATGAGAAGTTCTTTGGTGAGTTTTTCTCTATGAAGTTAAGACAAGCAGAGATCAGTGAAGACCAGCAAACACTACAAGGCATACTGATGCAAGAGTGTCTTCTCACTCTCTGGGATATATATATATATACTTTCTAAACACATGCCCTCTCAAACATCTGTTCCAGCAAGCCATCACATGCTCTTATACAAGACAGCTTCCAGAAATCACCACATGTCTGTTCTCAGCAAAACATCCCCTTAAAAGACAACGCTCAGAAAAACATCACATGACACAACTGAGTCTCCAAAGGAACCAGGTATTTCCACGTCACTGGGCCCCTGATTTTTCCTTTGGTTAGGCGTTTAAGGAGGATGCTGAGTTAGGTTCTTAGCACACGACACGTCTAATGACTAAACAGAATTCTCACTCATTATGCTGTTATTTGATATTAAAGAATTCTTGAAATTATTAGTGTCTTATAAAAATTTTTATTTTGAAATACCAAACAAAAATTGCAAGAATAATTTAACTAACTGCATCTTCTGTGTCATTTAAAGTAAGGAGCCAGTATGTCTTGTGAGTGTTAAATAGTTTAGTATAATACAGTCAGCTGGATATAGAGGTATATTCATGAAATCTCAGCCTTTGGGAGGTGGAGATAGGAGGATTATGAGTCTGAGAACATTCTGTGTTGCTTGGAAAGTTCTGGATTACTTAGAAATCATAGAGTGACTATCCAAGCAAATAAATAGAAAAATAAAGATTCTGACCTACATAATCACAATATCTCAAGTATTGAGAAATTTGATCTTTATAACATAACTAGAGGGTAATGTTAATTCTATTCAAATTTAGCTTACAGATTCAATATAGTTACTATTAAAGAAATGCCCAGTCTTGCATAGTACATGGCATTGGGTACCATGCTTATCTTACATTTAAGGACTTTAGCAGCCCTGTCACTGTTGAAGATTAAAGGAGTATATTTTAGATAAAATATTTCACTACGGTATTGGGCTTTTTTGTCACAGGTGGATTTATGATGTACAACTTAAGAAGAAATATAACAAAGTAACTATTCTCCTGTATTGCTCAAGTTGAACAGAATTTTGGTGACAAAAATTTGATAATTTTCTATGTTTTTTTCTATTTGTAATTAAGGTTTCCTAAGGAAGCTACTTTGAATTTAAGCAGATAAATATTCCTCACCAAAATTTTAATTTATTCATTTACATTTATTGGCACATATAGAGAAATATTTTATTTAATTTTTCATTGTATTTGATCTTAAAATTCCACATTTCTTCAGTGGGCTCCCTAAAGGTACTTTTGTTGTGTTTTATTGGCATTTCCCATTATTTTCTGGATGTTTTACCTGTTAAAATATAACAAATTAGTCTGGGCTCATCTTGCACTTTCTCGGACCAACCTTTTCATAGAATCTTTTCTCCACTGATTTCTACTTTTCTTAAGGGAATATTGCTTGCCCAAATCAAGGTCTAAGTGCTAGAGATGCTCTTTGCTATTGGAGAGAAACCATTCTGGTGTTCTCAGTGGAGAGAGCTAAGGTAGAGAGACACAGACACATAGACACACGATGTCCCTCTCCTCTCCTCTCCTCTCCTCTCCTCTCCTCTCCTCTCCTCTCCTCTCCTCTCCTCTCCTCTCCTCTCCTCTCCTCTCCTCTCCTCTCCTCTCCTCTCCTCTCCTCTCCTCTCCTCTCCTCTCCTCTCTTCTTCTTTCCTTCCTCCTTCCTTCCCTCCTTGATTCTCTCAATTTATACCCCTTCTCCCTTCCTCCCTTTGTCTCACTCTTTAAGTTGAGACAAAATCTTGCTGTGAATGTGTAGTCAGGTTCCTTCAGTCTTGTGGCTTGACTCTTGTCCTCATACCTTAGTTGTCTGAGTGTTGATAGTTATCATCCTGATTTGGGTAAGTGTCTTTCACTAAAAGTTGTGGCATAAATACAAAGACAGATAGTTAGGGTTATGGAATGGTCAGTATTTTGGAAAACTCTAGATTATATTTCACTCCTAAGAGTGAAGCTTGCTTCAGGTGCCCATATACCACACAACTATAAACTCCAGAAGATGCTGTCACCAGTAGCTTAAATATGCAACAGCAATAAAATGAAATGTTCTTTTAAGTAGAGATAGAGATCCCTAACAAATTTCATTGTATACATTTATTTTCTTTGCCCTTTATATTTTTAATATGGAGTTGTTCCTACTGGAGTGAATCAGGATGCTTTGCAGGCCTAAAATCTGATGATCTGATTCCTTAAGGTGTGCACTATGATGTGAACGTGAAATGCCCTATACGTTCATGCATCTGAATACTTTGTCCCCAGATTACAGCACCGTTCCAGAAAGTTGTAGGATTTTGAGGAGTTTGAGACTTGTTCAAGGAACTGGGAATGAGCAAGCCTTGAGGACTTACAACCTAGTTTCAATATTTGTTCAATCTGATTCCTGACTGTAGATGTAATGTTATAAACAATCTTGGGCTTCTGCCATCATGGCTTTCCTGTCATAAAACTGTATCACTGGGAACTATAAGCCAATATAAAGCTTTCTTCCCTTAAGTTGCTTCTTTTATTGTACTTGGTTATAGCAATGAGAAAAGTAACTAATAAAATATGTCTCCTCCTCCTCCTCCTCCTCCTCCTTTTCATTTCCTCTTCTAACTGCTCCTTCTCCTTGTTGGGTTTTTTGAGACAATATTTTTCTGTGCAACTTTGGCTGTTCTGGAACTCACTCAAACTCAGAGATATGCCTAACTCTGCGTTGAAGGTACTGGAATTAAATGCATGCACTACCACCACCGAACATAAATTATATATATGAATATGAATAATACTCCCTAATTATACCACAATGATGGCAGTGAAGAGCAGGATTATCTAAAACATTTATTTATATTTTGTTTCTTCCTGTTACTTCCACACAAATACTTGTGAAGCATTAGAATAAAAGTGAAGATAAAGAAAATTCTGTATTCTTGGGAAAGGAGACAGAATTTTATTAGCCCAAGAGGCAATATTTACAGTGGTTGAGAGCAAATACTGAGTCTTATACATATCTGGGAATAAATCCAAGCTCTGTCCTTTCCTGGATACAAAGCAATTTGTTCCAAAGCATTACCTCACCTGGAAAATAGTCCTACAATACCTAACTCACAGAGTTACTATGAAGTTGAAATGAGGCATTATGTATTGGTCTTTGAGTGTATTACATGATATTTAAGCAATCATTTGCCATTTGTAATACATTTTCTCTTCATTACATTATTTTGTGTCATTTAATCAAAAAAAAGTTACAAATTTGATGACAAACAAGTTACTAGAGTTAGGCACCAGGCCAGTAATCATGAACAGATTAACTCATTGATTTTTAAGTTTCCTATTCAAAAGCATGGCTCTAAGCCGTAGCATGAAAATAATATTTTGACTGAAGGAATGAACAAGTGATTTTATATCAGAAGCAGATCTTGATCTGGTTTCTGAAGAAACCTTGGGAAGCATGGTAGAAAATATGTTTGAAAATGTCAACAAGAGTTGTTATTATTCCCATGCCCTTTTATGTTCATGTTCATTTTTCTTTCAAAATGTGTGAGCTAATGTCTACATCAGTTTCTTAAATCGCAACTGGACTCATTGACTACTTGGCCAACTTAATGTTGCCAGGACTTTTTTTTTTTTTTTTTTTGGTAACTTTAGACACCATCACCATAGTCTCAAACTTCCTTCCAAATCTTTTGGAGTATTTATTCTTCGGTTGCCTCATCAAGACAATGAATTGTCATTCTGTGAGAAGTCCATGACACCCAAATGTTCAGGAACAAGTATTGTGCTCTCCAGCTGGGTTCTCCATTGGGAATGGTATCAATTACTAAGCAATTGTTTGCAAAGTTTGTATGACTTCAGATAACTGTAGAGTTAAGACTGAAGCCACACACAAGGCCAGTAATGAATAGTGCACAAACTGACAGCCCACAGAAGCATATGAAAAAACTACAGCCTTAGGTCAATAAATCATGTGTTTTGTTGGCAAGCCAGAGACAGACTGTGCAGTAAAGTACCAAAGTATATTTAAAACATGATCTAATGGGGATTTGGAAGAAAGTAAGCACAGAGAGTTTTTCTCTCAATGACTGTTTCCCCCAGAATCAGGGCATGGTTTGGACATAGCCAACTTTTTTGATTAATATTAATATCAATGTTTTAATAGAATTTTAGTTTCATACCTTATATTAATCAGTTAATGTTTTGGGGCTAGGCAGGTAGCTCAGTTGGTAAAATAATTGCTTGCAAGCAAATGGAGATGTGGTCAACTTCCAGAAACTATGCTAAGAAAAGCTGGTTCTGATAGTATATACTTATAATCTCAGCACTCAGAAATCTTGGATATGCACGGCGGTGGTGGCACACACCTTTAATCCCAGCACTTGGGAGGCAGAGGCAGGCAGATTTCTGAGTTCAAAGCTAGCCTGATCTACAAAGTGAGTTCCAGGACAGCCAGGGCTATACAGAGAAACCCTGTCTCCAAAATCAACCAAAAAAAAAAAAAAAAAAAAAAGTCTTGAATACAGGCAGGTTCTTGGGGCTTCCTGGCCAGCTAGCCTAGTCTGTTTGGTGATTTCCAGCACAGTGAGAGTCTCTGACTACAGGCTTTTAAAAATGTAGTGAGCACTTGGGCAAAGATACCAAAAGTTGTCCTCTGGTCTCCATGTACACATACATGTATGCCCATCTTAAAAACACATGTCTCCAGGGCCACCAGAAAAACACATGCACATATCCATACACACAGAGAATTTATTAAGATTTCAAAAGCATTGTTTAATTAAAAATGTAGAGTAAGATTTTCTTTATAATTTCTTGATGAGTATTGGAAGGTCAATTGAATTTTGCTGTTTTTCTTGTATATAATACAGGGTACTACACACACACACACACACACACACACACACACACACACACACACACACACACACACATAGGCATAGGAGGAAGAAAGAGAGAAGAGAAAAGGGAAAGAGAAATATCACGTGAGAGGAGAGCACACACGACAGGGTACCATTTTTAATTTATTTATTTTTATTCTTTAATTCTTTTTTACAGTCCATACTTCATCCCCTTCCCACTGTACCCTGACCATTCCCCATCATATAACTCCCCCCTCCCCCTGTCTCATTTTTAATCTGTCTATTTATTTTAAAATTTTTCATGCATAAAGGATAAATGTAAATGAAATAACCATGCAAAATGTACTCAAATATCATTTAATGTGGATTTTTCCCTAACAACAGAGTCTATATATCCCCTCTCTCACCTTCCCACGTTTCCAAGGATCTCCAGCCTCTATTATGTATACTTGCAAGGTCAGTTTATTGCAAATATATTGCCCAGTATATTTCAAGCTTTAGAAATATATAATGGCCACAAGCTATCATTAAAATAAGTTTCATAAAAATCATTAGCAATTGAACCAATAGAAATGGTAGAACAGTGAAGAGAATCAGGTGTGGGGACAGGAGTTTTAAAGAATTATTTGCACATGAAAGTATATAATGGGTTAAGATAGGTGTTTATAGAAGTTGATTTCATGGTATGTTTTAGCAGATTGGGAATCATGATTAAATACTTCCTCCAGAGAGGAGAGAAAACAGAGCCAAGGGTCAATGATAAAGGCTGCCTCTTATACCCAAGCTTGTAAATCTTGCTTTTCAATTCTCATTCTCTTTAGGGTGCTTGCTTCCTTGAGCATGTGGGACCTTTCTTAGAACCTGTTATTGCCCACAATTCAGTTAGTTACAATTAGATGCATAAAATGAAGAAAGACATATAACATTCTAACTACACATAGTGTTGGGAAGTTTTCAAGGAGAAAGGGCACAGACCCTTGTATCTATTCCTCATAGGTTCTGTATACCAGCTGGGCAAAACTTTTGCAGACTGGCTTGCTGTGCTTGCTCTTATCTGGACAGCAGGGCTATCTCATATGCAGTGATATCCCCCTCGGATTTATCTTTCCCCAGTGTTACCAATCCTACTATTTTCACCGCAGCATTTATTTTAAGCCTTATATTTTCTTTAACAGAATACAATGTAACATTTATACAATAATATAAATTTCCCAGTGATTTATACAAAATTACTCTCTTTGCTATGAATTTAATCACATTTGCAATTATAAACTAAGTTGGGTTAACTATTAGATTATATTTTATTGTATCTTTATAATCTTGGTTTTATTCTGAAAATAATATTCCAATCAAAATTATTTCTTCTAGCTCTTAAATGAGATTGTGGCCCCAATTTCATGTTGATTTATTTCTGTGCCTCCTTCTACATCAAATGAATTAATCACCCCGCCCTCCAGTTAGGAAGCAAAATAATATTTAACTAGAGAGATTATTGCGAAATAATTTATCTGATAATGACTTTCATTGGCAAGTTAACGAGAGACACATTTGTAAGGAATTAAGGGTTTCAAGCTGAATAGACTTAAAAATAAGTTCAATGTATTTGTTTACATGAAATAGCCAATATTAAGGTAATGAGAAATATACATCCTTCTTAGGATGTATATATAAAGGACATTCTGGATTTGATTGCACTGTTATAAGAGACTAAACAGTGCTCATAATAGAAAGTACCACCACCTTTATATTTCCTTTATTTTCCTAGGAAATTAATATTTACTCCACTCCACCATGTCCCACACCTATCTGTGTAGAGAAGATAAGCTCATGTTATCCAGTGTCTGAACTGAGGACAAGGCTAACTATCAGTAGGACTGATGGGAACTGATTGCAACTATTGCTCCTGGGATACTGTCAAAGAGGGTGTGGGGCCTTGAGAAAGTTCAGCTACTGAAACATGACCTGTAGGAATTCGAGGAGATGAGGGGGAGAAATTTAACAGAAGAATTATCACTGTACTCTCAACAGCCATTTCTGAGACTACCACACCCTAGAGAGGTCTAAGAGGTGATGAGTCACATGACACAAAGGTAAAAAAATATCTCTCAGACTGCTTATGCTGCTACCACCACCAATACCACCTATGTTGTTGTGGTCTGGATATAGCCATTCAAACATTCAGTGGATCATTTCTTGCCTTTTCTGGACTCTGCAAGAAGGTACACTCAGTACCTTGTGTTGAGGGATCACCACTCCTTGTGGTGGTTTGAGTAGGTTTGGTCCCCATAGGTTCATGTTTTGAATGCCTGGCTCACAGGGAGTGACACTATTAGGAAGTGTGGCATAGCTGGAGTAAGTGTGGCCTTGTTGGAGGAAGTACATCTCTATGGGTGTTGGCTTTGAGGTTTCCTATGCTCTAGTTCCACCCAGTGCAGAAGAGAGCCTCCTCCTGGCTGCCTGTGGAAGACATTCTCCTCCAGAGTGTCTTCAGATCAAGATGCAGAATTCTCCTCCACTCCTCTAGCACCATATTTACCTTCCTGCTGCCTTGCTTCCTGCCTGATAATGGACTAGACTTCTGAAACTGTAAGCTATCCCCAATTCAATGTTTGCCTATTTAAGAGTAGCCTTGGTCATTGTGTCTTCACAGAAATGGAAATTCTAATGACGATACCTTTAAACCTGATACTGGAGAGGGCAGCTGTGCCTCATGTGGGGTGACAGTGAGAAGTCTCTTGCTCTGGAGGAGCTAGGTGGTGACCCTCCCTGATTACTCTCCTGGGGAAAATCCTAGTCAATTGTAAGCAATGTGTGCACAGACATCAAAAGACAGGGAGAAGAACTCTCAAAAGAGGAGCAAGGGAAGCTAACTTTCCCATGTATGTACATACGCAAGGGGAAAAGTGCTTGTCCAAGTTAAGGATGTTCAGGGCCACTTATGGCTTTCAGTAAGGATAAACATGGGAACAATATCAGTGTCCCCAAGCATCCTTGATACTGTCATCTTTGAGAGAAGATCACTGAGGTCAAAGCCACATATCAAAGGTCACTGTTATTGAGTTTGAATGCTAACTGATTTTTAAAATGTGGCATTTGTATACTCATTACTTGGCAATGTTAGTATATAGGTGTGTGGTAGATTCTTTAATGCTTTGAGACTATAAACAGGTCTCTCCAATGGCGATCAATATAACATGAAAAAAGTTACATGCTAGTTTTCTGTAGGTTAATTTGTCACTGTTTATCACTTGCTACTGGTACATTTCGAAGATCAACAAATTGTTGACCTTTAATTAAACTATAGCAAGGAAGGTACTACTGCAAAAACCAGCACATGCTAAACAGCACTGCTTCACTTGTTGTTCTGTTGATTATACCTATAATATTTTTGGAAGAAACCTTTGTATTAAACTTGAAGTAATTTGCTTAGAGTCACTAGGTTAGAAATGACACAATTTCTCTGCTCAAATTTATTTTACTAGATCTTTGAAATGTCTCTATTACTAATAAGTGAGTGGCATTGCTCTCTCTGTCTCTCTGTCTCTGTCTCTGTCTCTGTGTCTCTCTGACTTGCAAACATAAATTGAGTGGCTAACAATATTAACTTCGATTCTGCACAGGCTCCAGACATCTGGCCACTTTCCCTGCCAGAGGAAAGGGGTCCACCCAGCCCAGGAGCGCTTTGCCTGAGCATCAGCAGCAGACATCTTGGTTCCAGGACCCCGCCGAGTGTATTCTGCACAGGTGAGAGTACTGAATACAGAAGCTAAAAGCTTCTGGGACAGGTGGGAGCCACAGAGCTTCTAAGGCAGCCCCCTTTTCGGGCCCCAGACAGCTGGCCATTTCCCAGCCAGAGGATAGGGGTCCATCCGGTGCAGGAGCGCTTTGCCTGAGCATCGGCAGCAGACGTCTTGGTCCTGGGACCCAGCCTAGAGTATTCTGCACAGGCCCCAGACATCTGGCCACTTTCCTGGCTAGAGGATAGGGGTCTGCCCGGGCCTGGAACGCTAGGCCTGAGCATCGGCTGCAGACATCTTGGTTCCAGGACTCCTCCAAGAGTATTCTGCACAGGTGAGAGTGTAGAATACAGAAGATAACAGCTTCTGGGACAAGCCAAAGCATCTAGACTTAGGGACAGGTCCTGTTTTGGGCCTTCGTCTTCGGCCAGGAGGGAGGTCCTAAGGCCAGATATCTGTGTAGCTTTCCTGTAAAATGAGAGCTTGCCTGCAGAGAGTGCTCTGACCACTGAAACTCAGAGGAGAGAGCTAGTCTCCCAGGTCTGCTGATAGAGGATAACAGAATCACCTGAGGAACAAGCTCTAACCAGAGACAACTATAACAACTAGCTCCAGAGAATGCCAAATGGTGAAAGGAAAACTACTAACAGAAATCAAGACCACTCACCATCATCAGAATGCAGCACTCCCACCCCACCTAGTCCTGGGCACCCCAACACAACCGAAAAGCTAGACCCGGATTTAAAAGCATATCTCATGATGATGGTAGAGGACATCAAGAAGGACTTTAATAACTCACTTAAAGAAATACAGGAGAACACTTCTATAGAGTTACAAGTCCTTAAAGAAAAACAGGAAAACACATCCAAACAGATGATGGAAATGAACAAAACCATACTAGAGCTAAAAAGGGAAGTAGACACAATAAAGAAAACCCAAACTGAGACAACGCTGGAGATAGAAACCCTAGGAAATAAATCTGGAACCATAGATGCGAGCATTAGCAACAGAATACAAGAGATGGAAGAGAGAATCTCAGGTGCAGAAGATTCCGTATAGAACATCAGCACAACAATCAAAGAAAATACAAAACACAAAAGGATCCTAACTCAAAACATCCAGGAAATACAGGACACAATGAGAAGACCAAACCTAAGGATAAAAGGAGTTGATGAGAATGAAGATTTTCAATGTAAAGAGCCAGCAAATATCTTCAACAATATAATTGAAGAAAACTTCCCAAACCTAAAGAAAGAGATGCCCATGAACATCCAAGAAGCCTACAGAACTCCAAATAGACTGGACCAGAAAAGAAATGCCTCCCGAACATGATAATCAGAACAACAAAAGCACTGAATAAAGAGAGAATATTAAAAGCAGTATGGGAGAAAGGTCAAGTAACATATAAAGGCAGGCCTATCAGAATTACACCAGACTTTTCACCAGAGACTATGAAAGCCAGAAGAGCCTGGACAGATGTTATACAGACACTAAGAGAACACAAATGCCAGCCCAGGCTACTATACCCGGCCAAACTCTCAATTATCATAGATGGAGAAGCCAAAGTATTCCACGACAAAACCAAATTTACACATTATCTTTCCACCAATCCAGCCTTTAAAGGATAATAACAGAAAAAGTCCAATACAAGGACGGAAATCATGCCCTAGAAAAAGCAAGAAAGTAATCCCTCAACAAACCAAAAAGAAGGCAGCCACAAGAACAGAATGCCAACTCTAACAACAAAAATAAAAGGAAGCAACAATTACTTTTCCTTAATATCTCTTAATATCAATGGACTCAATTCCCCAATAAAAAGACATAGACTAACAGATTGGCTACACAAAAAGGACCCAACATTCTGCTGCTTACAGGAAACCCATCTCAGGGGAAAAGACAGACACTACCTCAGAGTGAAAGGCTGGAAAACAATTTTCCAAGCAAATGGTCTGAAGAAACAAGCTGGAGTAGCCATTCTAATATCGAATAAAATCAACTCCCAACTCAAAGTTATCAAAAAAGACAAGGAGGGACACTTCATACTCATCAAAGGTAAAATCCTCCAAGAGGAACTCTCAATTCTGAATATCTATGCTCCAAATGCAAGGGCAGCCACATTCATTAAAGACACTTTAGTAAAGCTCAAAGCACACATTGCACCTCACACAATAATAGTGGGAGACTTCAACACACCACTTTCATCAACGGACAGATCGTGGAAACAGAAACTAAACAGGGACACAGTGAAACTAACAGAAGTGATGAAACAAATGGACTTAACAGATATCTACAGAACATTTTATCCTAAAACAAAAGGATATACCTTCTTCTCAGCACCTCACGGGACCTCCCCCAAAATTGACCATATGATTGGTCACAAAACAGGCCTCAACAGATACAAAAATATTGAAATTGTCCCATGCATCCTATCAGACCACCATGGACTAAGGCTGATCTTCAATAACAACATAAATAATGGAAAGCCAACATTCATGTGGAAACTTAACAACACTCTTCTCAATGATACCTTGGTCAAGGAAGGAATAAAGAAAGAAATTAAAGACGTTTTAGAGTTTAATGAAAATGAAGCCACAACGTACCCAAACCTATGGGACACAATGAAAGCATTTCTAAGAGGGAAACTCATAACTCTGAGTGCCTCCAAAAAGAAACTGGAGAGAGCACACACTAGCTGCTTGACAACACATCTAAAAGCTCTAGAAAAAAAGGAAGAAAATTCACCCAAGAGGAGTATATGGCAGGAAATAATCAAACTCAGGGGTGAAATCAACCAAGTGGAAACCAGAAGAACTATTCAAAGAATTATCCAATCGAGGAGTTGGTTCTTTGAGAAAATCAACAAGATAGATAAACCCTTAGCTAGACTCACTAGAGGGCACAGGGACAACATCCTAATTAACAAAATTAGAAATGAAAAGGGAGACATAACAACAGATCCTGAAGAAATCCAAAACACCATCAGATCCTTCTACAAAAGGCTATAACAAACAAAACTGGAAAACCTGGGCAAAATGGACAAATTTCTAGACAGATACCAGGTACCAAAGTTTAATCAGGATCAAGTTAATGATCTAAACAGTCCCATATCCCCTAAAGAAATAGAAGCAGCCATTAATAGTCTCCCAGCCAAAAAAGTCCAGGACCAGATGGGTTTAGTGCAGAGTTCTACCAGACCTTCAAAGAAGATCTAATTCCAGTTCTGCACAAAGTATTTCACAAAATAGAAGTAGAAGGAACTCTACCCAACTCATTTTATGAAGCCACAATTACTCTGATACCTAAACCAAAGAAAGGTCCAACAAAGATAGAGAACTTCAGACCAATTTCCCTTATGAATATAGATGCAAAAATCTTCAATAAAATTCTCGCTAACCGGATCCAAAAACACATTAAAGCAATCATCCATCCTGACCAAGTCGGTTTTATTCCAGGGATGCAGGGACGAATTAATATATGGAAATCCATCAACATAATCCATTATATAAACAAACTCAAAGACAAAAACCACATGATCATCTCCTTAGATGCGGAAAAAGCATTCAACAAGATCCAACACCCATTCATGACAAAAGCCTTGGAAAGATCAGGAATTCAAGGCTCATACCTAACCATGATAAAAGTAATCTACAGCAAACCAGTAGCCAACATCAAAGTAAATGGTGAGAAGCTTGAAGCAATCCCACTAAAATCAGGGACTAGACAAGGCTGTCCACTCTCTCCATACCTATTCAACATTGTACTTGAAGTCCTAGCCAGAGCAATTCGACAAAAAAAGGAGATCAAGGGGATACAAATTGGAAAAGATGAAGTCAAAATATCACTTTTTGCATATGATATGATAGTATATATAAGTGACCCTAAAAATTCCACCAGAGAACTCCTAAACCTGATAAACAGCTTCAATGAAGTAGCTGGATATAAAATTAACTCAAACAAGTCAATGGCCTTTCTCTACACAAAAAATAAACAGGCTGAGAAAGAAATTAGGGAAACAACACCCTTCTCAATAGTCACAAATAATATAAAATACCTTGGCGTGACTCTAACTAAGGAAGTGAAAAATCTGTATGATAAAAACTTCAAGTTTCTGAAGAAAGAAATTATAGAAGATCTCATAAGATGGAAAGATCTCTCATGCTCATGGATTGGCAGGATCAATATTGTAAAAATGGCTATCTTGCCAAAAACAATCTACAGATTCAATGCAATCCCCATCAAAATTCCAACTTAATTCTTCAACGAATTAGAAAGAGCAATCTGCAAATTCATCTGGAATAACAAAAAACCTAGGATAGCAAAAAGTCTTCTCAAGGATAAAAGAACCTCTGGTGGAATCACCATGCCTGACCTAAAGCTTTACTACAGAGCAATTGTGATAAAAACTGCATGGTACTGTTATAGTGACAGACAAGTAGACCAATGGAATAGAATTGAAGACCTAGAAATGAACCCACACACCTATGGTCACTTGATCTTCGACAAGGGAGCTAAAATCATCCAGTGGAAGAAAGACAGCATTTTCACCAAATGGTGCTGGCACAACTGGTTGTTATCATGTAGAAGAATTCGAATTGATCCATTCCTATCTCCTTGTACTTGTCAAATCTAAGTGGATCAAGGAACTTCCCATAAAACCAGAGACACTGAAACTTACAGAGGAGAAAGTGGGGAAAAGCCTTGAAGATATGGGCACAGGGGAAAAATTCCTGATTAGAACAGCAATGGCTTGTGCTGTAAGTTCGAGAATTGACAAATGGGACCTCATGAAACTGCAAAGCTTCTGCAAGGCAAAAGACACCGTCAATAAGACAAAGAGACCACCAACAGATTGGGAAATTATCTTTAGCTATCCTAAATCAGATAGGGGACTAATATCCAATATATATAAAGGACTCAAAAAGGTGGACTCTAGAAAATCAAATAACCCCATTAAAACATGGGGCTCAGAACTGAACAAAGAATTCTCACCTGAGGAATACCGAATGGCAGAGAAGCCCCTGAAAAAATGTTCAACATCCTTAATCATCAGGGAAATGCAAATCAAAATAACCCTGAGATACCACCTCACACCAGTCAGAATGGCTAAGATCAAAAACTCAGGTGACAGCAGATGGTGGCAAGGATGTGGAGAAAGGGGAACACTCCTCCATTGTTGGTGGGATTGCAACCTTGTACAACCACTCTGGAAATCAGTCTGGAGGTTCCTTAGAAAATTGGACATAGTACTACCGGAGGATCCAGCAATACCTCTCCTGGGCATATATCCAGAAGATGTCCCAACTGGTAAGAAGGACACATGCTCCACTATGTTCATAGCAGCCTTATTTATAATAGCCAGAAGCTGGAAAGAACCCAGGTGCCCCTCAACAGAGGAACGGATACAGAAAATGTGGTACATTTACACAATGGAGTACTACTCAGCTATTAAAAAGAATGAATTTATCAAATTCCTAGGCAAATGGATGGACCTGGAGGGCATCATCCTGAGTGAGGTAACACATTCACAAAGAAACTCACACAATATGTACTCACTGATAAGTGGATAATAGCCCAAAACTTAGGATACCCAATATATAAGATACAATTTGCTAAACGCATGAAACTCAAGAATGAAGAGCAAAGTGTGGACACTGTGCCCCTTCTTAGAATTGGGAACAAAACACCCATCGAAGGAATTACAGAGACAAAATTTGGAGCTGTGACGAAAGGATGGACCATCTAGAGACTGCCATATCCAGGGATCACCCCATAATCAGCTTCCAAACACTGACACCATTGCATACACTAGCAAGATTTTGCTGAAAGGACCCAGATATAGCTGTCTCATGTGAGACTATGCTGGGGCCTAGCAAACACAGAAGTTGATGCTCACAGTCAGCTATTGGATGGATCACAGGGCTCCCAATGGAGGAGCTACAGAAAGTACCCAAGGAGCTAAAGGGATCTGCAACCCTGTGGGTGGAACAACATTATGAACTAACCAGTACCCCGGAGCTCTGGACTCTAGCTGCGTATGTATCAAAAGATGGCCTAGTTGCCCATCACTGAAAAGAGAGGCCCATTGGACACACAATCTTTGTATGCCCCAGTACAGGGGAATGCCAGGGCCAAAAAATGGGAATGGGTGGGTAGGGAAGAGGTGGGGGGAGGGTATGGGGGACTTTTGCGATAGCATTGGAAATGTAATTGAGGAAAATACGTAATAAAAAAACAAAACAATATTAACTTCAAAATTGTGCTTATTGTTTAGTTGCAGCTGTATTTTTTATAGGCATTAGATTTTAACAGATATTGTTGAAGTTGCTTATAGAACACTTATGTTATAGATAATTGTGGCTTTGTTTATAAAATCAATGTTGTATGTCTTTGATTTTAATTTTACTTATAAAATTTTTATTAGTGTATATTCATAATGGAGAGAATGTGCTTTGTTGCAAGGCTTTTCATACATCTGTACCATGTGTTTTGATCTCTTACTTTTTCTTGTTTTCTTTATTCCTACATATCCTTTCTCTTCCCAAGCAAATGCTTTATAGTTTCATGTGCTGTGATTATTTAAAAATCCAGAAATTTTAAATTTTCCACCAGAAAGTACAGAATATGTCATTCTGGCTCTGGCTTGCTTTGTTAGCAAGGTGATCTCCATTTTTACCCTTCTGGATAAATATCAAAATTTTGTTCTTCTTTCTAGTAGATTAATAACTTCACAAAGGTCACTTAATCATGTATTATTCATCCATTCATCTGTTCCCTGGCACCTAAACTAATCTCATGACTTGGCTGTTAAAAATAGGTATGTAGTGAACGGAGATGGATACATGTTTTATATTATTATTAAAGTATAGGTATGTATAACTTAAAAAGCCTCAAGAGTCTTAAATTAAAAATCATGACATTATTGCTCAGTAGGGGTATAGGTAGTTTTATACATTTTATACATTTTTCATACACTATGGAAGAATGTTTATCTTAGGGGTGAATAACCAAAAACTATTCCCAAAAGGAAACTTTTATGTGTAGACCTTAAAGTATGGTGAATGGGTTTTGAGAAGTAACATGCTATTATGAAGCTAATGTGATTCTGGGCATCCATATAGCTATATTCTGGATCCATTTATTTTTAAAGAAATAAACTGTATTATTATTATCCCTGAAGAGAAATGAAAGATGGTGTAATACATAAATGATCCAAGTACCTTCTAGGCACAGAATTGTCTCCTTCCACCCTCCTCTTGCCCCTTGGCCCAAGGTTCTCATTTTCTATTTTCTATTCTTTACATTTCTCTCCTATTTACAATCCCTTGTCTGATAGTTTATAAGAAAACCCTACACACAATACCTTTATAGGTAAGCATATCTAACTGGAACAAGATCCTAAACCCCAGGTCAGTTCCTGCAAAGCCCACCTCCACAACCTCCTCCAAGCAGTACCATTCTCTGGGGACGAAGTGACAGATAATTCAAGTTCAAACACTTAACACTCATGTGTCTCAAAGGCCTCTGCAATAGTTCCAATTTCTGACAGTTTGTATCACATAAATATCCGTAGGATTTTCTTTCCATCCTGTCTGGCTCAGCTTTTCCTCTTTGTGGCTTTATCTTTTGGCAAGTTCATACCACAGTGGATAAATATTAACTCTAGTAAGATTCTCAGAACTATACACTTCAGGGGTCAATGTTTATTCCTCGAAATTACTAGCAAATGCTTTTATTGGCTTGTGTGCTCTTTGTAGGACATAGAGGTAATGTTCTCTACATTGTTAAAACTTTAACTGATACAATCGTTTGTTTTGGGTTGTGCTTACTTCCACATGAGTCAAGTCTGGCTGACTTAACAAAGTAAAATATCATAGGAAAAGTGGAACATATTAAAAATGGAGAAAAGATGCCTAGTAAAGGCCCACAGAAAATCACACGTACCCCCAAATCACAATATTATGTCCTGGGTTGTGTGCCATCCAACTTATTATATCTTGACACACAGGGATCAATGTGGTTAAACTCCTTTCTCTCATCTCTCCCTACTATCTATAATAAGAAGAAAGATAGCCATGGGCAAGTGAGGAGGAAGGCTTTTTTCCAGAATGAAATTATCGCCTTTATGGTCATGGATTTCTAGTCACAAGAACTGTCAGAGAACCTGTTTCTGTTATTGAAGGCACAGAGGCCATGATGTTTTGTTTTGGCAGCCAAAGTAGACAAATACATACAAGAAACTGTACTTTAAAATCACATAAGTCGTTCCTTTTCTGTGTGGAAGTCTAAATTCTGGTAGGGCGGGTTACTAATGTAGGATCTGTGCTATTATCTGCTCATGGATAATCAGCCTCAGGGTCTGTGTGAGAGACTGCCATGCATTGATGGAATCCATGGATCTCCTGAGCAGGCACTCACAGCATTCCAGTCACTGCCTCTATTATCACATGGTTTGTGCTGCCTGTGCTTTCTCTCCTTATAAGGATCCTGGTCACTAGGCTGACACTTACCCAGCATGAGTCATTTTAGTTTGATTAAATCTGCAAGGGTTCCTTTTCCTAATAAACTCACGTGTGCATCTGTCCATGTTCCTCTCTGCGCAGTTGTGAGTCTATATGTGTGGAGGTCAGAGGGTTTTACTGGCTGTCTTTTATTAACTTTCCAACTTATCTTTCCATTTTTTGAGAATTTCAAACATGTTAAATGCAAACAATGTGTTTTTGTCAAATCCCTAGCCCCATTCTCCACGTTCAACTCCTCTTCTATTCCTCTGACAATAATCTCCCCCTACTTCATGTTTTTATTTGTTTTGTTTTGTTTTTTGTTTTTAGATCACTGAGTCCATTAAGTTACCAGTATGTGCATGGGAATAGAGCCATGTCGTGCAGCATGTGCAGCCTCTCTAGGTCTGTGTTCCTGAATAAAAGCAACTCTCCCACTGCCAGAGGAAAATATGCGTTCACAGAGTTGTGACTACATTTCACTGGCATGAAACTAAGCTAGACAAAATCTTAGCGTGAATGAAGGAGAGAGGTTCTTGAACTCCTACATCACTTTTTAAGCCAGAGCCTCTCCTTGAATCTGAGTTCATATATTGTTTAAACTGACTGTCCAAACCCAGCAGCTCCATTCATATTGACTGAACCATTTTCTCACCTTGCAGTCACATTCTTCCATGCTGGGTTTGTGATGTTAACATAGCTTATTTGATAAGCACAGTTCAAACCACAATATTATGTTATTTAAATCTTTGATAAAGTGGTATTTAAGAAAGGAAGATCTTTTCCTTTCACCATTTCACGTTACTAGTTCCTATTAATAACAAGAATAATTTATAGAGGAACATTTAACAATACTAACTTGACGATGATGTTTGCTGTGATAACCCGACGTTTTATCACACATTAGCAATGTGCCACCTACATTAACACTTAAAATTCATTTACTCTTTTCTAATTTACTCTGTAAGTTGAGCTGGGTATTCAATGCTTAGTATCATTCCACTGTGCTGAACTACCTGTTTAAACAAATCAAAAAGCATGACACAGGACAGAGCCCAGAGGCAAATATCTTTAGCTTCTTCCATTTAAAGTCATTTTTTAATTGAGACAGAGTACAAGTTGCTTCAAGTGGTAGGTCACAGCACTCCCATAAACCTTCCAAAGGCATATCCAGGATGAGAGCTCTGAAGTTTCCCATCTGCAGGCATCTCAGCTGTGTGTGGAATTCGCCTGCCATGGTAAGCTGCAGCTTCAGCATGGAGGTTTTGTGTTTTCTTATTCTATTTTCATCTTCAAAGTAACTAATTCTGATACTGCTTCTCATAGATTTGAGAAATTTGAGTTAAATATTCAACAGGTTAAAATAATTCTGTTTGTAGAATGTATCTGAGGTCTCTAACAGGAGCAAATTTCATGCCTTGAACTATAATCCTGGCAGAAAGCCTATGGCCAGAGAGGCCATGGATCTTTGGCAAAAATTCCCTATTGTTAATTTGCTAAATAATCATACTGTCAAAGTTATATCTAATCATTTATGCTCATAGCTATAAATCTGAGCTGATTTTAACCTTGATTGGAGTACATCTTTCCTTTTTTCTTTTTCTTTTTCTTTTCTTTTCTTTTCTTTCTTTTTTTTTTTTTTTTTTTTTGCAGTGGGTCATAGTCAACAGAGAGCTGCAGAACTGGTTAATATGCCTAGAAGATGTGGCCATTGGTATGTTTCCCATGCTTCAGTGTATGGCTATACATTCTTGGGCAGCACTGAGAGTGGGATATCAAGTAAGAGTCAGGGCAAAAATAAAATCAATATTATTTACATGCATGAAATAATAAAAGTTAAAAAAATAAGTGTTCACAACAGGCCCTAGGGGCTTTACATAAATGTACAAGAAGTATATGTTGCTGGAAGGAATGATTATCATCTTGTTCATATTCTTTCACTCCCCTAATTTCTTAGGTACTTAGAAAAGTGAGGTTTAATTAAAACATAGATTCAGTTCTTTTTGGTGGAGGCATATATAAAGACCAGGAGAGATGAAAAAAGGAAGAAAATGTTGTAGAAAATATTAAAATGATCAGCATTTTCCCACTCTACACCCAGCTACTCTCAGTCCTAGCAATTTCGATGGCCAGTTCTTATCTTGTGGAGACTCTGACTCAGAGCTCCAAAATCTCTCCACCCAGGTTGTTAAGTTCCCACTGGAGGGTTTCAAACATGCCATCTCTATACTTCAAAACCCCTATGGCCTTTGTGGTACACATCTGGCAAATCTACCCTTTGATGCCATAGTCTTTGTGTTGCACGTCTGGCAAATCCACCCTTTGCCACCTTACCTTTCTCTCTTGAACACTGCTGAACCCACAGCACATAAAGGAAAACACCATACAAACTTAGTTCAGAAACAATGGTAACTCAACCACTGGACACAACAAGTAGAACACTAATCTTGTAAGCCATATTAAATATAAATCTTCCAGTGGCAAATCAAGGTGGATCTGCTATTGAAACTGAGAGACACTAGAAGTTACATCTTGTCCTCTCCTATCCCCATCCAAAAGGTCCTAACTCTCTCCTGCTTCCTCTTTTCCTCTCTCCAGCCCAGAAGTCCTGCTTACTCTCCCAGTGATTGGTCCCTTTATTCATTCAGGGGAAGGTTCATAAGAAGTCACCGGAGTATGTGACTCATTCCTTGTCCCAGTCAACCCTTCTGGAAAAGCAGAGTTAACATCAAAATACAGGCAGCACCAGGGCCATCCACAACAGGGAAAGAAACAGGAAAGAGGAGAGGTATGAACCTACATGTCTGTGGTTTCCTAAAAAAGGGCATGCACAACTTTAGTGAATATAAATGGGAGGACCTAAGAAGGAACAGGAATGGAGCAGGAGCATAAATAACTTGTTAGATACTGGGATCAAGAGCTCATGTTGCTGAGCAGATTCCATACAGTTAACAGATTGATCTCTACAGTACGGACATAGCTAGATGTTAGGAACAGTGTTTTTCTTTTACTGTGCGTGAAAACCCTTACTACATCCTGATAGCAATAAGCATTGTATGGACTAGGTGTAGGGCTTATCTGGCTGAAATAAAAGGCAGGTAGATATGCTGCAGAAAGTAGGAGTCATCAGTTAAAAGACACTATCTGCCAGTGCAACACATGAGGTATGATAAACTATATAGTTGTGGATGTTCTGACTGGCAAACCATTGCTTTTTTCACTGGCATTCACAGGGGAATCCCTAAAACACAACAAGACCTAACAAAGGAGAATTCCAGAACAATTTCCCTCATGAATATCAATGCAAAAATAGTCAATAAAAGTCTTATAAAACAAATCCAAGAACACATCTAAACAATCATCCATCATGATCAAGTAGACTTCATCCCAGAGATGCAGGGATGGGTCACTATATGGAAATCCATCAACGTAATCCACTATATAGGCAAACTCAAAGAAAAAAACCAATACGATCATCTCATTAGATGGGGAAAAAGCATTTGACAAAATTCAACACCCATTCATGGTAAAATACTTGGAAAGATCAAGAATTAAAGGCCCATATCTAAACATAGTAAAAGCAATATACAGCAACCTAGTAGCCAAAATCAAACTAAATGGAAACAAAATCAAAGCATTCCCTTCTTATGACAGATCTCATAGCTTCTTGGGTCTTCATCTTCCTCTTTCATTAAATATTTTTAAATATCCATCACTATGCAATTAACATGCCTTCTGGGGAGGCAATCTGCCATTCATTTACTTACATTTTCGCTGGGAAAAACCCCATTATTACAGGAAACATGTCAGATGACATGCCCCCAGAAAGATCAGAAAAGTAAAGGATATGCTGACTTCCTTTTGCTCCAGCTCCTTCTATGATGAATTTTCATCCTGTGACTTTCCCTTTGTTCTTCAAATTCTGAACACGGGCCACTAGGTAACATCTGTAAAATGTCAAGTTAGTGAGCGCTATTCATCTGTGTGGAGCACCTAGCTGGTCTACTTTGTTACTGTGGTTCCTACGGGCCATCTGCAGGGAAAGTAACTTGATGTGATAGACTGAAAAATAGAATTGTTATAGGACTGTATCTGTTTATAATAAAAATAAAATCCAGAAGAAATAGTCACCAAATAACTAAGCATGGTTCAAATTCTGCTGTTGATACAGCTGAAAGATGAGGAGATAATTAGAAATGAATCTATTTAAAGAGCTCTTTACATTTTTCCTAATGGTGCTTAATTGGGAACTTCCAATATTGTTGACAAATTTAAATCAAAACAAGTTGAGGGTTAAATGCTGAATTAGGGAAGGAATGCACAGTCAGATGTGATGCCCGGATATCTCAGGTAAATTTCCCATTGTTTCCCCTGGCATGAGAAAAAGAAATTAAAATTATGCCAAATCAAAGCCCAAAGCCTTAATAGTTGCATGGTTCCACAGAAGGGAAAGAATAATAGAGTTGATTGGAACATCTGTTAACGTAAACTTATTTTCTTTTCCAACCAGATGGTATGCCTCTCAGGTAGAGGCTGCCTCATATGCCTTTGTGATGGTGACACTCATTTTACTGTGAAGAAACTGGTAAGCGTTCAGGAACTACATAGCAGTGACAATAAAAATAATAAAGATACAGCTATTTTAATTTTAAATTGACAAATTCTGAAAGTATTTTGTGATAAATATGAATTGCCATACCCAGCTCACTATGACAACATGTATATTCTATGAAGGCATGAAGATTTTTAATCTCTTGAGTCATGTTGAAGGAAATGAACATTCTCTTAAGATTCTAATTTAATCGAAGACGATCTTGCTGCTTTGGAAGTCATTTTTACATGTTCCTGTGAGACACTGCAGACAGATTTGAATTTGTACTTGAATTCTTGCTATGCAGTTCTCTAGCCAAGATGTCAAATCATTGCTCAGTTATGACTCTCACAGGGAGATATAATGATGCCAATGGCAGAGGGGAAGGCACTATGTTTGTAAATTGCCAGTGTTTATAGCAATATGTGTCTGGATCAATGAAAATTAATCATGTTGAGCCATTTGCTTTTCACAGGAGGAGTCTATAACTTCCTCTTACGCACACTTAGCTGTTGGTGACTGGGCCTTCTTTGTTGCCTTCAAATTCTCTATTCATATGATGCCTTATTTTTATTCTTTGTAACCAAAATATTCTAAATGTCATGACTTCAAAAGAAAGAGACACTGTATAAAAAGTGTAGAAACAAAAGGCTAAGCATTGATTTCCTTGATGAAACATCCATTTGTAATTATAGTTTTCAGCAAATTAAAGAATGCTAAGAGAACCTAAAATTAGGACAATTCTTCAAGTAAGGAAAAATGCTTTTCAAGATGTTGTCCCTGCTGGAAGACGAAAATACTTATTTGTCTATTGTATAGAATTGAACCTAGTCATTATGGCCTTTCTAACAGGCTTAACAAGACTTTGAAGATTTCCTTTGCTATACATTTTTCTCCCTAATTTTCATTTTAGATTTTATAGTTACTCGTTTTCATTCTAAAACAATGCAGTTCTTGATATATATTTCTAAACATTAAAACATACATATTAGTACATATTAATGTTTCATATTGAACACTGCAGTTGCAGTAGATGATATTTTCTCTGATATAAAATTAGAACAGAGGATATCTATTCTTATAGATCAGCAATATACTAATAACTCATGAAGATGGACATACAGAAGAAAACTTCAGTGCTTTTTATGAATCTTTTATTCATGACAAGTTTGATTAAATACTGGGTATATAAAGAAAGAATCTTATCTTGCTGGATAGTGTTCTATTGCCAACTAATAATTCCTATAGAATTTTTAAAGATGACAGTAGGTTCTGAATTAAGAACTGAGGTACATTATGGCATTGCATATTCTTAAGTATGATATGAATCTGCTTTATAGCTTTGAGGAAACTATAAGCCTCTAGGGATTTCTGAAGTTTAAAACTAAAATGCACCCCTGTAATCATTTTTTTTAAAAAAAATATACAAATTCAACATTCAGTCAACATATAATGCCTTCTTCTGTTCTGTAGTTGGTGATCTTAATTAAACTTGTGCTTAATTATATTTTGAAAGATGCCATGAAGAGGGGATTTATTTCATCATGACTGACTAGCACCATATGTTTTGAAGAAACTCTTCCAATGTCACCTTAACAGTCATCACACAAGAGCAACTTTTCACATTTCAGCTTAGCATTAGCCAGGGAGCGGTCAACAAACACAGCAAACTAGAATCCTTTGAGATTAGCCCCTCAATGCTTTCAGTACAGCATACCGCCTTTCTGTCTGTGTGTCTGTAGAGCTGTAATGACAGATGCACGCCAGAGTGTCTGTATTTTTAAGTGCATGGTAGGCTTCCAAACTGAGGTCTCCATGCTTGTACGACAAGCACTCATTGTCTGAGCTATCGCCACATCCAAGTAGATACCTTTTTTCTGTGGATTTATCTCCTGTTCATAATTATCACAGAAACGTAAGACAGAAGGCAGCTAAAATATACAGATCTAAATAATATATTCATCACAAAGAAAGAGAATTTAGATTGATATTGGAAATTTCTTCATAGCTGGACTTATCCATGGACAATACTTGCTGAAATAAAATTTCATTACTTAAGATAACTGATTATGGGGAAAAAAAAAACTCTAATAAGTTGTTACATATCCTACTCTGAGCACATGCACGATAAAAGTCATCTAAGTTATATTGATAACCTTGCCTCTCCTTCCCCAGGTTTTCTTCATTTCTAGTAACAAAACATTGACAGTGTACACTTCCCAGCACATTTACTAACCTTTCTAAAGTCTATAGAAGAAACTTTCCCTAATGCCATTTAATGAATTTCAACTTGGTGAAATACCATCTGTAAACCATGAAGTCAAGCCTGCGGGGGGAAAGCAAAGGTCAAGAAATTAATTCAACACATCTCTCAGCTTGCATCCAACAGCTTATTTTATATAATCGTTCCCATGCAACTACCATAAAACCCCTCTGGAAAGAACTGTGCTCATTTTTGGTTACAGAGGCAGCAGGGTGAATTTGAGCTTCCAGAAGGGAACCACTGGGAATTGCACGTGTGACTGGCGTTCTCACTGGTTCTGGTCTCGTCCTAGCCATGCCCCGGTGTGGATCTGAGTCAAAAGGTGGAACGACATAATGAACTAACAAGTACCCCAGAGCTCTTGACTCTAGCTGCATATGTATCAAAAGATGGCCTAATCGGCCATCAATGGAAAGAGAGGCCCATTGGACTTGCAAACTTTATATGGCCCAATACAGGGGATCGCCAGGGCCAAAAAGGGGGAGTGGGTGGGTAGGGGAGTGGGGGGGGGAGGGTATCAGGGACTTTTGGGATAGCATTTGAAATGTAAATGAGGAAAATACCTAATTAAAAATATTTTTAAAAAAAGAAAGAAAGAAAACCCTTTGATGGGAAAAAAAAAAGTTGCTAGACCTTTGGCAGCCCTGTAGCTCAGAGAAGAAAATTGCAGCGGCTACTCTGGAAGCACACTCTAAAGAACCATGACCCCAGAGGAAATGGATTTGTAGAGAAAGCTTGGCACGGTTCTCACATTTATGCTCAAGAACTAAAATGGCAGGACTAAGACACTGACACAAAGAGGAAATTCGTTAAAAATGCAAGAACAGTGCCCATGACCAAAAACAGAGGAATATGGAAACTGAAAGCAGCCTACATATCATCAGGGCATCAGAACCACTAAACAAAGACGTCAAAATAACTGTAATTTAAGTCCGGTACGGCAAGTGAAAGAAAGGCAAAGAGTTTTAGAAAAAGTATGGGAAAATATGAGGCCTAACAGACCTGAATTCCTGTTGTACATATTGTATTTTATCACGTTGCTTTTCAAAAATCTCCTTACTGAAAATACAGAGCTGAGGCATGAAAAGTTCTATAGTAGTGGACAGACTTACAGCTATGCAGAGAGAAGATAGACCTACAGAAAACAAAGAGAACACAAACCCCACACTAACTTACAGAGAAGAAGGAAGGAAGAAAACACTGAAAAGAGATTTGAGATGTAGTCTTGCTAAACGGGTGAGATGTGCTGAAGAGGAAGGCACCAGGCGAGCTGGCAGAAGAAAGAAGAGGACATCAGTCGAGGCTTTCCATACTGCAGTAAGACATGAGCACGCGATTTCTGAGTTCGAGGCCAGCCTGGTCTACAGAGTGAGTTCTAGGACAGCCAGGGCTACACAGAGAAACCCTGTCTCAGAAAACAAAACAAAACAAAACAAAACAAAACAAAAAACAAAAAACAAAACAAAACAAAACAAAACACAAACAAAAACAAGACATGAGCACGCAGGCTTGCTCAACACTCTTCCTCAAAACTTCAGAAAATATAAAATAAGAAGAGATCTTAGACAAATCCAGTATACAAAAAGGAAAAGTAGGTGGGGCTGCTGTTTGTTCTGATTTCCTCATTTAAAAGACAGTATTTTACTCACATTGGTGGTTTTTTCCTTTGTTCTTTTTGTTTTGTTTTTGTTGTTGTTGGTTGGTTGGTTGTCTGGTTTAGTTTTTGCCTGCATTTATGTCTGTGTGATACTATTGGAACCCTGGAAATAGAGTTACATGGTTTGTTAGCTGCCATGTAGTTGCTGGGAATTGAACCCCAGTCCCTTGAGAGAACAGCAAGTGCAGTGCCATCTCTCTAGACCCTAAGTTCTGTGTCAAAGCTTCTCATTGAATTTGATTATTCACTCCTCTATCAACACCATAGAAAGTTGTTTAACATATCAAAAGTAAATGAACTTGAGTCCAAGTTTCATCATATTTATTATGATGCAGCAATGGTTATTTTATATTTCAGAAGAACATTTCCTCTCAACAAGAGTAAATGAAGCTGTTTGATATTCCAGGATGTGAGGAGACTCAGGAGTGACAGCTCATTCCCCAGGCAAAATAAGATTTACCAGATCAAGGAATTGTCTGCTCTAAGAACAGCTGAAAGGACTGATATACTTTGTGTTTTTGCTTATTCAGAACTTTTTTGATCTCTAAAGTCAAACTCTTCTGCTCTTCCAGAGAACTGGAATAGTATTTTATAAAACAACTGTATTCTGATTCAAAGATGATAAATAAAGTCTAGTTAAAAAAAATGAACCTGTAACCTAGTTTTCTTTTTAAAAAGACATTGCATAGAACTTTTTCACTTGAAAAAGTAACTGCCTTAAAGGCTGGGAAATATTTGTTTTAGTGCTTTAAGGACTCCACATGACACTGCTTTGTTTCTTGGGTAGAAACAGAATTGGTATTGCAGTGAGGTCTTAGTGGCATTGTCTCAGTTGGAAATCTGATTATTCTTGTTGAAATAAAATGTGGCTTATTACAGTATGACTGTCCTGGTACAGATTTAGTACATTTGTTGTTGTTGTTGTTATTATTATTATTATTAACAACATTATTAATTGTTCCTTACAAATTTGGGCTACAAGTTGTTAATAATGAGATAAGAAGGGGGAGGGTATGGGAGATTTTGGGATAGCATTGGAAATGTAAATGAGGAAAATACCTAATAAAAATATTAAAAAAAAAAAAAAGAAAAGGCAATCCTGTTGTCAGAGTGGCTTTTCTACTGTTGAGAATTGAACATTCCTGCCTTGAGTTCCTCCTACTTTGGACATCTATGTTGATTCTAAAACTCGTATATTTTGAGTAATCTTGCAATAAATACAGGTGTGCAGGCATCCCTACTGTGTGCTGTCTTCATTTTAATTTGATATCTTTCTTTTTATTAAGTTTATCTTTCCTTGTTACTTATTTTATAATTTTATTTATTCTTTCACAATTTTGAGTATGCATGCCGGTATAATGCTCTTTAATAATCATCTCTTTCAATACTTCCTGTTATACCCTCACAAGTCTCCCTCCTACTTTCATTCCTTCTGTTTTGTGGCCTATTTCCTGCATGGACATGGCTGGGCGCTATTTACATGAGCAAGGACAATGCCATCCTGTCTATAGCATGGAAGACTCAATCGATGCTCCTTACCTCAGTAATCACTATCTGTGCATAGCTCACATCTCAGATGTCCATGAATTGGAGAATGTTAAAGAATATGTGGTACACACAACAACATCGATATAAATTTTACTCTCAGAAAGATATTGAACCTTCTCTCTCTCTCTCTCTCTCTCTCTCTCTCTCTCTCTCTCCTCATTGCTAACAATTGTTGCAATTGTTGTCATTTGCTTTCTTAAATTTAAGACAGAATACCATATTTCCTTTCCCTGACTGCTATTTATGTTTAAAAATATATTAAATATTTTTAACCATTTATATTTATGCTTTATGATAATGTTTATATCTACAGTCTTTTGTTTTCTACGAGGTTGTTTCCTCTTTGTTTAGTTTTGAAGCTATGTAATCTAGACCATAACTCTCTGTCTTATGTACATCTAGCAAAGATATTTCCCAATTCTCTGTGCTTCCTAGTATCATTGGAAGTTTTCTTTGCTGTATAGAAACTTTGTAATTTTATCATATCCTTTTTGTCAGTTGTTGCATCAGATTCCTGAGCAAAAAGAGCCATATTCCTAAAGAACTTACCATGCACCTATATCTTGTAGAGTTTTTCTTACCTTTCCCAGTAGCATTTTCAGAGTTACATTTATTACACTGAAGTATTTGATCCACTTGGAATTGATTTATGTATAGGCATGAGAGGTGTGGATTTAGTTCCATTTGTGGAAATGTAGACACCTAGTTTTCTCAACTTAGTTGAAGAGACTAACTTTTCTTCCATAAGTCAGGTGGCTTTGTTGTTTGGCTATATATCTGGGTCTTTTATTCAGTTCCATTGATCTATGTATCTATTTTTATGCCAGTGCCATGCTGTTTTTACTACTATGATTCTGTAGTATAACTCCAGAAGTATTCTTTCTTGTTCTAAAACAATTATATGTGTGAGTGTTTTCATTGTATGTATGTCTGTGAACCACATGTAAGTCAAGTGCCAGAAGTGGCCAGAAGAGTATGTTAAATCTTCTAGAACTGGCATTATTGATGGTGTGAGATGTCATGTGAGTGATAGAGATTGAAATTCTGTCCTCCTGAAGAGTATCCAGTGATGTTAACTGATGAACAATTTCTCTATCCTGTGCAGCAGTAATCACTTTTGCTTAATGCTGCTTTGGCTATACTTTTTTGTGTGTGCTTCTGTGTGAATTTTAATATGTTCTCTTATCTTTCTAGCAAGGATGACCCTGGAATTTTTATTGGCGATATACTGAATTTGTAGATTGCTTTTGTTAAGATGTCAATTTTCACAATAATGATTATTCTAATCTTTCACTACAGGTCTTTTCATCTTCTAGTATCTTCCTTATTTTTTCCTTCAGTATCTTAGAAATTATTGTAGCAATACTTTGTTTAAGTATTTTTTGGTTATGTTTATTACCAGGTGTTTAATTTATTTTTGTGGCAACTGTGAAAGAGCATGTTTCAGTGATTTCTTTTTAAATATATTTGACACTGGTATAGAGAAAAATTACTGATTTTGTCTGTTCACTTTGTATCCTGCCATTTGCTGAAAGCATTTATCATCTCTAGAATTTCTGATGGAATATTTAATGTGTTCTGTACATACAGACAAATATATTATCTGCAAATAAAATAGTCTGACCTTTCCTTTGCTGTTTATATTGTTTTAATTTTCTTCTCTAATTTAATTTTTCTAGCTAATAATCAAGCACTACAAAGACCAGGAATGGAGAGAGTGAGTACTGTTGCCTTGTTTCTAATTTAGTGTGAAGAATGGAGCCAATAAATAAGAAGGGCTAGGGGCTCATACAATAGCCAACTTTATTCAGAGCATAACTTTATTATGATGGTTAAGCAGAGTCACATGACTAAAATACACAGTTACAAGGGCAAGCTGTACATGGTAGACAAGCTACACACAGAAAAACATGATTTTTTCATAGAGGCACATGAATAACACCAGTGAATATAGACTATATATTCTATCTAGTATAATTGGGAGATGCACCAATATACCAAAAAAGGAAGCATTTGTACTTTGCCTGTTCTCCCTCACCTTGCTAGTGAGTCCATTTCTTCACTAGCATCCGAGATACCAGTGTATACTGAAGACCAGCTGAGACATCCATCCTTTTAGACTAAGGAACTACTGGATTCTTGGACCTTCCATTCATAGCCAACCATTGTTGAATTAGCTGGACTATAGACTGTAAGTCATTCTAATCAATCCCATTTGTATATATTTTATAAGTTCTGTTACTCTAGAGAACCCAAAGGGTACAATGTTGTGAGTTGCTTTTTCTCTGCCCTTGACTGGATATGATATGACCTGTAGCCCCAAGCTCTTGTTGCTCTTCCTTCCTCATAATGATGGTGTGTAACCTGGAATTGTGAGATTGCTGTGGGCTGGACTCAGTTTGTCTCTCAACATGCAGGAAAATTCAGGGTCCTGGTACTCAAGTAGACAAGGAGTCGGTGAAAATGACAAACAGACATGGACCAAAGGGAGTGTTGTATCTGAATGTAATTTTTCAAAGCTAGTATCAGACTTATATTACAGAAGAAAACAAGGAAGTTAGGTGTTACATCAGCCAATGTACATTGAAGTTATCTGATGTAAAATGACACAAAACAGAGGAATACATACATAAAATCTTACAGGAACTGGACAGTGTTTATCACTGAGATAAGAGCAGCCCTATTTAAAGTCAGCCATTCAAGGAGTGAGGTGAGGATTTTATACCCTAGTTACAATTTATGCTATTCCTCTGAGTCTTGTGAAAGTTTGCACCAGGAGGTTCTGCTCTTGTTAACCTTTTCATGAATAATGCAATACTCTAGTTCCTCCTTAAACCACAACCCTCCTTCTTCCTAGACCATTGTAAATTCTTGCATATGAACGTGACTTGGCTGCTCTTTTAAGCATCTGTAGGGAATCTCCATTTGTCAGAGGAACTCACCAACTTTCTTCTAATATGTAATGTAGTCTGCCATACCTGACTGTAATGAGGATTCTAAGTTTACTTTGTTGAACTAGCCCTGAGATTTCTAGATCCTATCCTGTAAACTGCAATGCCTGATTTCTTACTATCAACACTGGAGGCATTTCGTCAGAATAAGTAACATTCTAATGAAATTCCAAGCCCAGGGTTGGCTCAAAGACTGCCTAGAATATCATGACATAGGTAAAAAGCCAGGAAGCAAAGTTCAATCTAACTAGCTATTTGTCAAATCATTCCTTGGGGGTACCTATAATAAAACAATACTGAAGGAAAACATACAAGACTCTCAGGGACAAATCTGAAACACATCTGTGTTAAGGGATGCCAAAGAACTTCCAGGAGACAAGTTTCTGTGAAACTTTTTGCCTCATTACTGCGGCTAAGCTTTTGGACTAGAGTGGGTGTGGCATGAGATCAAATACACTGATCTCCTCTATGCTATTTATTGTCAGGGTGTATTACCACAGGAATGGAAAGAATATTAGAACATATACCAAGTTGGACAAATCTAAAAGAAAGGAATGTTTTACTTTATAATATTATACAAATGATAAATACCTTAGGACTGTCTTATTCTAATATGTATCTTACAGGTTTTGATATTTTTATTTACATTATTATTCATTTCTAGGAACTTTTAATTTTTTTCCAATTATTACTCTTTTAAAATTCATTCATGCAATTTTTTATCCTGTTTGAATTTATTGGACATATTTATAATTGTTCTTTTGAATGCTTTTCTATAATTTTATCCATATGGATCTCAATAGGTACAAACACTGTGGAATTAATAATTTCAAAGATGGATATAAGTATTTTCTTGGTTTTTAATCCCATTTTGGTTTTTAAAAAATGTGTTAGGACTTGCTTATCAGGACTTTGTTCATTGGTTGAATATTTTGGTATGTGGTTCTTGCCTAACTCTATTGGGTAGGTATTTGTATCTCTGCTTGGAGTTTTTTGATCAGAAAGACGGTGTTTGAGGTTCAGACATGGGTATAGCTGGCACTAATTCATTGATGGGTCAGTTAAAGTGTTACAATCTCCACTAAGGATGAATAAAATGACCTCTGATGTTATAATTGGGTCCTCTGAAGAAGTTGAGGATGATACTGTTATACAGGAGTCATATCCTGACCTCATATATGAGTGGGGCTCTAAATCAGTCAGAATATGGTGTTCTAGAGTTTCTTGAATCAATAGATTCTCACATAACAACCAGGAGGGATTTCTTTCTGGTTAGAAAAGGAGTCTCAGAAACCATGGGGGCAATCTGATCCTCACAAGCTGATAGTCTTTTTGGTGGCTATTTGTGAGTTTTTTTAGTTCTAGTCTCTAATATAAAAAGTTAGTACTCTTTCTAAGTGACTTCTCAATTGGGTGAGCCATGTTATTGTTACTGAAGCATCAATTTCTAATCTCAAAAGTGAATAATTTATTTGTGAAGGTAAATAGTGTCAGTTAGGTTTTCAAGTCACTAGAGCATTAGCCTTTAGAAATAGAAACAAGTAGATTGTTCTTGTTTCTATTTAGTGTAATTCATACTAGTGTCCTCTGAGCCCTGGCCCTTATCCTCAGTAGTGAGTTATCAGTAGTCTTTCTATAAGTTCCTTAGTAGGAAAAAGGCTACTGAAATCCAACTTCAGTTTCCTAACAGTAAGACTAGTATAAGAATGAAAATCTGTATAGCAATAATAATAATAAAGCAATATGTATGTTCCTTCAAAAGGTAAAAAAGAACTACCATGTGATCTGCCCAGTCCACCACCTGGGACTCAGGATCATCCTAGTAGTTGTTAATTACTTGTGGCAGAAAGAATGACTCTATATATATATATATATATATATATATACACATATATACACATAATATCTATATATTAAATATATAAGTTAAATATCTTTTATAGAGAATAATTATATATTTATATATATTTACATATAAATTATATATTATATATACTTTATATTTGCTTTGTAAATTGTAGTTTGTGGTAAGACTACTTTGATTGTTCCTCTGATGCTCTTACATTTACCTGCATAGTTAACTAACCTGAATAAATAATTCAGTTTCCTAGTGTGAAAGTTTATAATTTTCAACATGGTGTCACATGTACCTTTTTACTTTACTCTAGGCATCGTTCTCTAAAGCAATAATGTGCAATTATTATCTCTACTTCTTAGACAATTGAGGCTTCATGTATCTAAGTAATTATTCAAGATTTTGGTCTAAGGCCTCGGGTGATGGTTCTATTTGTTAAAAGCTCTTGTAGTCCATGAGTTAAATCCACAAAAACCTATGCAATGAACCAGATTTGGTGATGCACATCTATAATTTCAATATTATTACATCAAGATAGGAAGCAGATACTGGGGAAAGACCAGCTGGCCTAGGGTATGCTATACATAGCAAGAACCATAACAAAGGCCCTATCTCAAAGGTGGAAGGCTAGAGCCAAGTCCTAAAAGTTGTCCTCTTATTTCCATATGCATATAATGGTGAATTTTTGCCTGCCTTCGCATACCTTGCATGCAGCATGTATGTGTGCCCCCCCCCACACACACAAATGTATTGGTCTGCAAATAGTATAATTTAGACTATGACTGATTTAAAACATGTTTTACTAAAACAGACTTTATACCTACCAATTGAGGAGTTTCTCAATGAAAATTACTTTCTGTCTGCTGTAATCAGTTCAATGGACCAACAATGTTCTAGTAGCTTCTAGTCTCCTCCTTGTTATTTAAATTCATAATTTCTCATACTCCCCCTTTCTTTCCTTCTTCACAGCAATGTTTCTATCTTTTCTTTAGTAAATGACCATTTCTACACATATTTAAAGAGCTAGAATGAAACTTTGAAACCTCCTTTGTATTATATATTTGCTTCTGCTGTGAGGTTCAGTAACAGGAAGAAAATTTCAACCAAGCAATTATCTATGAGTTCCTCCAAGAGCCCTAAGTGCTTTTCACAGCCCTTTTTTGTTATGTGCTGCATTCCTATTGCTTATGTTGTCCTCTCAGGGAGAAGCTCACAAATATCGGCATGGGCAGAAGGGCACCACGTGGGCTGTATTTTTCTGTATTTATCCAAGCTCAGTGCCTCAATGTCTGTGACAAGAATAGAATGCAGACCAGCAGGAGGACTCATATTTTTAATGCCTTTTCGAAGTCTGCCAGTTCTTGAATTTGTGGTAATTTTGACATAGTCTTATTCTTATTGTGCAAGCCCAGTTCTTTGAACACAAAGTGCATGTCTTTACTCTTTGTTAGGTGTTGTAAACTACGCCTTGCATAAGAGCAGAATCTCAGGTTTCCCACTTAGTTGATCCACTTAGTAGAGCGTAAGAGAAAAAAAGATGTCAAGGCTTATGAAAGTTAGTTCACCTTCAGGATGCCAATCACCCAAACTTGATCATGTTCTTTCAGCTAAGAGTGCTTGGATTCCAGAAAAATGGTTATAATTTATGATTATAAATAATATAAATTATGATTCCAAATTATCATTATATAGATGCTCAAGATCATTGGAATTAATGACTACATGCACATGTCTATTTTTTAGAAATAACTTGACATAACCATCTATCTTATGGATACTCAGTTTTTGTAAATGACTCTCCTCTAAGAATATAAAATATGCACCATAAAGCTATTAGTATCTCAAATTCTCTCTTATAACCTCACATGCATCTATGGCATGAGAGACTGTATGGGGGAAGGGGAGAACTAGACAGAGGGCAGGAACATGAAAGGAGGTCCAAATATGAGCAAAAATGGCATTCATCAAAATGTCATAAAGAAATTTTTACGTGTACTCTTATAATGCTAATGTAATATAAGCTGCTACTAATGGTACATTTGTATTTTGATGATGTATTTAAACAATGGTTTAAAGGTAATAAGTATAGGTTTTCTATGTAACTAACTACATGTAGCAAGATTCTAGTTTTTACAAGGTTTCTTATTTCCTGATCTTTCCCCCTCCTTTGTGTTGCAGATTTTTATGCCCAAGAAACAGAAACACAGAGAAGTAGAGTTTCCTTTGGATTGTTCTGGAAGAAGGAACCCAGGACTCTGAAGCAGGATCGCTCATGAGGAGTTCATTAAATATTAACAGCATTGGAAATATATTGCAGAACTTTAAAAAAAGTAGAGGGTTGCAGAAAGTCCTTGATTTTAAGGAAACATGAAAAATAAAACCTATGTAATATTAATGAAACATCCTCCAGTCTCCTCTCTCTGATATACCAGAACCTGCCAAAGAAACGATGAATACATTGCCTCCTACAAACAGGGTTTTAATGGTTCCCAGCAGAGCCACACACACAGTGCATTATTCTAGCCCTAATCATGATGGCGTGACTCAGGCCATAGCCTCTTCATTTCCACATTTTTACCTGAGGTTCACAGCCACACCATGTTTCAAGAATTAGTCAGCAAACAGTGATTAGTCATTGCTATTACTTTTATTTTATTCTCCCAAATAGATGTATTGAAATCATAATTTCCAGGACCTCAGAATATAACCTTGTTGGAAAATAGAGTGATTGTATATGCAGTTAGTTGGGATGAGGTCACAATAGGATAAGGTGGGACTTTCATCCAATTGATTGCTGTTTCTACAAAGACACAAACATACAAGGAAATGACATATGAGAACTGAGATTGATACAAGAACTGTTGGCTCAGGGAGAGGATGAATTGGAGTTTAGTTCTACAATCAAAGATACTTGGACGTCTGAAGCAAGAGGTACATACGTCTGAGGTTATCCTGAGCTATACCCTGGGACACCTTAATAAGATAATGTCCCTATATATATGCATGAATTAATGCTTACACATACGAATATGTAAACCAAGCAGAAAGAAATATGGAGTAGCTTATCCCTCAGAAGCCTCTACAGAATCCAATCTTACCCACACCTTGGGCACCTAAGCTACAGAAATTCAAGGAAATAAATTTCTAGCTTTTGAAATCACACATTTTGGGGTATTGTGTTTAATCAGTCCTAGGAAATGAATGTACCCAGCATCTCCAATCCTTGACGCCCACTCATTCTCTTAAGGAACTACTAGGTACCTTTGTGCCTATGTTATCCTCTCAGCCTACCTTTTCCACTCTAGTCATTACCATGGCAACCATCTGCTCACAGATGCAACCTGGCAGCACTGTTCCTCATCCACAGTGGATGTCTATAGCACTTTCCCTCTGCTCTCACAGAGGGTTGCTGTCTACTGCTGAGACTGTACAGCTGTACCCATACATGAGCAAATTAAAGCAGCGCAGAGCTTAGCACCCAAAGAAAAGCTGGTAGAACTCAAGCTGAGGACACTTACTGCTCTGTCATGTTGCCTAAATGGATAATTTCCCCCCAGAAGTACAGGGAATGGAGGCTGCCAGGAGTGTTCTTTTTTTAATTCTCTTAATTATTTACATTCCAAATGTTGCTCCTCCTCCTGATCCTGCCTCCCAAACTTCTTCACCCCATGCCCCTCCCATTTGGCTTTGAGAGGGTGATCCTACCCACCTCAGCCCCTCCCCCATCTCACCCTCTTCCCACCATCTCCCTTCCCTGGTGCATCAAGTCTTTACAGGATTTGGTGCATCTTCTCCCATTTAGGCCAGGCAAGGTAATACTCTGCTATATACATGCTGCAGGCCAGGGACCAGCCCATGTATGCTCTTTGGTTGGTTGCTTAGTCTCTGCGAACTCTGAGGGATCTGGGCTGGTTGATATTGTTGTTCTCCCTATGGGATTACCATCCCTTTCAGCTCCTTCAATTTTTCCCCCAACTCTTCCGTAGGGACCTTCAGCCTCAGTCTAATGGTTGGCTGTTAAATGTTTACATTCATCACAATCAGTTGCAGGTAGATCCTCTCAGAAGACAGACATGCTAAGTTCCCATCTGCTAGCACAACATGGCATCAGTAATAGTGTCAGTGTTTTGTGCCTGCACATGTGATGGATCCCAAGTTGGGCTGGTCACTGGATAACATTTTCTTCAGTATCTGCTCCATTTTTGTTCCTGCATTTCCTATAGAAATGCAGGGTCAGAATTTTCAAAGATGTGTGTGCCCCATCTTACCACTGGGGGCCCTGTCTCTTAGAGGTGGTCTCTTCATTCTCCATCCCCCCCCCCCCACTGTTGGATATTTTGGCTAATGTCATCCCTATTGAGTCCTTGGAGCCTCTAATATCCCAGGTTTCTGGGTCTTTCTAGAGGTTCCCCCTACACACACCTGCAGCTGCATATTTTCATTCATTCTTCTGACCCTCTGATCTTCTCTACAGGAGTGCTTTAAGTTGACTTTTCTTACCATCTCTTGGTTGTTTGTTTGTGTTGTTGTCTCTTCTCTTCTCTTCTCTTCTCTTCTCTTCTCTTCTCTTCTCTTCTCTTCTCTATTCTCCTTTTCCCTCTTTCATTAATTCCTCAAATCTTCTAATTCTGTAAGCTCTAGTTTCATGTGTTGCTTCAGAAGTGCAGAATAAGTAAGCTAAAGCAATCACCACATACTGGCTTCCCAGTCTTTGGATCTCTGCTGAGCAAATTTCACTTTATAGTTAGTTAGTTTGTGTGTTTGAATCATCTGACAATTTAAGGTATTGTAGTTGTTGCTACCATTGCTATGGGGAATGTTTGCTGATCTGGTTTCAGATTTGTATAGCCCAAGCAGAACAGAAATGAGTCACAACCAACTAAACATATAAAAATTAAATAACAACTGCAAAATATCATAAGTAACAAATTTCTTATCTGTGCCAATAATTAAAAGTAATAATTTTACTTGGGAAGTGTTTAGAGCCTTTGTTCTGCCTCTATGAAGACAATACATCTAAACCCAATTTTCTGAATAATTTAATGACTCTTTGGTCTTACATTCTCCATTTAAGAAAATGTACTATTTTAATTTCATCCACATTCTTTTACTTTTTCTACATCTCTAGTGAACTTAAGTAATAACTGGAAAATGCAATGTGGGAACATTTATGAGACTTCCTGTTTACTTGGCCAATAGTTTATAATACAAAAATTTAAAACTTACTTTGTCTTATTCTCAAAGGATATATACATTACTAAGTTGTATAAATTCAAATTTTAATTTTGCATTGCATTAAACAAGATTCTGTTACCCACTCACTTATTTTACTCATTTACTCCATGAACTTAAAGCAGACAACTTATAATTTATTAACATCACAGAGTGTTTGCTAACTATATCTTCAGAGAGTATATTCAGCTATAATTATTGTTTTAGTTTGTTAAAATATAGTCTGAACAAACCAAGGTATTAAGGCAATTAAGGTCGTTTAAAGATCCAGTTACATTCATCCTTTTTCTATATCTTTTTGTGTTTTTTTTTTTTCTGGACAAGCAAACTTTATTCTTGATCAAGATAGTGTACTGAGAAGAGCAAACATATTGAGAAAGAAGGTACATTTGGTTTGTATTCTAACTAAGGTGATGAATGCATCTTTTTTCCATTTATCTGGAATATGACCTTGTAGTCTCAATGTATTTATATAGGATTTATAAATATTATAGAAGTATGAATAAAGTCATTATATTTTCTGCTTTTTGATATATACTAGAATTATAAATTTACTCTTCATGTATTGTAGGAGATAAGTTTTCAGTTCAAGCCTAAATAAACCAATATGCTTCTCCAGTAGCGGTCCATGAATTGACTCTCTGATTGGACTTAAGACTCATAAACAAGAAGAAAATCATGCCTAGTTCTGAAAAATTAACCAACTTCTCAGGGCTAATAAAGTCATGTACCTTGGAGGAAAAAAATCTGAAACTACTACTTAGTAAACCAGTATAATCCCTAGCACATATTCGTCCATATGCACAGAGGTAAGTGTAGTGTTCACCTCTCCTCAAGGAAATTTCTCTTTGCAATAGTCGGAAAATCACAGCCAAGCTAAGAGATATGGAGACCAGCTCCAACGTCTACAAAAAAAAAACCCTGAACTAAGGTTTAGGGATCAATGCAGAAAACAGATGGTAAAATCCAGGGGATCACATGATTTTCTGTGAGATTGTGTCTCAACTAGGAACATTAGAAGGAACATCCATAAATTCTCACCAACAGGGCTCCCTCAACTTGATCTGAACCAATGGACCTGCGAACTTATATAGGGGAATGTTCATGAGACCTCAACATTACATAAAGAACAACAGGGTAATTAAGGAATGTAGAGAGATGGAGAAATAATCTTCCCTAAGAAGAATCACCAAGTATTTATCTGATAGCAAACTGTCAGCATTGAAAATACATAATTAGACAGAAACGCAGTCCAGGGGGGTGGTGGAGAGGAAGCAGTGTGAGTTCTCTGGGCCTCATGGGGATCAGAGATGACAGGTTCTCAGTCTTGGACATCCCAGAGGTTGCTGTATATCACAGAAGAGCTGAGAATGAAGTGGGGACCATGGAGGCAGCTCAGTCAGCCCCAGGGCTGAATGGGAGAAGAGGGTAGGGGTAGACGGGCCTCTAGGTGGTTCCCACTCAAGCAAGAACCCTTGGTCTGGTCTGTGGCTGGAGCGCAGGAGTGGCTCTTTAGAGGAAAGCCTGCTCTGTTGCCCCAACACGGTGAGTCTCAATGAATGAGCAGAGATAGTCTATAGTTTTAGAGCTTTACTGTAAAAAGGCAGAGAGAAAGAGAGGAGGTAGAAAGAGAGAGGGAGGAGCATACCCGGTTATTGCCAGGTTAACTGTGGGGGTGGGGTCTAGACAGGTTACCAGGAGCTTGGGATGTTGTCTGTGTGTCTAAGAGTCACAGGATTATGGAGTTGGGGGGCTCCATGGTGTCAGCCTGGCAGCATGTCTGTCTGGGAGCATGGCTCACTGTTCTGTCCCTTGTAGAGTTTCTACTGGGTCTCTGGAGTAGCTCTCGCTCTATCAGAAAACAGGCTGCTTTTCACAGTCCCACAACCACCCCTTTTACTTTTTTTTTTTAAGGGAGGGATCACTGGAGTGATTGTGTCATTTGTGGTGAAAGTTTTGGGTGGGGTGAAAGTATCAGAAGAAAACATACAGGCCAGAGGAATAACACATCTAAGCCAGAGTAGTAAGGAGGGTTAAGGGTAAGAGTTGGGAAGGCAAGAGATTATAGAATCAATTAATTGTTCCATAGGTTGTACAGTTTAAGGGTACTAACATCAATTTTGAACAGCAATTAATGACTCTAGATAGACATTATGTTTTCCTTACTATCATGTAACCTTCCCCAAGTTCAGCAGCCATTTGGCTTTGGCAAGAGAGTTCATCTATAGTTGGAAGGTCTCAAGTCTGTCTTCTGTGGGATTCAGTGCATGTCTCTGGATCTCAGGGTGTCCCTTGGGAGGTTTAGTCAGATGAGTTGTTTGGAGGAAGACAGCTTTGTTGGCTATAGGTCTCAGGAGATGGCGCTGTCTCAGCCGGATCTGTGGCAGCAGGCACCACTGTGTGGAGATAGACTTTTAGAGTAATCACAACAGAGGAGCAGAACCCCAGCAGGGGATGTCTGCATAGCGTGGATTTAGCCTCTAATAGTTTGCTTGGGAGCAATTATACATTGAGGTTTGGTTTGCTACTATATATTATATTGCTAAATACTGGCTTCCAAGTTCTGGTTGCACCTAGGGACAAGGAGAACCTCACATAACCAAGTGTTATTATAAAACCTTGCTCCTTAATTTAAAAGAATTCATTGAATAAAGATATACACAGCCTATAGCTGGGGAGAAGAGAGGTAGGCAGAGCATCAGTTTCCAAGCTTGGGGTCTGAGGCAGAGAACACAAGGAGATAAAAGAGAGAGTAGTGAAGAGAGAGAGAAGAAGATGCAATGAGGGAGGTGAATCCTGACAACATGGCCATGAGGGTTGGCCAATTGGATAAGAGCAGCCTAGGTGGAACATGGCAAATTATAACTCAGGATTATTGACAGGGAAGTAGACAAAATAGCCAAAGAGGGTTGATGGCTGTCCAGCTCTAATGCTCTTAAAGGCTTATTATAAATGTAAGGTTTCATTACTTTTATCTGAGAAATGAATGATCAAAGTCAGGGTAGAAACCCCCAATTAATATTAAAATTTACCACAGCAGTCATGCTGCAGCTCTGATGCCAGCCTAAGTAACTTCTCTAGTTGTCCTTCAGTCATCCATGATACAATTATCCACATATACAGAGAGAAGAAACTCAGGCACAGTACTCATGATCAGTTCTGCAAGAAACATGGCAAAAACTTCATGAGTGTAGGGCTTATAGCAACCTTATGTACTTAAGGAATTGATTATGCCAGCAAAGTCTCATGGTGGTAAACTATTCTAGAAGTCATAATTGGTTCACAGGCAGATTAGCAAAATTATCTATGACTGTTTTAGTATAAATATCAAGGAAAGCAACAAAATGCCTGTATGAATTCTCATATTGCTTGGAATTTTATCATAAATGATAAAATATCAATTTAAATGTGGAGATAAGTGAATAATCTTGAAGGAAAGAGTTCGTTGTAATTGAACCCTTTTAATCATATGATTTTGGGCTTATTTTATATATATTCTAATAGTTCCATTTTATTGCTGCAGAAAGATCTACTGAAATACATATTTTGTTTTAAATTGATTTTTAAAGAAAATTTAGCAATGCAAATTAACCACAGATCCTTACAGTTTATTCTACATGACTAAGTAATTATTGTTATTCCATCAAATGCATCTATAGATTTTCCCCAATGAGACCTATTAAAATAAGGCAAAAATCAGCATCCTCATGTGTGTGTGTGTTGCCACATTTTTATATTTGTTTCTGGAGAATATACATTTAGAAATAGGTTATAGTGAAAAATATAGACAGCTTTAGGTTCAGTGGATATTTCCAATTGTTCTGGGATTAATACTGATCTGAATATAATCCAAGCAGTGGAACCTCTCTCTTTGGCTCCACAGGAACATGAGCTTAGGTTATCATTGTAAACTCATGTGTGGATGAATGATATAGGTCCTGCCCTTCAGAGTCATGGAATTTTCCATTATTCATTCCTGTCATCTTTTATGTACTTTGGGCAGGATTTATCTATATAGTACTTACATATAAATCTGCATATTATTCATTGTTATTAAATGATAACCTCTCACTTTTACTTATGTTTTCTGCTCAAACTTTGTTCACATGATGTTTTCCTTATTTTAATATATTATTGACATTAATGTGAATTACTGGAAAATATGTAACTCTCAGTAAGTTCTTTATTTGGTTTCTAAAAGAGTTTTTAATATACCTTTGTAAATTGCATGCATCATAATAAGCTGGTAGGTTTTTTTTTTGTGTGTGTGTGACAGGAAAGAAAACTGAGGAGTGGAGCACAGATATTTAGCACTCTTTCATACCTGGTACAGACTTAAGTCTCTTGTAGTACTATTTAATTTCGTCTTAATAAAATCCCCAAACGTCCTTTTATCTTCCTACTGAGTGCTATTCTGTTCAAGGAGCAGAGGTAGATATTTCAAGACGAGTGAAACAATCCTATTTTCCAGGCACTCCACTCCATTCTAGATTCTCAGGTCCTCTTTTATAGGACTTAAGGAAGAAGCCAGCAAGAGTTAAGGTTGCCTGCCCTTTGGCTATGAAGTCTTGAGAGATAGGGAATGTTTTCTTCAAGCTGCCATGATTTCTTACAGGGTAGAGATCAGACCTTGGGAGTGGAATACTGTTCAACACAGTGTCAATAGTTTCATTTTAGCATTGAGGAAAGAGCTCTAATCCTACATCTTATAGAGAGCTAATATCCAAAATATATAAAGAACCACAGAAGTTAGAATCAAAAACAAACAAACAAAATAAAACAAAAACAAAACAAAAATCAAACAAATATCCCAATTAAAAATGGGGTACAGGGCTGGTGAGATGGCTCAGTGGGTAAGAGCACCCGACTGCTCTTCCGAAGGTCTGGAGTTCAAATCCCAGCAACCACATGGTGGCTCACAACCATCTGTAACAAGCTCTGACGCCCTCTTCTGGAGTGTCTGAAGACAGCTACAGTGTACTTACATATAATAGATAAATAAATCTTAAAAAAAATGGGGTACAATTCTATTCCATTGATATATCTGTCTGTCATTGTACCAGTACCATGCAGTTTTTAATCACAATTGCTCTGTAGTACAGCTTGAGGTCAGGGATGGTGATTCCACCAGAAGTTCTTTTATTGTTGAGATTAGTTTTTGCTATCCTAGCTATTTTGTTATTCCAGATGAATTTGCAAATTTCCCTTTCTAACTCTGTGAAGAATTGAATTAGAATTTTGATGAGGATTGCATTGAATCTGTAGATTGCTTTCAGCAAGATCAACCATATGAAGTATCCAGTACCCCCAGAGCTCCCTGGGAATAAAACACCAACCAAAGGAAACATATGGTGGGACTCCTGGCTCCAGCTGCATATGTAGCAGAGGATGATCTAGTCAGTCATCAATGAGAGGAAAAGCTCTTGGTCCTGTGTAGGGTCTATGCCCCAGTATAGGGGAATGCCAGGGCCAGGAAGCAGCAGTAGGTGGATTGGTGAGCAGGGAGAGGGGGAAGGGGATAGGGGGTTTTCAGAGGGGAAACCAGGAAAGGGGATAACATTTGAAATGTAAATAAAGAAAATATCTAATTAAAAAGAGAAAAAATGGGTTACAGAGCCAAACAGAGTTCTCAACAGAGGAATCTTCAATAGTCAAGAAGCATTTGAAGTAATGTTCAACATCTTTAGTCATCAGGGAAATGCAAGGAAATACAAATCAAAACAGCTCTAATCAGAATGTATAAGATGAAAAACTCAAGTGACAGCACATGCTGGCAAGGATGTGGAAAAAGAGGAACACTACTTCATTGCTGGTGGGATTGCAAACTTGTACAACCACTCTGGAAATCAATCTGTCAATTCCTCAAGAAATTGGAAATAGTTCTACCTGAAGACCCAGCTAGCTATACAGCTCCTGGGCATATACCCAAAAATGCTCCACAGTATCTCAAGGGCACATGTTCCACCTTGTTCATAGCAGCCTTATTAGTAGTAGCCAGAAACTGGCAGCAACCCAGTTGTCCTCAGCAAATAAATACAGAAAATATGGTTCATTTACACAATGGAATACTATTCAGCTATCAAAAACAAGGACATCAAGAATTTTACAGGTAAATGGATGGAACTAGAAAATATCATCCTGAGTGAGATAACCCAGACTCAAAAGGACATGCATGGTGTGGACTCACTGATAAGTGGATATTAGCCAAAATAAGTTCAGAATATCCATGTTACACCCTACAGAACCAAAGAAGTTAAATAAAAAGGAAGGCCACAGTGAAGATGTTTAGATCTCACTTAGAAGGGGGAACAAAATAGTGATGTGAGACAGAAATAGGGAGGTACCTGAATGGGAGAAGGGAGATGGAGGGGAGTAGTGGGCAGAATCAGGTGCTGGGGGTGGGGGTGGAGGGACAGGAGAGAGGCCCAGAGGACCGGGTTTATGAATGAAAATATGCAGCTGCAAAGGGTGGGTGGGGGTGTGGGAATCTCTAGAAAGTCCCAGAGACCTGGAATTGAGGAGGCACTGAGAACTCAATGTGCCTTAGCCAAAATGTTCCAAAATGTTCCACAGTGGGAATGTGGAACCTGAAGAGACCATACCCAGTAGTCTAACAGAACCCCCAGTGGAGGGATGGAGACATCAACCTATCTACAAAACTTTTGACTCCAAACTGCTCCTATCTTAAAGAAAGCAGGGACAAAAAGTGGAGCAGAGGTTGAAGGAATGGCCAATCAGCGACTGACCCAACTTGAGATGCATCCTGGGTAGGCACCAAACCCTCACAGTATTACTGATGCCATGCTGTGTTTTCAGACAGGAGCCTGGCATGGCTGTCCTCTGAAATCCTCTACCAGAAGCTGACTGAGAAAGATGTAGATATCTACTAGCAACCTTTGGGCTAAGGTCAGGGACCACTATGGAAGAGTTAGGGGAGGGACGGAAGAAACTAAAGAGGTTGGTAACCACATAGGAAGAAGAACAGTGTCAGCTAACCTGACCCCTGGGAGCTTAGAGAGACTGAGCCTCCCACCAAAGAGCATACCCAGGCTGGTCTGAGGCCCCTGGCATTTACAAAGCTGCCTTTTTCCCCCCATTTTTTATTAGGTATTTAGCTCATTTACATTTCCAATGCTATACCAAAAGTCCCCCATACCCACCCACCCCCACTCCCCTACCCACCCACTCCCCCTTTTTGGCCCTGGCGTTCCCCTGTACTGGGGCATATAAAGTTTGCAAGTCCAATGGGCCTCTCTTTGCAGTGATGGCCGACTAGGCCATCTTTTGATACATATGCAGCTAGAGACAAGAGCTCCGGGGTACTGCTTAGTTCATATTGTTGTTCCACCTATAGGGTTGCAGTTCCCTTTAGTTCCTTGGGTGCTTTCTCTAGTTCCTCCATTGGGGGCCCTGTGGTCCATTCAATAGCTGACTGTGAGCATCCACTTCTGTCTTTGCCCCTTCTTAGAATAGGAAACAAAGCTGCCTTTTCTGTCCTCAATGGGAGAGGATGCACCTAATCCTGCAGACTTATGATGCCCCAGGGTAGGAGAATACCCAGGGGTGGGACACCCTCTCAGAGGCCAATGGGAGAGTAGTAGGGGAAGAACTCTGCTAGAGGGTAATGGGAGGGAGCAATATTTGGTATGTAAATAAAGAAGATAATTAATAAAAATAAATGTTTGAATAGATCAATGACAATTATTTATTTCTATTTACTAATAAAGACATTTTAATACATGTCTTAAAGAAAAATCAGATTTTTCAGTGATTACAAAAATTATCTTCAGAACACACTGAACTTATTTATATTCTGTATACCTTGAACATAACTTAAAGTAGGTACAGGAAAGAAAGGCATCTAGCTCACTGAAAGGCACTATTTGCTGTTGTTATCTTTTTCTTGCCTCTCCTACTTCCCTCTTTGTCATCTACAAATACAACTAAATAAGCTTCATTTATGAAGTCTGGGATGATCTGTTTAAAAAGCAAGGCATTTTTTTTTAACTATCCTTCTGTAATAAGAAACTAAGTACATTTTTTTTGTGAACCACCACTAAATATCAGATATTATTCATGCTGTAATTTGAAAAGAAGGTAGGAGAAAATTGTCTCCTCTCTGCCTCTGCATAATTCACCCCTGGGAGCACAGAAAGCACCAGAGAACAATGGAAATGGAAAATTCGTGACTCTCATCACTAATACTTTAGTCTTGAGTGAACTACAGTCATGATTTTCCAACAAGAGTCTGTCACGAAACCAAGGAAACTTCAATTCAAAAATTCATGCTTTCAGAAGTGTTTGCTTTGCTCAAACTGATGAAATTCATCGCTGGAACAAGATTTTATGCAAATAGTAAGACTTGTTGAGTTGAATTCTGCTTTAGAGAGAACTACAAATTACAAAATTGCAGTGCAAAGTCCAGAACTGATCCTAGTGGGAAGAAGAAAGCAAGGATCCTACTAAGAGGGGAATAGTATCTTCACAGTAAGGCATGCTGATGTGTGCCTGTGATTCCAGCAGTATTAACGATTAAAGAGGAAGATGGTGAGTTGTTGACCAGCCTGGAGTGCACAATAGACTCTGTTTCATAGCAACAAAATAAAAGCCTAAAATGCTCTAGAGTTCCCTTAGCTCTATGAGACACCCCTCCTTGTGAAGGATATTTGAACTTGGAGACACTAAAAATAGATTTTAGGTAAGTTAGACTAGATATAATGGCTGACCAGTGGCAAGATTCATAATAAGTAAACTGGAACAATTTAATGTTTTCCTAGAGCAGAAGTTTTCAGAAGGATCAACACGTATTTTAGTGCTAGAGGAATCAAACAAACAAACAAACAAAACCCCACATATTTTGGTAATATCATGTATGATTCAGAGTAAAAGAAAAATAACTCTGGTGATATTAATGTTAAGCTGCCCTTGTTTGGTGATTTACAGATATTCACAGACTTATAGGTCATTAGAATGAACTTCTTCATAATCATCACCATGTAAAACCAAGACTGAGTAGCACTCAGTCATAGTCAGAACAATGGACAGCTACCTCCCAAGTCATGCCTTTGGTAGGAAAGTGATGTCCTGAATTTCCTGGATGGTCATTTCAGTCTGGAACCAGGAGCCATAAACCTTAACAGATTACTGTATACCATGCTGGCTTTCTAGGAAAGAGCAGGAAAGCTATGATTACATTCTATTGAATGTATATAAATATTCTTAATTATCTGATAAGAAAACCTACCAAGGAAAGCTCTCTGCTCCAGACCACTCAGAAATAATGTGACATGTGACTAAAAATGTCCATCTGGGTAATGATCCCTATCTGTAAAATTCTTTTAGAATTCTTGTAACAAATAATGAATTGGTCTTGATTAATGTAGTTTGAATAATTAAAAAGATTTTCTGAATATAAAATAACAATTTAATATTGTTAATATGGTTTTGAGCAAAATTCAATACCCAAAAATCTGACAAATTATGTATCTCTTCATTCAAACATGATGCATCATGGGAAGTTTCTAGAATAACAGACTTTGCTTTCTAGAGTAGATTTGTAATTCCCTTTAAAAAGTTAGTACACTGAACAGAATTGTATCTGAATACGTAGTTTTCCAGGAACTTGATGAAGCGTGTAGTCTCCATTGATAGTTTCCTGTACAGTATTTTATGGCTTCAGCTTGGAGAACTGTGTCTTAATTAGTGTTCTATGACATTATTACTAAGGCAACTATAAGAGAAACCATTAATTGGAGGCTTGCTTACATTTTCAGGGGTTTTGTCTTTTATTATCATGGCAGGAAGCATGGTAGGATGTATACAGATGCTGGAGCAGTAACTGAAAACTACATTCTCATCCATAGCATGGGGGGGGGGGAGAGAGAGAGAGAGAGAGAGAGAGAGAGAGAGAGAGAGAGAGAGAGAGAGAATGAATCATCAATGAGCTCTTGAAACTTTAAAAAACAGCCTCTAACATGGTCACATCTCCTAATACTTCTGAAATTGTCCCATTCCCTGATTAATAAGCATTCAAATATATGTAGACATTCTTTTTTTGGGGGGTGGGGGGCTCGAGACAGGGTTTCTCTGTATAGCCCTGGCTATCCTGGAACTTACTTTGTAGACCAGGCTGGCCTGGAACTCAGAAATCTGCCTGCCTTTGCCTCCTGCTGGGATTAAAGATGTGCACTACCACGCCCGGCATATGGGGATATTCTTATTCAAACCACCAGAGTGCCTAAAAGCAATCAGTGGCTAGAGCCATCTGATAAACAATTATTAGACATAAAAAGGAATTAAAAAAATATTAAAGTCGATAGCTTACACAGTCAATTTGGTATGGATAGCCTTGTTTTCATTTTAGTGGAAAGTTTATTAGTCTGATTTTATCACAGAATACATCTATTATTTAGACTTTATATTTTAATGAGTTAATTGTGTTTTTTGTGCCCCCCCTCTTGTGTGTGTGTGTGCGCGTGCATGTGCATGTGTGTTTTGTATGGGTATATGTGTCTTTGCATGCACATAGGGAGGAAAGGTGTTGATGTTAGTGTGTTCTTCAGTTACTCATCACCTTATCTTTTGAAATGTTCTATTTTTCACAGACAACAGAGCTTGACACTTCAGCTGGACTGGGCAATTAGTATGGCCCTGGGATTTGCTTTCCTCTACCCCTAGCTTTGGGGTTTGAAATGGGGGATTACCATGCCTTTTTTTTTTTTATGTAAACTCTTTTTTTGGCTTTTAAAATATATTTTATATTAATCTTTGAGAATTTCAAAGATGTATATAATTTAGTTTGACCAGGTTCTTGATTAAATTTAATTAATTGTCTGTGCTTTGGGGAGCCATTGATAGTTTATCTCAGAATAACAAAGCCTCAAACACATTGCTCTCTTAACTAAACTTCTTTGAATTCTTCTTAATTTTGAAACTGGATATGCAAAAATAAGTATGTTCAAACTGTAGAAACAATATGGCTTGTATTCAATATAGCAAACAGTGGAAAGAAAAAAATATACCTTAAGAATGAGCTATTTAGGTAAATTATGCAAAATACATATTTTTTATAAAAATAAAATTTTAATATAGTTTCTTTTTGATCCTATAATCAATGTCCATGTACCTCATCAACTCTGTCAAATAATATCTAAAAGCAAGGTAAGGCTCAAGGATATTATCTATAATAAATATGAAAATATACATTTGTATATGTTCATGAATTATTTTTGTACGAATGTGAAGCTTGAGTTGGAATAAAGATTCCTTTACAATCTGTGCTTTTGTATAGTTTCAGTTTGCTAGCTAACTACATATATATGCCTTTTCCTTATTAATGAAATGATTTAAACAGTGGTACATTTAAACACCAAAGAAATCATGAACTTATTTCCACTTTGTATCAGGTGGTTTGCTTTTCCTGTGTGTCTTTTTGAGTAGGTTCTCCGCTGCATTCCTGTTAGAATGCTCTTCAGTCTTGTTGGCTCTTCTCAGATCTATGTTACAAATGACCATTGTTATTTACCTACTTTTCCTTATGTATTTTGAGGATTATTTTAATACTTATTTTAAAAATGGCATTTCTGAAAGTGACTATATATTTTCATGTACCATAATGAGAGCATACACATAAGATTTTTTTCTTTCCTCTTCCTTTGGGTGGCAGCTACTTAGACATTTTCCTGTGCATTTTATGCAATCCCTTTATCATTGAGCTATATCTCTCTTTCATAAGGCAGATGGTTAAGAAATAAGATAATTATTATTTATTATTCTTTTATTATATTATAGCTTTAATGAATTCTAAAGAAAAAGTAGACACATTTTTATTTATTCACCACAATGATGCAAATTGGCTTCATATTAAATTAACATTTCATGAGTCTTTAAGTGCACACATTAGAAAAGATATGGCTTTACTTCTATTTGAAAAATTATAGCAGCAATATTAGCCCACTATTAACATCTTTCTAAAATTGAGGTGTCAGAGTAGTTTCTCTTTATCTAGAAAATAAATCCACACAATTTGTTTATTTTTTCCTTCAGGCTGTTCTTTATTTGTAGAGCTGAAGATGACACCTGGAGCCTTGCACACACTAGAGCGACATCGTCAGTACACAGACATGCATATCTCAACTGCAATGATTGTGACTGCACAGGTTTTTAAATAAAGTCATTTCTGTATGACAGGAATTATAGTTATGCATTTACCTCAAGCCTAAACTGCCTTTAATTTAGATGAGGCTCAGAAAACCACATCATGCTTACTGCACCTACACAATGTATTTTTCAAATTTATCTTTAATGCACTACTGAATGACCTGAAACAGGAAAAAAGGTGTCTTAGCTCTCAAAAGCTCTATAAAAAGGAAAACTTTTTATTACTAAAGTAATATGGATTCAGAGTTGAGTCAGAAGTGAATTCCATGTGGACAGAATGGTCTCTGTTTCTATTCTTAGCTCAATGGCTGACTGCTAGCCCAGTCAAAGCCAAGACCGGCAGCTTGGGGATTCACAGTAGGAGAGGCTTCTTTTCTGATGCTTCTGGAGAGGAAATAGTCTTCCTTCCTGAGAATGTTAAAGTACTTAAAAAAAGAAAATAAAACAAAAACATGAAAAGATTTTCAAATATGGCTGATAAGATAAAATCAGTAAATTTAATTTGTCTTCTTTTATGCCTTGATTTTAATACATGTCTGTGCCTCAGATTGAAACTTCTTTATGTCAAATCTTCTAAAAAGACCACCCTTCTTATCATCTTTATACATTCCAATGTAGAGACTGATCACAAGGACTAAAGATTTATGGATTAATTTTAATTCATTTAAGAAAGCAATATACTCCGCAGGCACTTTTACAGTATTCATCACTCATAGAATCTAGCTGTTCATAAAACATTTTGAGTCCATGTTATATTATGCTAATACTATATGAACAATGATTATTCAGCAATTAGATGCAGTCTGTGATTTTATAGAGCTTATGTTCTTCAGGGAGAAATGACAACTAAATCGTTACAGAGATTCACACATCAATAAACTGTGCCGACCCTTTTCTATGAGGAGAAGAGAATTCAGATCGGCAGTCCAGGTATGACGCATCTGTGAACTGAGACCTAAAGATGAGCTGGAGTTAGGCACACTAAGGATACATTTGTGTAGATCTCATGGAAAACAAAAGTCAAAAAAGGACAGAACTTAGCTTCCAGTAAATTTGAAAGGCCAGAAACTGTTGGGACTTGAATACAAAGGGAGGCACGATTGAGCCATAGAGAACCTGGAGGGTTAGGTTATGGCTCTTATAATGTACTCCAAGTTAGTCAGGGTGTGAATGGCTGGATTGGGGCACAATATCACAATCCTCTGTTAAAAAATGCAGTTTGCCAAAAATTCAAATGACAGCAGATGCTGGCGAGGATGTGGAGAAAGAGGAACACTCCTCCATTGTTGGTGGGATTGCAAGCTTGTACAACCACTCTGGAAATCAGTGTGGCGGTTTCTCAGAAAATTGGACATGGTACTACCGGAGGATCCCGCAATACCTCTCCTGGGCATATATCCAGAAGATGTTCCAACTAGTAAGAAAGAAACATGCTCCACTATGTTCATAGCAGCTCTATTTATAATAGCCAGAAGCTGGAAAGAACCCAGATGCCCCTCAACAGAGGAATGGATACAAAAACTGTGGTACATTTACACAATGGAGTACTACTCAGCTATTAAAAAGAACGAATTTACGAAATTCCTAGGCAAATGGTTGGACCTGGAGGTCATTATCCTGAGTGAGGTAACCCAATCACAAAAGAACTCAAATGATATTTACTCACTGATAAGTGGATATTAGCCCAGAAACCCAGAATACCCAAGATATAAGTTACAATTTGCAAAACACATGAAACTCAAGAAGGAAGACTCAAGTGTGGACTCTTTGCCCCTTCTTAGAATTGGGAACAAAACACCCATGGAAGGAGTTACAGAGACAAAGTTTGGAGCTGAGACAAAAGGATGGACCATCTAGAGACTGCCATATCCAGGGATCCATCCCATAATCAGCCTCCAAACGCTGACACCATTGCATACACTAGCAAGATTTTGCTGATAGGACCCTGATATAGCTGTCTCTTGTGAGACTAAGCTAGCAAACGCATAAGTGGATGCTCACAGTCAGTTAATGGATGGATCACAGGGCCCCCAATGGAGGAGCTAGAAAAAATACCCAAGGAGCTAAAGGGAACTGCAACCCTATAGGTGGAACAACATTATGAACTAACCAGTACCCCGGAGCTCTTGACTCTAGCTGCATATGTATCAAAAGATTGCCTAGTCGGCCATCACTGGAAAGAGAGGTCCATTGGACACGCAAACTTTGTATGCCCCAATACAGGGGAACACCAGGGCCAAAAAGTGGGAATGGGTGGGTAGGGGGGGTAAGGTATGGGGGACTTTTGGGATAGCATGGGAAATGTAAATGAGGAAAATACCTAATAAAAAAGAAAAAAAAAAGAAAAAATGCAGTTTGCTTTCAATGTGAACCATAAATTGGGTATGAATAGAGATAGAAGCTCAGGTTTAATAAGGAATTGAAAGTAATAGCATAAGTGAAGGATCATATTGATACTATCCTCATGAGACAGGGCGTCTCAATTTCTGTGTCTCACACAGAGATGTTTAATAAAATAATTACAGAATAATGTTTTCTGGCTTGAAATCCATTGAACCCTTTCCTGAACTCTCTAAGAACTCTAAATATTCAAAATCCTGTAATTTTCATAGATTATCTACTATAACCCATCATTGTATCAACCTCAGGGATCAGGGAGGTTACTGCAAGCATTTATTACCAGGGACTTTGAACCCTGAGTTCAAAAACGTGTTCTCTGCTATACAACCTTTTTTTTTAAAGGTATAATTTTGTTTTATATGAATTGCTGTTTGCCTGTGCGTAAGTCTTTGTGAAGGTATTGGGTCCCTTAAAACTAAAGTTACAGACAGTTTTGAGCTGTCACGTGGGTGGTAGGAATCGAAACTTGGCCCTCTGGAAGAGCAAGCCAGTGCTCATAATTGGTGAGCCACCTTTTGAGCCCTTACAATCTTTATTATATGTAATGGTTAGTTTTATGTCAACTTTGTACAAACCGGAATCATTTGTTAAGAGGGAATTTCAATTGCAAAAATACTCCTACAAGACTGACCTGTGAGGAAGCTGTAGCACATTTTTTTTTTATTGATAATTAATGTGGGTTCATCCAGGTCACTGTGGATGGTGCTGGATAATATAAAAGATATTGATTAGCAAGCTTTAGGAAGCTAGTCAGAAAGCAGAATGCTTCAGCTCCTGCCTTCTGGTTCCCACTTCCAGCTTCTTCCGTGTATACCTAAATAACAGACTACACACAGTAAGATGAACTCCCCAAGATACTTTTCATAATGGTGTTTTATCACAGTGATAGAACCTTATATAAGACATTATTTGAAAACTCCCTTTCTTTAAAATTTATTACATTTTTCAGCATGGACCTAAATCATTGTTTTAGACAAAATGTAAAAAGAATAAGTACAATTGCTAGTTTCCTATGCAGCAGTTCCTAAACCTCTGGATATATTGCCAATCAAGTATTTAACAGAGCTGCTGAATCTTACTGATAATAGTCACCATTCATAAACAATTTATAATAGCAAAGGTCTGGCATATGTTCATTGTTTATGGTAAAGTAAAAGATATAGAAATTAATTTTGGTGGAGGATAATTTGAATTGCTCATTATTTAAAAGGAAACTTGAAATAATTTCTGAGCTGAGAATAACTTCTGAACTGAGAGCGATGGAGTGTTTTCCTGACATGTTCAAGGTTTTATATTTATGGGTTTATATTTATATAAAGAAAGAGAAAAAATGAAAAAAGAAAGACATCCCTTTAGGCATTTTAAATAGTAATGATAGAATTGACCAAAAAAAAAAAAAACCCAGCTATTATGACCATAGCCATGCCATTATTATATAATAACTTATTATCTGAATTACAAATAACACCTGCTCTTAGAGTTGTTTTGGTCCTGTTGAACAAACACAGGTTTCTAGGGAAAAACAAGCAGAGAGTGTAGCTGCTGGTGAGCCTGGTCTGCAGAGAGGACCATATCAGAAGTGTTGATTATTTTGAAGTACAATATTACTTTGTGTAAGTTTCTCCATGAAAAGGGCATGTGTCAAAGCCCCGAGGAAGGAATGGCTACAAATAATGCTTATTTATGGCTTTCAAAAAGATGCCTTTAGTTTGAGAGACTATTGTTTAAAGGAAATTTTAAGGAAGCAAAGAATCTCCCTCTGCTGTCCTCGCCTATCTGAATCTCATTAATTAAAAACAGAGTCTGCTCCTGGTAACCATCTTTTAATGCTTGTTCTATATCCCAGGAGCCAAAAGCTTTGAGCAAGTTCTGGCTGCAATAGCTCTTGTAGTTAGGCCATGCACACCAATAAATTATTAGGTACAGTTTTGAATTATTTGTTCCTTTGAGAAGTCATTAGTTCTCCCTTCTACAGTGTTTATATGTGAGAACAAATGGAGCAGGGTTAATTATAATGTTTTGAGCAATAATAAACGGTTGTTGAAACCAGTCCTTCTGTTTGTTATTCTAACACAAAGTACTATATTTTTCTGGCAAAAGGAGGGTAAGTAATTAATAAAACAAATGCAGATAGTGTATGAAAAGGAATGGGAACTGCTGTTCATTCAGAAACAGCCTCTGAATTTTAAATCCTGTTTCGTCATGAATATTAAAGATTTTGGGGGCAGCCATCTTACTTTTCTTATCCAAAATGCAAATTATTAAAGTAGCTAATTTATAGGACTAGGTTATAATTTCTTTCAGTGTTAGTATACTCTTTATCTTTTCTCTTCATCTGTGAGCTTCATGATTAGAAATCCCCCTTTTCCATATCTAGATAAGAATTATTTTGAAATACACATGGAAAGTAAATGTCATCTTCCTTAAAGATAAGCTTTGTCTTTAGAGTATGACGGAAACAGTTCAATAACTATGCGAACATTAAAATATCAATATAAGTTTACTAAGTTAATTAATATTAGTTCAACTAATATGAATTAAATAAAACCCCAAAGGCTCCCTTGGATATTGTACTGGCTAGTTTTGTGTCAAGTTGACACAGGCTAGAATTATCACAGAGAAAGGAGCTTCAGTTGGGGAAATGCCTCGACAAGATCCAGCTGTAAGGCGTTTTCTCAATTAGTGATCAAGGGAGAAAGGCCCCTTGTGGGTGGGACCATCTCTGGGCTGGTAGTCTTGGGTTCTATAAGAGAGCAGGCTGAGCACGCCAGGGCAAGCAAGCCAGTAAAGAACATACCTCCATGGCCTCTGCATCAGCTCCTGCTTTCTGACATGCTTGAGTTCCAGTCCTGACTTCCTTTGGTGATGAACAGCAGTATGGAATTGTAAGCTGAATAAACCTTTTCCTCCCCAACTTGCTTCTTGGTCAGATGTTTTGTCCAGGAATAGAAACCCTGACTAAGACAAATATCAACTCTTGAACCCAATCTAGTCGCCTCTCTGGTTTAAGACAAGCAATATCAGACTAACTGAGAATAGTTTGATGGTTCTGAAATGGTTGACAAGTGCCCAGGTCATGACTGACTTCATCTTTAAAGTGCACACAGAATTATTCCTTTACTGTGAAAATTTATTTTTAAGAGATCTTTATTAATAAATTGAAGTATGATATGTACTTAAGCAGAGTTGACATTATCAAGAAAGTTGCCCTGAGATAGTAAGAGGTTGACAGACCCACTATTTAATGAAGAGAGCTTTAAAAAAAGAAAACATGTTAGGCTTGAAAATCATAATAGCAAATTTATACTTAAATTTATTAATTTCTCAAAAAATAACAAAGCTCTTGTTAAAGTAGAAGAGAATCCAGTAATTTATCTTTCTTCTGCAATTGAAGTAATAGAATCATCTTCTACCCTTGCTAACACACACACACACACACACACACACACACACACACACACACACTCTGTAGTGCAGGCTGGCCTTGAACTCAGATATCCACCTGCCTCTGCCCCCTAAGTGCTGCGTTTAAAGGCATGTACCATCACTGCCAGTACCCACAGAGCTTCCAGAGACTAAATCACCAACCAAAGAGTACACATGGTGGGACTCATGGCTCCAGCTGCATATGTAGCAGAGGATGGCCTAGTTGGTCATCAATGGGAGGAAAGGCCCTTGGTCCTGTGAAGGTTCTATGCCCCACTACAGTGTAATGCCAGGGCCAGAAAGTGGGAACAGGTGGGTTGGGGAGCAGGGGGAGAGGGAGTGAATAGGTGGAGGGGGTTTTTGAAAGAGAAATCAGGAAAGGGGCAACATTTGAAATGTAAATAAAGTAAATATCTAACACACACACTACGCACACATACTGTGTATGTGTGCGTAGTGTGTGTGTATGTGTGTGTATCCTCAGTTGTCTTCTGATCAATAGTGAGGTTATTCTTGTAAAATACATCATCTACAGGTTATAAATGGAAAAGTCATCTTGTTCCCTAGAGCTCTTTACCCTATCAGATAAATAAAAATTAGATGTCAAGAATAGTCAAGAATTAAGGCACTCAGGAATATATATGTATGTTATTAGTCACTCATCTATTATGTATGAACTAAAAACACATTTTCAAAATAATACAACTGAAAGCAATAGAGAAAATCTTTGAGGAATTTAAATAAGAATTTCCAAATGTTTGGTGATAAAATTAATCTAGTACAGTTACATATTTTGGAGCTAATCCTGACATCACAAATTAATATTTTTAAAGTAAAATTTGGAAACATAACGATCTACTTTTGCTTTTGTGGGGTAAATTTAAACATGCCATTCTCTGAAGCCTTTTTACCAGGAGACTCAAGTTAGGGTAAAGCTGTATCTTCTGTATACTTTATTGACATTTTCATCCACTTTGAAGGTAGTAAATTTCAGACATTTCTTTCTCACTGTTCTTGAGTCTGGGAAATCTATCATTAAAGCATCACTGGGTTACGTGCCTGGAGAGGCCAGATTTCTGGATCACAGATGGTGTGTTATTGCTGTGATCTCACATGAAAGAAGATCAAATGTCATGAGAGCTGCAATCCCATTCTCAGACAGGTCGCCATCATAGCCTTGAAGTCTACATCTTCTAATACAAGATTTTGTGGGCCAGGAGGTCAATATATAAGAAAGGAAGGGGCTCACAACAAAGGTCTGGAGTTTCCACTAGAATCACATAATCTGTCCATTCAGATGGTTGCAAGAGCTCCTACAGCAGGCCTGAGCACTGGTCAGATTCTACTGTGGTCAGGGGAGATATTTATTAAGAAATAACAGAGAACGCAATGGGATGGGACATGCCCGTCTTCATCACTTGGTGGGCTTCAGTCTCTCAAATGCCCTGACTGCTCTTTACAGTTTTGTTTCTGTCTTAATTGAGAATGGGTTGCATGGCAACACTGCTCTCTCTGCAAGGTTTTGCCATTACATTGGCTTTTAATACATCATGACTGAGTTCTAAAAAGAGTGCAGAACAAATCATTTTGTCTTGGTTTGGTATTTGACTTTGGGCCTTGCACAGGGATTCTAATACTCACCTCTAAGCCTTGGTAAGCTCTCATTTCAGCACATGTTAATCTTCACCTTTAGCTCAATTTGTAAGCCTGAAAGCCAAGCCAAGGAAATGATAGAGTACTTGTAGCCGTGTGTATTTGAGTGTTTGTGTGTTTGAGAATGTTTGTCTAGGTTTGGTTTTTATAGGCATCATAAATCATGACTGGGGCTGTAAATTAACAAAAATAATTTAGTAGTTAGAGAACAGAATGTTATACACTATGTACCATATTTATTCAGAATTTAAGAAAAACACAGTGTTCATCTAGATGACCTTTTGGATTCCATTTAAAACTATGTGCTGTCTGCTTTGGCTAGCTCATTTCTCATGCTCAATAACTACTAGAGTTAGGGTTTTTTTTTTTTTTTTTTCTTCTCCTTTCTCCAGAAGCATTTTCTTGAGCCTTCAGGGTTTGTTATCTGACTTATAATAATAATGTTTATTTGTATACCATTCTCTAACAAAGGAAACTAGTGCTGGTCCCATTGAAATGTGCAATGTGTACAGGGGGAGAGTGTGCTTATTTTTAAATTGAATGACTTTTCTCACGAAGCAATCCACCAACATTAGGTTCCTTGTACTTTAAAAATGCATTAGAATTCTGTGGTCAGCAGTAAAATACACATGTTTGCATGCACACTTTCCCTATACCAGACATTGTCTGAAGTTCTAAAGGAAGAAGCATAATAGACATAAAGTTGCCACTGTGCTGTGCACAGAACAACAAGCCCAGAAGAACTGAAAAGGTACTGAACATGTGCCTTGAAGGTGAAGCAACGGAGGTAAGGGGTTGTTGCCAGCTTGTTCTGTAATGTGTTGAGAGGCCTTTTGGAGAAAATGCTGACTGAATTGGATTGCAATTGTAAATTACAATAGTAAAACCCAGAAGATTTGGAAGATTTTGTTAAGTGAGCAAGAGGATAAGTCATTTTAAGTTTAGAAATAGACACAAATAGAAGCCCAGGATGCTATGTAGACAGACTCCTGAAAAAGAGACACCTACCGAGGTGGTAGTGATATTTGAATCAACAGGGATACAAAAAACTCATTCTTCATTGTTAATGTATATGTTGTGAGGGCTTTAAAACGAAAAGGATGTGGTAAAATTTGCTGGGCAGATGTTGACAAAACAAATGATGGCTTTTTTTTTCTTTTTTAAAATATTTTTTCTTAGGTATTTTCCTCATTTACATTTCAAATGCTATCCCAAAAGTCCCCCATACCCTCCCTCCCCCTACTCCCCTACCCACCCACTCCCACTTTTTGGCCCTGGCATTCCCCTGTACTGGGGCATATAAAGTTTGCATGTCCAATGGGCCTCTCTTTCTAGTGATGGCCAGCTAGGCCATCTTTTGATACATATGCAGCTAGAGTCAAGAGCTCTGGGGGATACTGGTTAGTTCATATTGTTGTTCCACCTATAGGGTTGCAGATCCCTTTAGCTCCTTGGGTACTTTCTCTAGCTCCTCCATTGGGGGCCCTGTGATCCATCCAATAGCTGACTGTGAGCATCCACTTCAGTGTTTGCTAGGCCCCGGCATAGTCTCACAAGAGACAGCTCTATCTGGGTCCTTTCAGCAAAATCCTGCTAGTGTACTGGGCATATATCCAGAAGATGTTCCAACTAGTAAGTAAGATACATGCTCCACTATGTTCATAGCAGCCTTATTTATAATAGCCAGAAGCTGGAAAGAACCCAGATGCCCCTCAACAGAGGAATGGATACAAAAAATGTGGAACATTTACACAATGGAGTAGTACTCAGCTACTAAAAAGAATGAATTTATGAAATTCCCAGGCAAATGGTTGGACCTGGAGAACATCATTCTGAGTGAGATAAATCACACTCAGATGATCCTGAGTCCCAATCACAAAAGAATTCAAATGATATGTACTCACTGATAAGTGGATATTAGCCCAGAAACTTAGAATATCCAAGATATAAGATACAGTTTTCGAAACACATGAAACTCAAGAAGAATGAAGACCAAAGTGTGGACACTTTGCCCCTTCTTAGAATTGGGAACAAAACACCCATGGAAGGAGTTACAGAGACAAAGTTTGGAGCTGAGACAAAAGGATGGACCATCTAGAGACTGCCATATCCAGGGATCCATCCCATAATCAGCCTCCAAATGCTGACACCATTGCATACACTAGCAAGATTTTGCTCAAATGATGGCTTTTAAGAGACAGCCAGAAGGGTAATTTTAAAAGAGGAAGGTAGTGTCAAAAGGTTTGAAAAGACAGAACCATTAGGTGATTCAGGGCTTAACTAACAAACTAGTATATTGGTGGGTGAATGCAGGAATTCCAACCCTGAATGGGATAGGATCATAACTTTCCTGAAGGGACATAGGTTATTTTTCTTCCCTTCTTTCAGGAAGGAGGGATGGGTCAGTGCACAACAGTTAAGTTTGGCCCCAGGGTTCTGTTTGCTATGAGTCTAGGATAGTGGAATGAGAATGTATTAGTCTGTTTAAGTGAACCTTATTTCTTTACCATTTTCTGCTCTTCAAACATGCCTTTTCACTGCACACAGTTTTCAAGAAGTTATCTTTTCTTTTTTTAATGAATTCTTTTCTGCACATAGAATGAACATACTAGGGTAGAACCCCTTTTTAAGATATCCCATTGAGAGTCATTGCCTCAGATTATTTCAGTAGAACAGAGAGAACAATAAAGATTTTTTTTTTTCTGAATGGCTGAAGGTGGGGATTTTTAAACATGGAGACCACTGAACTATAGGGGAAAGAAGTCATCAGGATGAGAAAAGGCATAAGCAGACCAATGAGAGAGGCAGGATCCAGGCTGAGACTGAAAGGATATTTTCTCACCTCCAGTTGGACTTTGGTTTCTTTCACTAACCATTCCCCACCCTTTAGGATTGCTGACACATTCCAGTAATATCTCCAGCAAATAACCTTTTCTCCCTTTCTTTTATTTTGCTTAAACTAGCTAGAGTCCTTTTGTTGTGGAGTTAAAATTGCTCTAAATTATACCTGAATTGAGACATTCACTCTGCAAAAAAAATTCAGAAATCAATGACAAAAAGTGAACATTGATTGAGGTTTTTTCAACTAAGGTTTGGCAGCTGAAGGTCAAGGAGTAGAAGAAAATGTCCTGAAAAAGCAAGTGAAGTGATAGGTAAATAGACTTGTAGTCAAGATTTAGTAATATAAACACAAAAGTGAAATGTTTTTACCTAAGAGGAGAAGGGTGGAATAAGTTGACAATGGCCAAAGTGGAAAAAGGAATTTCAAGTATGGGGTGTGGATAAGTACTTAATATTGTTAAAGGTTCACCAGCATTGGGGTGGTTCAAAGGCTCTTGACTTAGGCAAATAAATGAAGACTGTGCACTTTGCTTAGGTGTAAAGGGTTTCTGCAAAGAGAGAAGAATGCTGCCTAAAATCAGAGATAAATAATGAATGAGAGAAGCCTGCCCTTAAGGAAAGGAGACAGTAATTAGAAGAAGTTGCTTCATTAGTATGACAGATATTTTAGCCTACTTGATGTGACATGTGAGACAAAGCTGTGTGGTAAAGTTGACACAGTGCCTGCCTGTAGTTTACAGTCTAGTGAGTGGGGAGGCTTACAAGGGAAGCTTTTAAGACATACAACTAAAAACACACACACACACACACACACACACAAGTACTCTACAGTTATTTTGGCTTTATAATGACCTATCAAAGTTTATAAACACACACATGCACAAAGACACACACACCTAAACACAAACACACACACCTATATATATACACACACACACACACACACTACATATAGTCTAAGATAAATTTTGAATTTCAAAGGCAAATAAATTGTTTATAACTTCTTTTCTCGCCAACTTCCCATACAATTCCAATCCACAAGCAGACTGTTCTGCCGAGAGACCAATAGCTTGAGAAGTAGTTCCTTCTCTTCCCTGAGAAATGAGTAATGTGAGGAATGAACAGCCTTAAGTACCACTAACTAGAGAGTGCCGCACTGAGGACTGTTGAAGCAGACAGCAGCATCCAGAGGAATCATACCAGAAATATTAGTTCACTCTTTTTACTTTCTTAATAACAATAAAAAACTATATGTATAACTATATGTATGCTTTCTCTTCACTATAGATCTTTTATTTCAAAGTAGTTATGTAAAGCTCTTTATAAATGAGAAATTTTTGTGTTTTTAATGGCACACTCCTAAGTCTCTTCTTTTTTCCAACAATGGGAAGGTAAAAGAATAAAATTCTACAGTTGGGAGGCTCCTGTTTATGAATTACTCATATTATATTTACAGATATTGAAAAGGACTGCTATGAATTACTACTTTATTGCCTAGCTAGTGTTTCTACATTTAGTAACATTAAAAGTTAATAGTGTCCAAAGACCACTGAAACACTGATATAATTTCTCTAATGTTAGTGTGGGGTAAATACAGAAACTCAGGATACCCAAGATATAAGATATAATTTGCTAAACACATTAAAATCAAGAGAATGAAGACCAAAGTGTGGACACTTTGCCCCTTCTTAGAATAGGAAACAAAACACCCATGGAAGGAGTTACAGAGACAAAATTTGGAAGTGTGACGAAAGGATGGACCATCTAGTGATTGCCATATCCAGAGATCCATCCCCTGATCAGCTTCCAAATGCTGACACCATTGTATACACTAGCAAGATTTTGCTGAAAGGACACAGATATAGCTGTCTCTTGTGAGACTATGCCAGGGCCTAGCAAACACAGAAGTGGATGCTCACAGTCAGCTATTGAATGGACCACAGGGCCCCCAATGGAGGAACTAGAGAAAGCACCCAAGGAACTAAAGGGAACTGCAACCCTATAGGTGGAACAACAATATGAACTAAGCAGTACCCCGGAGCTCTTGTCTCTAGCTGCATATGTATCAAAAGATGGCCTAGTCAGGCATCACTGCAAAGAGAGGCCCACTGGACTTGCAAACTTTATATGCTCCAGTACAGGGGAACACCAGGGCCAAAAAGGGGGAGTGGGTGGGTAGGGGAGTGGGGGTGGGTGGGTATGGGGGACTTTTGGTATAGCATTGGAAATGTAAATGAGCTAAATACCTAATAAAAAATGGAAAAAAATAAAAATAAAATAAAGTTTTCACTAAATCTTTTGAGAATTTCATACAATGTATTTTGAGTATATTTATGCCATGCCCTAAGTCCTTCAAGACCAATCTACCCACTCTTAGCTTCCTATCCACCCAACATTGAGTTTTCTTTAAGAAAAAAAAAACTAATCTAATTTTTTTGTCTAAATAATTGTGTGAGTAGGGCCTGCCCTGGAGTGTGGTCAATCCAACACGGGTCACATTATTTAAGAAAACTGACTGTCTTAAGTGACCCCCAAAATTCAACCAGAGAACTCCTAAACCTGATTTAAAAAAAAAAAAAAACCTTCAGCAAAGAGGTTGGATGTAAAATTAACTCAAACAAATCAGTGGCATTCCTCTACACAAGGATAAACAGGTTGAGAAAGAAATTACGGAAACAACACCCTTTACAATAGTCACAAATAATAAAAAATACCTTGGTGTGACTCTAACTAAAGAATTGAAGGATCTGTATTATAGGAACTTCAAGTCTCTGAAGAAAGAAATCAAAGCTCTCAGAAGATGGAAAGATCTCCCATGCTCATGGATTGGTAGGATTAATACAGTAAAAATGACCATCTGTAAACAATTTGTAGATTCAATGCAATCCCCATCAAAATTCCAACTCAATTCTTCACAGAGTTAGAAAGAGCAATTTGCAAATTAATTTGGAATAACAAAACACCTAGTATATCAAAAATTATTCTCAACAATAAAAGAACTTCTGTTGTAATCACCATCCCGGACCTCAAGCTGTACTACAGTGCAATTGTGATAAAAACTGCATATTGGTATAGTGACAGACAAGTAGATCAATGGAATAGAACTGAAGACCCAGAAATAAACCCACACACCTATGGTCACTTGATCTTTGACAAAGGAGCTAAAACCATCCAGTGGGGGAAAAAGACAGCATTTTTAACAAATGGTGCTGGCTCAACTGGCAGTTAGCATATAGAAAATGCAAATCAATACATTCTTATCTCCTAGGAAAAAGTTCAAGTCCAAGTGGATCAAGGACCTCCACATAAAACCAGAGACACTGAAACTTATAGAGGAGAATGTGGGGAAGAGCCTCGAACATGTGGGCACAGGGGGAATATTCCTGAACAATGGCTTGTTCTGTAAGATCAAGAATCGACAAATGGGACCTCATAAAATTGCAAAGCAGGGTCCCCAATTAATGCAAAGGACACTGTCAATAAGACAAAAAGGCAACCAACAGATTGGGAAAAGATCTTTACTAATCCTACATCTGATAGAGCAATAATATCCAAAATATACAAAGAACTCAAGAAGTTAGACTCCAGAGAAACAACCCTATTAAAAATGGGGTACAGGGCTAAACAAAGAATTTACAAGTGAGGGATACTGAATGACTGAGGAGCACCTAAAGAAATTTTCAACATCCTTAGTCATCAGGGAAAGGCAAATCAAAACAACCTTGAGTTTCCACTTCATACCAGTCACAATGGCTAAGATCAAAAACACAGGTGACAGTGAAAAAGTAAAACGTAAAAACAAAATTCTAGGCCTTTAGGCCCAGGCTTGGGAATGTGGCCTTTGTGACTCAAGGCTCCAAGGTATGCTAATCATAAAACAGATATCTACATCCCTTCACCCACCCACTTCCTGGGTTCAAGGAGTATTCATTCAAAGAAAGTCACCCTGACCCACCCTGACCATTGCTGGAACCCGCTATGCAAAGGTGCTATTGTTAGGGGCTCTTAGAAACTGTCTTGAGACATAATCCTCACAATTACCAGGTATTCCTTGTGACTCTTGTGACTTTGCACTTCCTTGTGACTCTTAACTGGTATTTTTGATATTTTCCAACAACGCCCTTCCCACTTCCTTGATTTGTGGTTTCTCCCTTTAAATACCCTCTTATGTAGCTACTCGGGGTGCCACGGTCCTCTACCCCTGCATGGTGTATGACCGTAGGCCCAAGAGCGCTCTTGAATAAAAATCTTCTTGCAGTTTGCAGCAAGATCGTTTCTTGTGGGTGATTTTGGGGTGTCACCTCTCCTGAGTCAGAACATGCGGGAGTCCTCACGTTGTGGGTCTTTCAACAGCAGATGCTGGCAAGGATGTGAAGAAAGAGGAACACTCCTCCAATGCTGGTGGGATTGCACACTGGTACAACCACTCTGGAAACCAGTCTGGCAGTTCCTCAGAAAATTATAGATAGTACTACATGAGGACCCAGCAATACCACTCCTAGGCATATACTCAGAAGATTCTTGAACATGTAACAAGAACACATTTTTTCACTATCTTCATAGCATCTTTATTTATAATAGCCAGAAGCTGGAAAGAACCCAGATGTCCATCAACAGAGGATTGGATACAGAAAATGTGGTTCATTTACAGAATGGAGTACTACTCAGCTATTAAAAACAATGAATTTATGAAATTCTTAGGCAAATAGATAGATCTATAGGATATCATCCTGAATGAGGTAACCCAATCACAAAAGAAAACACATGATATGCACTCACTGATAAGTGGAAATTAGCCCAGAAGCTTGGAATACACAAGATACAATTCACAATCCACATGAAACTTGAGAAGAAGGAAGACCAAAATATTCATACTCTGATCCTTCTTAGAAGGGGGAACAAAATACCCATGGAAGGAGTTAGAGAGACAAAGTGTGGAACAGAGACTGAGGAACGACCACCTAGCAACTGTCCCACCTGGCAATCCATCCCATACACAGTCACCAAACCCAAACACTATTGTGCACCCAACAAGTGCTTGCTGACAGCAGCCTGATAATAGCTGTCTCCTGAGAGGCTCTACCAGTGTCTGGCAAATACAGAAGTGGGTGTTCACAGCCATCCATTGGACTGAGCACAGGGTCCCCAGTTAAGGAGCTAGAGAAAGTACCAAGGTGCTAAAAGGGTCTACAACCCTATAGGAGGAACAACAATAAGAACTAACCAGTACCTCCAGAGCTCTCAGGGACCAATCCAGCAACCAAAGAGTATACATGGTGAGACTCATGACTCTAGCTGCATATGTAGCAGAGGATGGCCTAGTTGGTCATCAATTTGAGGAAAGGACCTTGGTCCTGTGAAGGTTTTATGCCCCAGTGTAGGGTAATGCCAGGGCCAGGAAGTGGGAGTGAGTGGGTTGGTGAGCAGGGGAAGGGGGAGGGGAGAGGGGAGGAGTTTTTGGAGGGGGAAATCAGGAAAGGGGATAACATTTGAAATGTAAATAAATAAAAATATCTAATTAAAAATAACTGACTCTCCTACCAGAAACTATCAAATGCAAATATCTTTTAGGCTGAGAGTGGGATTTGGTGTACACCTGCCACTGCTTGTATGCCAGTATTTATCCAGTTTGAGCTTATGAACATTTGGTCATTTAGCCTGGAAAACATGTTCCCTGAAGTCTCCCAACATCTATTCTTTACATTCTTTCAGACTCCTCTTTTGAGAAGATAACTCTGATTTTGTAATATGTATATCCCGTAGAACACTAAATCATCAGGAAATGTTTTAACATTATATCCATTCAGCAGAATAATAATATGAGTCTCCTTATCTCCTAGAGCCTATGATCCATCTTTTCATAGATTATTAACTCTGTTAACAGTGTCAAGAATGAGTTCCATCTCATGAAAATGGCCCTATTTATAGTCACAAAGTGGTTGGTTACATCCATTATATTCATGCCACTCTTGTATTAGTGGGCATATCTTATCATGCCAGTCATTATTTCTCTTTCATTGGTTATATCTGGGTGAGTGTGAAGACATAATTGCTAATTTGACTTGTGTGTGGTAAAGAAAATGTAAGTACACTTATGAAGACAGAGATATATAACAGATGGATGAACTGGAACAAAACCACTTCAGATGAATCTGTCTGCTTTTCAACTTATATGAGTGAGAGAAATGAGATGAAAAGCAAGAATCTGAAGGTCTACTATTGCATGATTAGTATGTTGATGCTAGATCTCACTAGGAACTTCAGTTGTGCCTTTCAATGCATTTCTTGTGCTTCTTCACAGTATGGCAAAAAAAAAATAACAAAAAAATAAATGCACAACCTTTCCAAAATATGCCAAAAGAAGGCACAATATTGTTCCTATTTTCTTTGTAAGCCACTGAAGCTCAAAGAAAGGAAACACTGAGTGTACTATTAATGGGAGACGTGTCAAAGTCTCATGGCATGAAGATGTGACATAGCATTTAGTATGGCTTCCAATTTTCCTAACACATTTTACCTTGAATTATGATGCCATAGAAGATAAGAAAATATTGATTGCAAAGTAAATACGGTTGCCAATGTGAAAGGGAAAATACTGAGCAAGGATTACTGGTCCCACTTAGGAGTAAACAGTCATGACTGTTGGGTGGTTTGTATAAGTTTTAAAATCACTCTCTTTTGTAATTTTAAGATTTATTTTTATTAATTTTAATTATCTATGGGTATAAGCCTATGTGTGGGCATGTGGTTGACTGAGTCAGATGTCCTTGTAGATGAAATTGAAGACTGTTTGTAAGCTTCCTGATGGGGGTGCTGGAAACGAAGCTTAGGTCTTCTCGAATAGAATTATTACTTTTTAGCCTCTTGGAAAGCTCTCTAACCCTTCATTCTACCATTCAGTATAAAAAACTTCTTAATTTCAGGAGTGAAGAGTGATTTAACATAGCAAGATTAATTATCTTTTTAAAAACTATTTATTATTGAAATAAAATGTAAAAAATTTGGCATCAAACATAAAACTGGAATTCCTTATAACCCCATGGAACAAAGAATAGGTGAACGTGTTCATCTCACTTTTAAAAATTGGCTTTAAAAAAAAACAAAAACAACAACAACAACAACAAAAAACAGGGGCAGTTATATCCCCAAAGGTCATCAAAGGCACTTCTTGCTTTTGCTTTATTTGTCCTAAATTTTTTGCAAACTGATGTTAAAGGTCAGTCTGCAGGGGATCACCACTGGCATCCAGTTACTTCTAGTTCTTATGCCATGGTAAAGTGGCAGGACTCATTTACTAATGAATGGAAGGGTCCAGATCTGGTCCTAATCTGGGGAAGGGGCTCGGTCTGTGTTTTTTCACAAAAAGAAGATGGATCTCGATGGCTGCCTGGGAGATTAGTTTGTCAACTGGACACAGATCCTGAATCTTCTAGTAAGTATGACTCTAACCTTGATTATGGCTAAAAATCCTCTTTAGCCAAAAAGTTAAATTAAAGCACAGTCTCCACTCCAAGGGAAGCTGTAAGCCTTTCTGCAATTCTCAAAGTCATCTCCCCCACACCCGGAGCTCTAAGTCTAGCCTGATCTTTGCTAATTTGCAATTGAATGGAGTACCTGGACTTCCCCAAAAGAAGCTTTTGTACTGTGCCTTTCACTGTCTTGTTTTCAAGCAGGTCAGTCAATGCCCTTCAGCCTGACTGCAGGGGTGTGCATCTCCGCCCCCAACAGCAAGCAGGTGGCAGTTATTAATTTTCATCAAGAATTCTAAGTACATATTGTGGCTTTGGTCTGATTTGGGAATAAGGTGTGCTATGAGGGCCGGTTAGCCAATGACGGGCAACCAAATCCCAGATCATACCAATCTAAGACAGGGGTACATGCCAAAAGGCAGTGGTCATTGATATTACACCACAGAGCCATGTTTGTGTGAATTATAACACAAACTCGCTGCATGTAACTTCCGATAATGGAATTGGACGGTTCGAGAGGATTTGAGATCCTAAGACAGGCATGGCCGCCAGCCACCATAATTCCCAGGCAGGACTAAGGAGCATAAATAAATTTTATGCCTCAATCCAGCTTTTTATTAATATTAATAACAGGGAGGAGATGTAGCCTCCCATAAGTCTGAAACATACTAAGCCAGAACCTGACCTTGCTGCCACTAAGAAGATTATCTAGCGCGGAGCCTTCCTCCCTAGATTGCTCTATTGTTCTGCCACTGCAGCTGTTCCTATTCAAGATACTGCTACCAGCTGAGAGGCCCCAGAGCTATTCTGGAAACTACACCCTATTCTGCATGTCATCAGCTGTAGCTGGTTCCAGGCTCCAAGGATGAACTGGCAGGAATGGACTTCCCCCTCTCTTTTATAAGGCGTGTTCCCCGGACATTAAAATTTGAACCTTGAACAGACTAGCATGTCTTGGTTCCATTGTTTCTCGACCTGCCTAGGTTCCCTCTTTTCTTCCAGATTCCAAGATGCCTTCTAGGCTCGAACCTGGACATGTGAGCCACTGACTGGCTCCCAACAATAAAATTTTAATTTAAATATATTTGATCATGTTCTTCCCCTCCCTCAAGTGCTTCCAGATCCTCTCTCCATACACACCCATTCAACCTTAAATTTTCTCAAAGTACAAGAAAAAACCCAACACAACATCAACCCCTCCAACCTAGAAAACAAAGCAAACCATCTAGAAAGAAAAAAACAAAACAAAATACTGAACCGTAACTATATAACAGCACAAATAAAAATCTGTGGAATCAGGTTCATGTTTGGCAACTACTTCTGAGCAAGAGGCCTACCACGGAGTGGTTAATATAGCCAATGTCATTCCATTGGAGAAAACTGATTTCTTTTTATGCCAGCAGGTATAAATAACAGTTCAGTTGTTAGTTTTCATCCTAGTGGTTAGGTTTCATTCATTCATTCATTCTTCATTCAAAAAATACAACAAAGTAAACTACAATAAGAAAAATTATCACATTTAAGGTGGACAAGATGAACCAACAGAAGAAAGGGAGCCCAAGAGAGGGCACAAATCAGAGGCAGAGTCATTCACATAATAAGGAATCCCATAAAAACACTAAACTGGAAGACATAATGTAGATGCAAAAGATTTTGTACAGCCCCTGTGCATGATGTTTTAGTCTTTGAATTCATATGAGCTTTGCTCATGTTGACTTAGAGGGCCTTGTTTTCTTGGCCTCCTCTGTCTCCTTGGCTCTTATCCTCTTTCTGCCTCCTCTTCTGTCCTTTCCCTGAGCTTAGAGGAGATTGATTGATGGAGGTATCCCATGTAGGGATGAGGGTTCCAAAATCTCTCACTAATCATAATGTCTCAAAATTATAATTAAAAAAATATTGCTGATAATTTTTAGGATGTTTATAACAGCTATATCAAACAGGAAAATCTCCAGACCACTTTATAGAAGATCAAAGAGGTAGAAAATCTGATGGATTCATTTTCTCAATTGAAGGTCCCTCTTCTGCGATGTCTCTAGCTTATGTCAGGTTGATAGACATAAACAACCAGGAAGCACACACATACATGTGCCTACACACACACTGGAGATTCAGTTTTTCAAACACACATGCACGTGCATACATGTGCACCCCCCCCACACACACACACAAATATTTTCCTTAAGTATATAATCAATTTAGTATGTGAAATGGATATATAAAATTGTGGGATGATACTAAATTTAATGTGCAAAATACACTAAAAGACTGAAAAAGTGTATGTGCAGACACATACACTGCCTTAATTTGGTTTCTAGAGTTGTGATAAATACCATGACCAAAAGGAAATTATAGATGAAAGGGCTTATTTCATGATATACTTTCATATTCCTGTACATCTTCAAAGGAAGTCAGAACAGAAACTCAAAGCAGGAAGCTGGAGATAGGAACTGGAGCTGAAGCCATAGAAGAATCCTGCTTATTGGTTTGCTCCCCATGACTTGCTCAACCTGCTTTCTTATAGAACCACTTTCCCTGTGCTAGCTTTACCACTTAGTGGGATGGACTCTTTCATATCAATCATAATTCATGAAAACACTTCACAGACTTGCCTGTGGAAAATCTGATGGGTTCATTTTCTCAATTGAAGGTCCTTCTTCTGCAATGTCTCTATCTTGTATCAAGTTGATAGACATAAACAACCAGGAAGCACACACATACATGTGCCTATACACACATTGGAGATTCTGTTTTTCAAACACACATACACGTGCATACATGTGCATACCCCCCCCACACACACAAATATTTCCCTTGAGTATATAACCAATAGAAGTAGTATATTTGTAGCCTGACTATGGAATAGTGATACTTTGGCATCCAAAATCCCAAATTGTAAAAAGTCAACTTAGAAACAAAACCTAGACTATATTCTTTTTCACTAAAGAATTTTATTTATTAGCTCCTTACTAAAAAGCCTATCCATCTCTTAAATTCTAGCTCAAATATTTTCCACTTAGTTTTCATGGCTCTGTTACAATGGTCACCACGTTTCCATCTATTTACTGTGAAGTTTGAGTTTCCTCATGCCTCAGTAGCAATGGGTACAAATGGGGCTGCATCAAGATAAAAAAACAATTGCTTCAGTGTTGTATCAGCCTGATCAGAAATTAACTTAGTTCTCTGAGAACCACCTGGCAAACCTACCCCTCCATAGATATCCCATGTGTAAACAGGCAAGTTCCACAGAGGTACCTCAGCCAGCCACCAGGATGACACTAGAGCTGCCATTTGTACCATCTGTTAAGCACCATAGTAACTGCTGCTGTTCTGATAGGAAGAACAAAAAGTGAGATGTACCAAACAGAATTTCTATGAAACTATGTAGAGGGACATGCCAAACAGAAGGAAGAATTCTTGTTTCTACCACCCTTTGTGTCACTGCTAATAACAATAACATCTCTCTTAGTACTCATACTTCTAGACTATAAAGTTTGTTTCTATAAATCTTACTTTTCATTAAAACTAAATCTTCTTGTTATATGGATATGAGTCACCTCCTAAAAGGCCCATATGTTAAAAATGTGATTGCCAGCTGATGTAACTTGGGAAGGAATTGGATTACAATTGATTAATCCTTTGCTAGATTCATAGTTAAAAGGAACATTAGGGGCTGGTGAAACTGTGGCAGGTGGTGCATGATTAGAGAAAGTAGGTCAGTGGGGTCATCGGGCTATATCTTTGTCTGTCTCTTCTTGGCCACCATGTAGTGAAAAAGCTTGCTGTACTATGACTCCCCTTCTCACAATCATTTCTAACACTCTAGGTCCTCACTGACAATGGACTGAAGTTTCTGAAATGATGAAAAGAAATATTTTCTCAATTGTCACCTCACTAACATACCTCTGTATGAATCTTCATTCTCCAATCTTCCCAGTCTTGACTGGTAATACTCCTTCAATCTCTTCTTTTCAAGCTAAACAACAATCATGTAACTTTATATACCAATGCACACACATAAATTTCCCATTACTGTAACAAAATACCTAAGATAATCTAGTTAAAAAGTGGAAAGGTTTGTTTTGTCTCACAGATTCCTGTTTTGTTGTTTTGTACTCATTTCAAGTCTTTAGCAATGAGACTTCATAGCAGGACAAACTCATTCATCTCATGATGGCAAAATTAAAAAAAAAATGAAATAAAGAGGAGTCAGGTGTTAGTGATCTCATAGTTCCTTTAAAGAACTTGCCTCTAACATCTAGATGACTTCCTTTCTGTTCCATCTCTAGGAGTTTTCACTATTTCTCACCAGTCACATGTAGAGGGATAAGGTTTAAATGCACAAGCCTTTGGGAGACAGTCTAGATACAAACTGTGATGCATATGTCTGATTATGTCTGACTACCCACTGGCTGAAGATACTTTGCAACTTTTTACCATCAGATGTTTATATGTCCTTGAGCACATAAATCAAGGTTTACTTTCTTTCTTGATTGAGTTGGGAATTAAAAATCTACACATTTAAGCCAACTAATACATCAACTCCTTAATTCAAATAGACCAACTAACTATGCAAGTTGTAGTACACTATGAAATAATCCAATACCATATTATGATGACCAGCAGTAGTTATACGACTCTTGTCAAAGAAACAAAACACTTAATCACTCACAAAGAACAAAAACTATGAGACATGTGTTTGTATGAAACCACCTTCTCACTTTATGACTTCCTGATATAGTTGAGAAACCAAACTCAACATCTCAAATATTTTATGATAGGTTCTGAGAGCAACAAGCTCATTTTCACCCACTGCTAGAGATAATATTTATTATACTTGAAATAAAATAAATGTGTTCTCTCTTCTGGGATGCTTTGATTGGAAATTGAAATGTTCCTTCCTGATGCTCATATATTTAAAGGTTGGTCCTCAGGTGGTGGCATTATTTTGAAAGTTGGTAGAAATTTTAGAAGACACAGCTTTGATGGTTGAAGCAGGTCACTAGGGATGAAGCTTTGGGACGTTATCTTGTTCTAGCTTCTCTGTGTCCCTCTTTGATTCTTGCTAGTCATGTAGTGAGCAGCCTACACCTCTAAAATATTGTGCCACCTTGCTACTCTTACTCTTAATTAATAATAGTCTGAAACCTTAGAAGCCATGGGCCAAAAGAAATGTTCATTCCCTTTCAGTTTTTGTTTTGTTTTGGTTTTGTGTTTGTGTTTATTTTTGATTTGTGTTTGTGCTTTTTTTTGTTTTTGTTTTTTTCAGGTATCTGATTATAGTGACATAGACTCGACTAAATGGGGGGGGGGGGGTTGGAGGAGGGAGTCTGTTCTAATCCTAACTGGCTGTGATTTTCACCGTGCAAAAGTCTGAAAAGATAGTCTTAGCTCTCCTAAGGATAATGGATGCCTCTGTTCATAACAAAAGCAGATATGCAGGAGAACTGTGGAATATGTCTTCCCACAGTATCAAGAATTAAAATCGGGCTGGTGAGATGGCTCAGTGGGTAAGAGCACCCGACTGCTCTTCCGAAGGTCAGGAGTTCAAATCCCAGCAACCACATGGTGGCTCACAGCCATCCGTAACAAGATCTGACTCCCTCTTCTGGAATGTCTGAAGACAGCTACAGTGTACTTACATATAATAAATAAATAAATCTTTAAAAAAAAAAAAAAAAAAAGAATTAAAATCACCTAGGAGGTGGATTGAGGGAGGGAACTGGATAGAAGGAAGATGAGGAAGGGAAGGGGGAGGTCAAAAGTAAGGAGAGCCAGGATGACAAGGCCAGGAGACTGAACAGAAAGAGGAAATCAGCAGTAAGACTGAAAGGCATCTATAGGACATGGCAGAAACCTGGGATGGGAGATGTTCCAGGTAATCTATGGGAGTGATCCTAGCTAAGACTGCTAGTGGTGGAGGATATGAAGCCTGAAGGCCACCTGCCAGACAGGAGTCCCAGTAGAGGGATAACGACACCAACCTACCCACAAAACCTCTGATACAAAATGTGTTCTGCCTACAAGAAGTGTATGGACAAGAATAGAGCAGAGACAGAGGAAATGGCCAACCAATCACTGGCCCAACTCCAGACCCATCTCATAGGTAAGAGCCTGTCCCTGACACTATTAATGATACACTGTTATGTTCAGACAGGAGCCTAGCATAACTGTCCTATGAGAGGCTTCACCGAGCAGCTGACTGAAACAGATGAAGACACCCACAACCAAATATTAGATGAAACTCAGGGAATCTTGTGGAAGAGTTAGAAGAAGGATAGAGGGCCCAGTGGGGAAAAGGAGTCCACAGGAAGACCAACACAATCAGGGCTCCTAGAGACTGAAAAACTAACCCAAAACAAGCATCAGCTAGACCCAGGCACCCCTGCACATATGTAGCAGATTTGAAGCGTGTCTTCATGTGGATCTTCCAACAACTGGAACAGGGAACTGTCCCTGAATCTGTTGCCTGCCTGTGGATCCTGGTCCCCTAGCTGAGCAGCCTTATATGGCCTCAATGAGAGAAGATGTGCCTAGTCCTGCAGTAACTTGCTCTGCTAGTGTGGGTTGGTATGTGGGAGCTCCCCCTTCTCGGAAGAGAAAAGGAGTGGGTAGGGATTGTGTGTGGAGGGATGAGAGAAGGAGGATCAGGATGTTAAGTGATTACATAATTAACGGGAAAAAGAAAAGAATGAAGTCAACTCACATTCTTAAAGCTATTTGAATATCAAGACTAACAGGCAAGTCACCAGGCACATGGCTTAGTCATCTCCTTAAGTAAAGGATGGACAGTGAAGTAATGACATAGTTTTACGTTAGTCTCATGAGTTCATTTTAATAAACAAGGTCTTTCTGGAATATTCTTTAAACACTATTAATGCTATGCAAAATTGTATCCCATAAGAAATATTTTAGTACTAATATGTGAATCGTAAGTCATTTTCTAAACCTTTGTGTACTACACATTTAAAACATAGGAGAAAGACCTGTGTAATTAAGCCAAGTATTTAGTCACTACCACTTTGTCAACTAGGGCACAAGAAGAGTTTGATATTAATAAGTTAAAAATCTACGATGAATAGGCTTCAAGAACAGGTAATTACAAATAAAACACAATTCGACCTGAGGTGCTGTTTTGCTTCAGCCTTTCAAAGTAGAGTTGTTTTCAGAAAAATAACAAAACCAAAAAATATCATTATTTGAAAAACTTACCTTTTATGAAATAGTGTCTGGGGGAAATTTACCAAAGATAAATAGCAAGTACTAGCCTGAATAACAAGTTTGGTTGAATGATGGTTTGGGGTTTCTTTTGTTTGTTCATTTGTTTTGGGTTTTTTTTTTTTTTGCATTTTTGTTTTTGTGTTTGTTTTCTCTTTTCTTTGGTGTTGTCCAGAATGCTACTGTGTAACTATGCAAACACACTGACCTGGTCTCCAGGAGAGCCTCACTGTTAACTTACTACCTTTCCCAATGTAAGAGAGGATGATATGACAGTCCACTCATAAGTCTTCCAATCTTTTTCAATCCCCACTTGCTTCAACAACTTACATAAGGAAGTAAGTCAGTAGATGCCTACATTGTACTGAATGCTTGAAATAAATATTGGACCAAGAATGAAGAGAATTCGTGATCAATTTCCAGTTTTGCATTTTGATGAACAACGGGGCAAAATCACAGGTTTCTATTTTACCTGAATTTAATTAAGGAATTAATAAAGATAAACAGGAGATAAGGCATCTGTCAAAAGATACTACTGAATTCCAGAATTCAATTAGCCAATCAAAATTGGCCTTTTGTCAACAAATATAATATTCAAAAGAGAATAGGATAAAGAGGGATAGGAAAAGCAAATGGTCTTAAAGAGACAAAAACCTTGATTTCAATGTACACCTCTTAAAACTAAGCAAAAATTTGCATTTTAATGAGCCAATGAAGAAGTTTGGCAGAGTTAATAACTCAATGGTATTTAAAATTACATAAATGAGTTGGGCTTCAACCCGTCCTTATGTTTGAACACATACAAACAGAAGTGCTCAAAGAGAAAGTGGTACTGGGGATTTACTTCACAGCAGTGCACCTTAGTATTGACTACCCAAACGACTACAAAAAAACAGTTTCTGTATATTCTATCTGTTAGCATTGAGTGAAGAAAGTCACATGAGCCTATGCACATGCTGAGGAGTCTGCCCCGTATTTCCTTCATGCATCCAGTGACAAGAGCTTAGAAATCTTTTCAAAACAGCTGGGAAAAAAAAAACAAACCTCATGTTAAAGAAATATAACAAACTTCTAAATCAATGACTCATGAATAAAAAGCTTAGGAATTGTCTATAAAATTACCTACAAGTATAGATATCAAAAACAAGATAAACAGGGGAACTTCTCAACTGAAGTATGTATGAGATTTACTGACTAGTAGTTCCCCTCCTACCTACTTTTATGGAATTAAATTAATATAATTCCAGGGTATAATATAGCCGCATGTGTCTTTTCTGGACATTTTATTAGGCACATGTTAACACAAGCAACCTGTGCCTTCCAAATAAGTCAATTAAGAGTCTATGATAGAAAAATCACCTAAGCTTTTCTTATATAGCTCTGTGAAGCACACCTGTGATGAGTGAAGCAAGCTACAGTGATGTAGACATTTTGCCTTTTGGTCACAATACATTGGCAGTGCTTCTAAGCTGTGTTTACTAACTGCTGGTAAGAAAACTAGTAATTAAAGAAAATTAACATTATACAAGACTGTAATTTCACCGATACCACAAGAACTAAAGTAATCCACACTAAAGCAGCATTTTAAATGTACTATGTCTCTAAACAAAAAAAAAAAAAAAAAAGGGAAAATTCTTCTAAAGCAAATTTAAAATAACCATTTTTTATAGTAACTATAGAAAATTATTTGAGAAATCCACTGAACTATTAATCTGAAAGGCATTTCTTTTCCTGTTCTATAAAAGGGTTAGAATTGGGAATAATATGAGCTTCCTAACAATGAACACGCTAATACATAGACTGTGTTTTCTGGTGCCATGTTTCATGCAGCTTTCTGACCAATATTGAGATGGATGGAAAGATAGGATGCCTGTTATTATTGGCTTTTCCTCCTCAGAGATATGAAGCAGAGTTTTTTATCCTTCAGCACAACAGGATTTCCTCTCCAAAATGATCTAGCAGAGAAACTCCCACTTATTCTGATGGTTGTGTTTGGTGACACGGGCAGAGGAAAATCTCTATCATAACTGCACAGAACAGAGGTAAAAGGTAAGTGGAGAGCTGCAGGCATTTATATCATCTCAGCATGATATTTGAGATCATTTGAGAAGAGATTATAAGAGCAACAAATAAGATGGAGCTCGGTGTACACAATAAGCATTTGTTGGAACTAGTATGATGTATACCCAGAGGGCATTTAACTCACTAGCCAAATGTGGATGATCTGCAGAATGAAAGTTCCTTTCAAGATTATGTCACCATTCAAGAAAATCTTGATATTTGTAGATGTGCCTGTAAGGAAAACATATTGTAACAAATATTTTACCTATATAATGCATTTCTGAAAATAAAATGCATTATGTCCAAATGTTATTCTTTATTCAACTTAAGAGTATTTCTACACTGTTTTATTAAATGAATAATAAAATTATATTTTGATATATATTATGTAATAAAATCTCATTATTAGGTGTGATCATTAGAAATAATAGTAGATTAGTCACGTAGATGAAAATGGGTGCTTAGTAAAAATAACTATATTTCTTAAACTGCTTATTTTTCCTTTATCTACTTTTGTGCTGACTGATAGTACTATATAATTTAATACCATTATCAAGTGGAATTTATTCACACAGAAAGTCACAAAACTAAAGAAGACAGAACTTCAGTGGTTAAGAATTTAATCATGGGCCAGGGAGACAGCTGAGGAGTAAAGGCATCTTCTGCCAAGCCTGACAGCCAGGGTTCAATACCTAGGATCAATGTGGTAGAAGGAGATAACTGACTCTGGCAAATTTTAACTGGCCCACATGAGTAGACACTATGACATATATCCTCACATACAAGAGCATGTGCATGCGTGTGCAAACATACACATACACACACACACACACACACAAACACAAATATACACATATGTATACACACACAGAGGGGCACACACATACACAAACACACAGATACATACACATGTATATACAAAAAAACATGCCAACACACATACTTTAGGCACAGAGATACTCACATTAACACACATACACACATGAACACACAATTATATACACATGCACATACAAATAGATAAACACACAGATATACACACATACATACATGAACATACAATCATATACACATGCACATGCATATACACATACAAATACATGCACACACATGGATACACACATATACACATGCACAGAGATAAACACACATACTCACATATGCATAGAAACATATGCACACATACACAGGCACCTACATATAGGCATACACACAAACACAGAAACATACACACATTCACACATATGCACACACAGAAGTACATATAAATAAACATAGCTACACAAGGCATACACACATATAATCATGCACAAACACAGACACATACATGTGCACACACACAAACACATACATACATACCCATGCAGACACACATACATACATATACCCATGCATACACACATTCACATATGCATAGACATTGCATACAAGGTCACACACAGAGACACACACTTCCACACATGCATACAGACAAGCACACAGATAAACACATTTACTTGTGCATATACACACACATACACACATTCACGATATGCACACATCTGCATACACACATTCACATACATATGCATAGACACGCACACACACATTCACACATACAAAGACACACATGGACAGTCATAAACACACACACACATACACAAACACACACATACACACACACTTGCACATACAGAGACAAAGTCACATACATACATACACACATGCATACACACAGAAACATACACATATGCACAGACTTCATACATTCACACACATATACAAACATACACACATATACACACATAGACATATATACATACACAAAAACACACACACAGACACACAAACTTATACATATGAACACATACCTGAACAGACACACACATGCATGTTCACTCACTCACACACACACATATATCCACACAGAGGCATATATATATATGTGTGTGTGTGTGTGTGTGTGTGTGTGTGTGTCTGTGTGTGTGTCTGTGTGTGTCTGTGTGTGTCTGTCTGTGTGTGTCTGTGTGTGTACAGACATATATAACCACTCACATATACGTGCATACCTAATTACCAACCCCACACCATAAATAATAGATAGATAGATAGATAGATAGATAGATAGATAGATAGATAGATGTAATTTAAGATCTCAAAAGATCCCAGTATTTTATAACATGACACACAGAATAGTAGCAGTCATAGAGGATACAGTTTTGGAAACTAGCTATGACTGTAACAAGAAGATGGAGAGCATACAAAGATCAGCCATGTAGTCCATGCTCCTCAAATTACCATGTTTTTGAATTCTCAAAGGGATCTTCAAACGTAATTTTAAAAGTTATATGTGCATGTCTATATGAGGGCAAGTGTATAAGGGTGCAGGCGTCTAAGGAAGCCAATAGAGGGCAATAGATCCCCTGCTGTTATGAGCAGTTGCGAGCTGCCTGATAATAGGTTCTAAGAACTGTACTCTGGTCCTCTAGAAGAGCAGTATGCACTCTTAACCATTGAGCCATTTCTCCAGAGCTTGCCTTGAGATCTTAACATGTAGATTCTCCTTTAGTGGCTCTGGATTGGGTTCCGAAGTTCTATATTTTTACAGGTTTCTAGGGCATGCTAAGCTGATATTTGATACTTTGAGCAGCAAAATTCTGAATATAAGACAAAACCGTCTTACTTTTTAGGCTGTTATATTTTTTTTCTGTGAAGCATTGGTAACCACCTTTTTTCCAAATATACTATAAATCAGTACTCTCTGTTAGGATACACCATTTACCCATTATAGTATCTACTTTGGCATATGCTCATTCTAAGAATATAAAACTATACTTCTTCTAGTATATTACATTTTTCTCAGACATTTACACAGTAACATGTTGTAGATTAAAGGATGAGAAATTTACAGGAGAGCAGTCATGATTAACAAGACCTCCAAATTACTTGCACCAATACATTTTCTTTTGTGTGTAGAGATTTCACATTTGCTTTGTCTAGGTCTATTTCAAACCCATCTTCTATGATATTGACCTTTGGGAGCAAGCATATGACCGCAAAAGTAACTGTTATTCATCAGATGTAATTGTCACCTTGGAGGCTTACTTCTGAATATGCTTAATCCTTCTAGTTCCTTCTGAACTTGGGCTGGCTGGTTCAGCTCAACTGTTTGGGCACAAACTCCTCTCCACATTGACTAATTCAATCTGGCTTCTATCAGATTCTTATTGAATTGCTTTGTTTGGCCTCAAACTATGACAATCTGTTCTAATCTTCTGGTTCCTTCTCATTCTATGGCTAGTTTGGTCTTCACCTGCAAACTGTCCCTATAAAACCATCCTAGTAAAACTGCCTTCTCCCCCAACCCCCATCTCTCCCAACCTCACTGTTCTCTTAAGCCACACCTCTTTACTGTGGGGTTCTCATGAGGGTTGGGCATATCCTATCTCTTCTGTGAAACCTTTCTTTTATTCATTACATTGTCTGCCACACAATTAGACCTCACTTTCAAACATTGCTGTTTCCTTCTACAAGTTAACTTTACCTTCATTGTTTGTGATTAAAGGTATGTACTAAGAGCATGTCTATATTCCTGCCAGAAAGATTAAAGGTGAGTCATTCCAGCTAGATCACACAGACCTAGAAGGTTTTTGGATCCTTGGATGTGATCCTTTGCCAGAGTAGACATGTTGATAGATTAGAAATCCTTTACATAGGATCTTATCCATGTGTGAGTACTGAGACCTAATGCTACCTTTAAATGACTGTCATTTATTTTTGGCAAATATGTTGAACACTCACATCTTTTTATATCAAATAAAAGACCTGTAAAGGCCTCGGACCACTGTGAGAGGGACTGAAGGGAAAATATTTTCAATAATTGCCAAAACTCAGGGATTCTGCCTTTTATAAAAAAGTAAAGCAAGACATGTCTTATAAACTTCATATTACTCCACTGTAACCTTATGGCGGCCCAGTAACAATAATGTGTATGTTTATCAATAGCAGTAGCTGCCTGACATTGTAACTTTCCCATTCTACAAGTTCATGGGTCTGATTAGAATAACTAAAAGATTAATTTTGTTTTTTGACATTTACTGCATGTGTTTTTATTTTGCTGAGTAAAACATTTTGCACTCGGTGTGCTGCTACCCTTTGCACATCACATTTATAACTATTATTCGAAAGATATTAAAAAATCTTTCCTTTTAATTTATTGTCTTAGTCAGGGTTTCTATTCCTGCACAAACATCATGACCAAGAAGCAAGTTGGGGAGGAAAGGGTTTATTCCGCTTACACTTCCATGCTGCTGTTCATCACCAAAGGAAGTCAGGACTGGAACTCAAGCAGGTCGGGGAGCAGGAGCTGATGCAGAGGTCATGGAGGGATGTTCTTTACTGGCTTGCCTCCCCTGGCTTGCTCAGCCTGCTCTCTTATAAAACCCAAGACTACCAGCCCAGAGATGGTTCTACCCACAAGGGGCCTTTCCCCCTTGATCACTAATTGAGAAAATGCCTTACAGTTGGATCTCATGGAGGCATTTCCTCAACTGAAGCTCCTTTCTCTGTGGTAACTCCAGCTGTGTCAAGTTGACACAAAACTAGCCAGTACATTTATGTTGAAATTTTTTTTTAGTTTTTTACTTTTTGTGATTGGAAGATTTGTCATGGGAATGGAAGAACATGAAGATTGCTGGGATCTTTCATATATTTGTGATCCATGACTTAGTTGTACGTTCTCTGTGACAATTCACAGTTTAGGGGAGAAAAAAATGGTTGTGCTTAAATAAATAAAGTAAATGATTAAAATATGGTTATTATACCAAAAAAAAAAAAAAAACACCAAGAATTGTGCCAGAAGAGATAGCAAATGATATTGGATGGAGAACAGAAGTAGGTCATAAGCACTTTTTTCATCCATTGTATGCTTATTATCTGAAAGATCTGATTCCTGCTGAAGATGATAGGATTAGAATAATTGGGTTTTGGGAACAGGAGAGGGCAGCAAGCTCCTGGATGTAGTCTGCAGGCCCACAGCTTTAAGGCTTTTAGCACAGGTGTCTGGGACCTTATTGATTGAAGGCACCCACAGCAGCTAAGGCCTTATACAGTTTACTGATATTGCCCACTGTAGCCGTTGGTTCTGATGCTACAGTCCTGTTTCCCAATTGGTTCTTGATCAATCAATAAAGATGCTAAGAGCCAATTACTGGGTGGAAGGAAAGAGGCAGGACTTCCATATCCCACAGGCAGGCTAAGGGAAGCAGAAAGAGAAAGGGGATTTTTGCCATGCTTTGGAGGGAGAAAAGATGACTAGCCATGTGAGGTCTCTGATGGAGCGACCATAAGCCAGTTCCCCCAATGGGAGATTAGAAACATAACTAAGCAGAGAGGCCAGTTTAGGGTTGCTGAAAAAAAGGAGAAGGTAACTGAGTAACTAAAGCTGAGGGCAGATTTAGGGTGCTGAGTTGGGACTGAAAAGAAGGGCACAAGATAGCCAAGGAATTCTTAGAAGTGCCCAGCAATTGAGCCAAAAAGGCTGGTTGAAAATAAGCTAATGTGTCTTTGTGTGTGTGTGTCTTTCATCTGCAGATCTGGATGGGGGCTGGTAGCTCAGTCATCCCTGAGCTTAAAGTGAAGTGTAAAGTCTACATACTACAGCCCACCCTAACAATAGTTCTCCATTGGCACAGTGAAGAAAATTTAGCAACAAGAACCTGTGAACTGGAATTCAATGGAGATTGAGAAAAAAAGAGATCTTGGTGTCGTGAGTGTCAGAAGGCCCAGAGAAGCCCCTGAAAAGGGCAGCAGGCCAAAAGCCTATGCAAGTCCAGCCTTTGTGTACTCTGTGCCACCTAAGATCAGAGAGCTGGATCTACTGCTGTCCACAGGGTGTACTGACAACTTTCTTTGTCCTTACTACCTCATCTCTATTAGCAACTTAGGGGCTGGGGCCAAGGACAATAAAATCCAATGTGATTGATTAGCTACACAAAATGTGATCTGGCTGTAATAACCCAGTGAGACTTCACATAACAGAAATAGAAAATGACCTCAAACCCCACTAGCTGGGAAAAATGACTTTTCCATTAATTTTCCACACCATAACTTGGGGCTTTGGGACAAAGATATATGGTCACATGAGATAGACTTGGGATTCTAATATATAATGCCTCTTCATATTCAGGGATCTATCCCATAATCAGCCTCCAAACGCTGACACCATTGCATACACTAGCAAGATTTTGCTGAAAGAACCCTGATATAGCTGTCTCTTGTGAGACTATGCCGGGGCCTAGCAAACACTTAAGTGGATGTTCACAGTCAGCTATTGGATGGATCACAGGGCCCCCAATGGAGGAGCTAGAGAAAGTACCCAAGGAGCTAAAAGCATCTGCAACCCTATAGGTGGAACAACAATATGAACTAACCAGTACCCCAGAGCTCTTGACTCTAACTGCATATGTATCAAAAGATGGCCTAGTTGGCCATCACTGGAAAGAGAGGCCCATTGGACATGCAAACTTTATATGCCCCAGTACAGGGGAAAGCCAGGGCCAAAAAGTGGGAGTGGGTGGTTAGGGAAGTGGAGGGGGGAGGGTATGGGGAACTTTTGGGATAGCTTTGGAAATGTAAATGAGGAAAATTCCTAATAAAAATATTTTAAAAAAGGTTTCTTTGTATTTAAATTTTGTTTAGTTTTAATTAGTTAATTTATGAAACATAGCTTTGCACTTTAGGTATCTTCTGAAAAATCCATTAATGAACACACTTCTGGGTTTTAAAAATTTGGTCATGGTTTGGAAATTTACTATTCAATTCTTTGCTGGGCAACTTATTCTTTTAATGCTTACTAGGTACTGCTAACATCTTCTGTACGAACTACTAAGTCCAGTGGGCACTGTGTTTCAGTGCAATGGGTAATGATATAGCCTCAAAAAAGTGGTGTTTCTTATGGACAAGAAAAATTTAGCTATTTATAGTTTGGGGAATTTGGACAAGTAATTAAAACAATTTGTACAATCATTTGTTTGAGAAGTGTTGTGGGGATTGAGTTTGCTTTACAAGGACAACAGCTGCATTTAGTAACACTAGCTAGCTGCACTGTTATCGTGGTGGTTACTTATATTCTACGTACATTTACCCATGTAGAACAAGAGTTTTATTAGAGCTGAACAAAGAATTCTCACCTGAGGAATACCAAATGGCAGAGAAGCACCTGAAAAAATGTTCAACATCCTTAATCATCAGGGAAATGCAACTCAAAAGAACCCTGAGATTCCACCTCTCACCAGTCAGAATGGCTAAGATCAAAAATTCAGGTGACAGCAGATGCTGTCGAGGATGTGGAGAACACTCCTCCATTGTTGGTGGGATTGCAAGCTTGTACAACCACTCTGGAAATCAGTCTGGTGGTTCCTCAGAAAATTGGACATAGTACTACTGGAGGATCTAGCAATACCTCTCCTGGGCATATATCCAGAAGATGTCCCAAACGGTAAGAAGGACACATGCTCCACTATGTTCATAGCAGCCTTATTTATAATAGCCAGAAGCTGGAAAGGACCCAGATGCCCCTCAACAGAGGAAAGGATACAGAATATGTGGTACATTTACACAATGGGGTACTACTCAGCTATTAAAAAGAATGAATTTATGAAATTCCTAGGCAAATGGATGGACCTGGAGGGCATCATCTTGAGTGAGGTAACCCAATCACAAAGGAACTCACACAATATGTACTCACTGATAAGTGGATATTAGCCCAAAAACTTAGGATACCCAAGATATAAGATACAATTTGCTAAATGCATGAAACTCAAGAAGAACGAAGACCAAAGTGTGGACACTTTGCCCCTTCTTAGAATTGGGAACAAAACACCCATGGAAGGAGTTACAGAGACAAAATTTGGAGCTGTGACAAAAGGATGGACCATCTAGAGACTGCCATATTCAGGGATCCATCCCATAATTAGCCTCCAAACGATGACACCATTGCATACACTAGCAAGCGTTGGCTGAAAGGACCCTGATATAGCTGTCTCTTGTGAGACTAGGCCGGGGCCTAGCAAACACAGAAATGGATGCTCACAGTCAGCTATTGGATGGATCACAGGGCCCCCAATGGAGGAGCTAGAAAAAGTACCCAAGGAGCTAAAGGGATCTGCAACCCTATAGGTGGAACAACATTATGAACTAACCAGTACCCCGGAGCTGTTGTCTCTAGATGCATATGTATCAAAAGATGGCCTAGTCGGCCATCACTGGAAAGAGAGGCCCATTGGACTTGCAAACTTTATATGCCCCAGTACAGGGGAATGCCAGGGCCAAAAAGGGGGAGTGGGTGGGTAGGGGAGTGGGGGGTGAGTATGGGGGACTTTTGGGATAGCTTTGGAAATGTAAATGAGGAAAATACCTAATAAAAAACTTTTAAAAATGGAATATTTTACTCATGCTTTTAATTGTGAGACACTTTTGGCCTTGCCATCTAATTGTTTGGAGATATGGGGCAAGTTTGTTTTTTCACTTGCTCACCTTTTTTTTTTCATGTATCATACAGGGAAAAAATCACCTACTTTAACTTTTTCTCTCAACTGAGAGGCTGTAACCAATTGCTCAGAATAAGTGAAATGTTAGCCAAGAAGGTCTATGAATCCATAAAATGTTCCCAGCATGCAACATTTGAATTTTTGCCTTTGCTCCTTTTTACTGTCATAATGAATTTGTCTTGCTGTTGATAAATCATTAAAATTGAAGTGAAATTCCATTGTTAGAATTTCTTAAGCTTCTACTTTGTTATTCTGTGAAATGTCCTTTTAGAGTTTATTTCTACAGCATAATTGACTAAGCTGTTTTCCCTAATTTTTCTCCTCTGAAAGTATAGCATGAGTTGTAGCTCCAGAGTGTTGTGTCTGTCATTTATATAGTCTTGCCTTCATCTATAGCTTCTCATGTTCTATTGTGTGTACTTTGGGATCATGTGAGCATACTATTAAGATGGCATAGTCTGGTTGAAAGCTCTTATTCGATAATTCTGCACAGTAACAGGCTTGCATATATTCCCAATGGCCCAGAGAACATACACTAAGGATCAGTGTTGTACATATGTGATAACAAAAACAATTTCATCACTTGCACAACATTTGTTTCTTCTACCACTGTGCTGTAGATTGTAAGCATGTTGAAGTAATTCCCTGGTCTCCTCATGAGGGAGGTAATATAGTCCTGATGTTGTGTAGAAGAAGAAGACCAGTACAGAAGATTAATAGGTATGGAGGGGTTGTGTGTATTTGAGTTCGAAAATACAGCAGTAACAAAAATGTGGCTTTCATATAATTGAACTCACTTTATCTTGAAAGCACTTGTCAATATTTAAAACAGGATGAGGTGCCAATACATAGTATCCATATAGTAATTCAGTTATAAATTATATTAAACATACACTCATTATATAGGTATATATGATGACCTTTTGTAAATAAATATCAGTTATAGTTAGATATAACCCTACTTACTCTACATTTTTTCTTTTATTGAAAATAGACATTTCCTCAAGTATTGTATCCTGATTATAGTTTCCCCTCCCTCTACTCATTCCAGTTTCTCCATATATCCCTTCCCATCTGGATCCATCCCCTTTCTGTTTTTCATTATAAAGTAAGCAGGCTTCTGAGGGATAATGATAAAATAGAATAGAGTAAGACAAAACAAAACTAACACATTGGTATAAGACAATATTTTAATGTTCTACTCTAACACCATACTATAAACACTTACCGCCATTTGTTTGACATTAACATGTTAAAGAGTTCTTGTACTCCATAATCATTTAACCATTTTCTTTTAGTTCAGAAGCCAAAGGGCAATTCAAAAGAGGTGGTGTCAGTTTCACTGTCCAGTGTGTCAAACATTGCCCTAAGGACATGGGACATAGCTGAGATGTTATTGAACACTGAGATGAGATCAGTGCTCAATTTATTAACTTTTCAGTATTAGATACATTCTGGATTCATAAAACAAGCAGACTACAAAGGGAAGCATTTCATTCGCAAATTTTATAATTTACACTGAGACAACAGAAATAAAATTTTGAGTGCATTAGCACATTTGCAACATATTTTAACACATTCAGCCACCAGTTTCTGTATCTAGGTTACCATAAAAGCCATATATTTTAACATATTTAAATATATTGAAGTATTAATGTTAATATTTAATATATGTCCCATAAAAGCTGGTACAAAAGACTTATATTTTAACTGGACAGCATTTGTGTAAAGCTAGCAGGTAGTTGATCATATACTTTCACAGTCTGCTAAATTGTATAAACAAGTACTGCTTCATCATGAAACTAGACATGTCTAAGGCTGTGGGAATGTGGCTGTTTATGGGTGAAGCCTGTGGGTAACCACATGTCTACCAAGTGGCTGACCATGTCTGCCTTCCTTTGGCTTCAGTATTTATTCTTGTGACTGTGATACTCAGAGTGGATACTGTGGGTCTCTACCATTGAAACAGTGAGTGTGAGTTAGTGTAGCTAACTTTGATATGAAAGTATATGTATTCAAACCATGAAAGGGGTTTGTATATTCTGATAAGAATTTAGGACAGTATTCTAGCCAGAGAAACAATTGCCATACCTATCAGGATCACAGAAGGTTTCCTACCAGCCACCACACAGCCACCACACTCGTCTAAGAACCAGAGAGGGCAACAAAAACCAAGGAACAAAATACCCACCAACAGAAACAAAGCCAGACATCAGTGCCTAGAACTATAATCTCCCCAAATCCAAAAGCCTAGATGCCAGGATAAAATCCCAATGAAAAACAGCCAGGACAATAAGTCCCCACTAGATCCCAGCAGCCCTACTGTAGCAGGCCCAGAGCACTCCACCCTAGCTTAAGCACAATAAAGAGATCTTAAAATTACCTTTCAGAATATGACAGAGGTATTAAAGAGGAAATGAACAAATCCTTCAAGGAAATATACTGATCCCAAATAACCAGAGGAAGAAAATTAATAAAACAGCTCAGGATCTAACGTTAGATGTAGAATAATAGAGAATATGCATGCAGAGGGATATTTAGAACTGAAAAATCTAGGAACTTAAACAAAACCTCAGAGGCAAGCTTCACCAACAGAAAACAAACAACAAAAGAGATCATCAACAGCATTGAACACATAATAGAAAAATATAAAACATTGATCTAACAATGTTAAATCTGAAAAATCCCTAGTACAAAACAGCTAGTAAGTCTGAGACACCATAAAAAGACAAAAATCTAAGACTAGTATAAATAAATAAAGGAGAAACCACATCTAAAGTACAGAAAATGTTTTCAACAAAACCATTAATGGAAATTTCCAAAAACTACAGAAGAGCATACCTATCAATAGGCATACACAACACCATATAGACTGAACCAGAAAATAAAGTTCCCTTGGCACAAAATAATCAAAATACTAAGTACACAGAGCAGAGAAAGATTAAAAAGTTATAAGAAAGAGAAAGACCAAGAAACCTATTAACATATAAAGAAAGACCTATTAAAATTACATCTGACTTCTCAATAAAGACTCTTAAAGCCAGAGGGGCCTAGAAAGATGTGCTACTATGAGGTCACAGATGCCAGCCCACATTCCTATACCCAGCAAAACTTTCAATTACCAACATTGGAGCAAAGAAGAATACATTTAAGAAGTATATATCTAAAAATATAGCTCTACCAAAGGTACTAGAAGAAAAAGTTCAACCTAAAGAAGTTAATTTTAACCAAGAAAGACAGGGAACAAATGATTTCATCAAGTAAAAGATGAGAAGAACACACACACAAACACACTAAGAGAGAGAAAAATCTCAATTTTCCACTAAAAAAGACTAACAGAATACTTTCTAAAACAGGATCTTTCAGCTGCATCCAAGAAACACTCCTTATCTTCAAAGATAGACATTACCTCAGAATAAAAGAACAGAAAAACACATTCCAGGGAAATGGATCTAAGAAGCAAACTGGTATATATTCATTCATCTTAGCATCTCACAAAATAGACTTCAAACCAAACTAACCAGAATACATAGAGAAGGATACTACATTCTCATTAAAGTAGAAAGAACCAAGAAATCATTGCAATTTTAATATCTATACCCCAAAGAAAAGGGCATCGGCATTTTTAAAGGAAACACTACTACAGTTTAAATCACATATTGACTCTCACAAACTGTTAGGAGGAGAGTTCAATACCCTATTCTCACCAATGGATAGGTCATACAGGGAAAGACTAAACAGAAAGGCTGAAGCTAGGAGATGTTTTAAACCAAATGGACATAACACATATTTATGGAACATTTCACCAAACTCAAAAGAATATACCTTCTTCTCAGTACCCCATGAATCTTTCTCCAAAAATCAACCATATACTCAGATACAAAGCAGGTCTCAATAGATACAATAATATTGAAATAATATCTTGCATTGTATATGTCTACCAAGGTTTAACTTGGTATCAACACAGCAGAATCAGCAAAAGGCTTGAAAACTAATGGAAAGTGAGCAACTCATTACTGAATGAAATATGGGTCAAAACAGAAAATAGGAAAGAAATTGAAAATTTTCTAATATTGACTGAAAAATGAATACACAATATACTCAAGCATATGGGACACAATGAAGTCTACTCTAAGCGGCAAGTTCACAGTACTAAGTGCCTACATGAACAAATTAGAGAAGTATCATACTAGAAACTTAAAGGCGTGCATGAAAACTCTAGAACCAAAAAATAGAAACAAACAAACAAACAAACAAACAATACAAAAACAATGGCACAGGGAATTGGTTCTTTGAGAAAATTGGTTCTAATCCAAATTAAGTTCAGGGAGGAAGTAATATGCAAATTAAAAATAAAAATTAAAATGAGATGTAAAAAAATCACAATGGAAATACAGAAAGTTCCAAGGACGTGCTTTAAAAATCTGTGCTCTTTGCCATTAAAAAATGAAAAGAAGTAGATGCTTTTTCAATAGATATCACAAACTAAAATCTATATCAGATATGCAATTTAAGAAATCCTCATTGAAATAAAAACACAAACTGAAAGTCTCCCAAACCAACGGAAGAAGCTCCTCAGGCATAGATACTTTTAGTCCCGAATTCCACCAGACCCTCAAGGAAGTATTAACCCCAATATTCCTCAAACTATTCCACAAACTAGAAGCTGAAGAGAAGAAACATTGCCCAATTCGTTATATGAGGCCACAGTTAACCTGATACGCAAGGGACATAAAGGTCCAACCAAGAAATAGAATTAGAATAGAAATTTCAAATTAGAAATAGAATTTCCATTATGAACAATGACACAAAAAAATACCAATTAGACTCGAGCCCCGGGCTACCTTGCCAGCAGAGTCTTGCCCAACACCCGCAAGGGTCCACACGGGACTCCCCACGGGACCCTAAGACCTCTGGTGAGTGGACCACAGTGCCTGCCCCAATCCAATCGCGCGGAACTTGAGACTGCGGTACATAGGGAAGCAGGCTACCCGGGCCTGATCTGGGGCACAAGTCCCTTCCGCTCGACTCGAGACTCGAGCCCCGGGCTACCTTGACAGCAGAGTCTTGCCCAACACCCGCAAGGGCCCACACGGGACTCCCCACGGGACCCTAAGACCTCTGGTGAGTGGAACACAGCGCCTACCCCAATCCAATCGCGTGGAACTTGAGACTGCGGTACATAGGGAAGCAGGCTACCCGGGCTTGATCTGGGGCACAAACCCCTTCCACTCCACTCGAGCCCCGGCTACCTTGCCAGCTGAGTCGCCTGACACCCGCAAGGGCCCACACAGGATTCCACACGTGATCCTAAGACCTCTAGTGAGTGGAACACAACTTCTGCCAGGAGTCTGGTTCGAACACCAGATATCTGGGTACCTGCCTTGCAAGAAGAGAGCTTGCCTGCAGAGAATACTCTGCCCACTGAAACTAAGGAGAGTGCTACCCTCCAGGTCTGCTCATAGAGGCTAACAGAGTCACCTGAAGAACAAGCTCTTAACAGTGACAACTAAAACAGCTAGCTTCAGAGATTACCAGATGGCGAAAGGCAAACGTAAGAATCCTACTAACAGAAATCAAGACCACTCACCATCATCAGAACGCAGCACTCCCACCCCACCTAGTCCTGGGCACCCCAACACAACCGAAAATCTAGACCCAGATTTAAAAACATTTCTCATGATGATGATAGAGGACATCAAGAAGGACTTTCATAAGTCACTTAAAGATTTACAGGAGAGCACTGCTAAAGAGTTACAGGCTCTTAAAGAAAAGCAGGAAAACACAGCCAAACAGGTGATGGAAATGAACAAAACCATACTAGAACTAAAAGGGGAAGTAGACACAATAAAGAAAACCCAAAGCGAGGCAACGCTGGAGATAGAAACCCTAGGAAAGAGATCTGGAACCATAGATGCGAGCATCAGAAACAGAATACAAGAAATGGAAGAGAGAATCTCAGGTGCAGAAGATTCCATAGAGAACATCGACACAACAGTCAAAGAAAATACAAAATGCAAAAGGATCCTAACTCAAAACATCCAGGTAATCCAGGACACAATGAGAAGACCAAACCTACGGATAATAGGAATTGATGAGAATGAAGATTTTCAACTTAAAGGGCCAGCTAATATCTTCAACAAAATAATTGAAGAAAACTTCCCAAACATAAAAAAAGAGATGCCCATGATCATACAAGAAGCATACAGAACTCCAAATAGACTGGACCAGAAAAGAAATTCCTCCCGACACATAATAATCAGAACAACAAATGCACTAAATAAAGATAGAATATTAAAAGCAGTAAGGGAGAAAGGTCAAGTAACATATAAAGGAAGGCCTATCAGAATTACACCAGACTTTTCACCAGAGACTATGAAAGCCAGAAGAGCCTGGACAGATGTTATACAGACACTAAGAGAACACAAATGCCAGCCCAGGCTACTATACCCGGCCAAACTCTCAATTACCATAGATGGAGAAACCAAAGTATTTCACGACAAAACCAAGTTCACACAATATCTTTCCACGAATCCAGCCCTTCAAAGGATAATAACAGAAAAGAAGCAATACAAGGATGGAAATCACGCCCTAGAACAACCAAGAAAGTAATCATTCAACAAACCAAAAAGAAGACAGCCACAAGAACAGAATGCCAACTCTAACAACAAAAATAAAAGGGAGCAACAATTACTTTTCCTTAATATCTCTTAATATCAATGGACTCAATTCCCCAATAAAAAGACATAGACTAACAGACTGGCTACACAAACAGGACCCAACATTCTGCTGCTTACAGGAAACCCATCTCAGGGAAAAAGACAGACACTACCTCAGAGTGAAAGGCTGGAAAACAATTTTCCAAGCAAATGGACTGAAGAAACAAGCTGGAGTAGCCATTTTAATATCGGATAAAATCGACTTCCAACCCAAAGTTATCAAAAAAGACAAGGAGGGACACTTCATACTCATCAAAGGTAAAATCCTCCAAGAGGAACTCTCAATTCTGAATATCTACGCACCAAATGCAAGGGCAGCCACATTCATTAGAGACACTTTAGTAAAGCTCAAAGCATACATTGCACCTCACACAATAATAGTGGGAGACTTCAACACACCACTTTCTTCAAAGGACAGATCGTGGAAACAGAAACTAAACAGGGACACAGTGAAACTAACAGAAGTTATGAAACAAATGGACCTGACAGATATCTACAGAACATTTTATCCTAAAACAAAAGGATATACCTTCTTCTCAGCACCTCACGGGACCTTCTCCAAAATTGACCATATAATTGGTCACAAAACAGGCCTCAATAGATACAAAAATATTGAAATTGTCCCATGTATCCTATCAGACCACCATGGCCTAAGACTGATCTTCAATAACAACATAAATAATGGAAAGCCAACATTCACGTGGAAACTGAATAACACTCTTCTCAATGATACCTTGGTCAAGGAAGGAATAAAGAAAGAAATTAAAGACTTTTTAGAGTTTAATGAAAATGAAGCCACAACATACCCAAACCTATGGGACACAATGAAAGCATTTCTAAGAGGGAAACTCATAGCGCTGAGTGCCTCCAAGAAGAAACGGGAGACAGCACATACTAGCAGCTTGACAACACATCTAAAAGCCCTAGAAAAAAAGGAAGCAAATTCACCCAAGAGGAGTAGACGGCAGGAAATAATCAAACTCAGGGGTGAAATCAACCACGTGGAAACAAGAAGAACTATTCAAAGAATTAACCAAACGAGGAGTTGGTTCTTTGAGAAAATCAACAAGATAGATAAACCCTTAGCTAGACTCACTAAAGGGCACAGGGACAAAATCCTAATTAACAAAATCAGAAATGAAAAGGGAGACATAACAACAGATCCTGAAGAAATCCAAAACACCATCAGATCCTTCTACAAAAGACTATACTCAACAAAACTGGAAAACCTGGACGAAATGGACAAATTTCTGGACAGATACCAGGTACCAAAGTTGAATCAGGATCAAGTTGACCATCTAAACAGTCCCATATCACCTAAAGAAATAGAAGCAGTTATTAATAGTCTCCCAACCAAAAAAAGCCCAGGACCAGATGGGTTTAGTGCAGAGTTCTATCAGACCTTCAAAGAAGATCTAATTCCAATTCTGCACAAACTATTTCACAAAATAGAAGTAGAAGGTACTCTACCCAACTCATTTTATGAAGCCACTATTACTCTGATACCTAAACCACAGAAAGATCCAACAAAGATAGAGAACTTCAGACCAATTTCTCTTATGAATATCGATGCAAAAATCCTCAATAAAATTCTCGCTAACCGAATCCAAGAACACATTAAAGCAATCATCCATCCTGACCAAGTAGGTTTTATTCCAGGGATGCAGGGATGGTTTAATATACGAAAATCCATCAATGTAATCCATTATATAAACAAACTCAAAGACAAAAACCACATGATCATCTCGTTAGATGCAGAAAAAGCATTTGACAAGATCCAACACCCATTCATGATAAAAGTTTTGGAAAGATCAGGAATTCAAGGCCCATACCTAAACATGATAAAAGCAATCTACAGCAAACCAGTAGCCAACATCAAAGTAAATGGAGAGAAGCTGGAAGCAATCCCACTAAAATCAGGGACTAGACAAGGCTGCCCACTTTCTCCCTACCTTTTCAACATAGTACTTGAAGTATTAGCCAGAGCAATTCGACAACAAAAGGAGATCAAGGGGATACAAATTGGAAAAGAGGAAGTCAAAATATCACTTTTTGCAGATGATATGATAGTATATATAAGTGACCCTAAAAATTCTACCAGAGAACTCCTAAACCTGATAAACAGCTTCGGTGAAGTAGCTGGATATAAAATAAACTCAAACAAGTCAATGGCCTTTCTCTATACAAAGAATAAACAGGCTGAGAAAGAAATTAGGGAAACAACACCCTTCTCAATAGTCACAAATAATATAAAATATCTTGGCGTGACTCTAACTAAGGAGGTGAAAGATCTGTATGATAAAAACTTCAAATCTCTGAAGAAAGAAATTAAAGAAGATCTCAGAAGATGGAAAGATCTCCCATGCTCATGGATTGGCAGGATCAACATTGTAAAAATGGCTATCTTGCCAAAAGCAATCTACAGATTCAATGCAATCCCCATCAAAATTCCAACTCAATTCTTCAACGAATTGGAAGGAGCAATTTGCAAATTTGTCTGGAATAACAAAAAACCTAGGATAGCAAAAAGTCTTCTCAAGGATAAAAGAACTTCTGGCGGAATCACCATGCCAGACCTAAAGCTTTACTACAGAGCAATTGTGATAAAAACTGCATGGTACTGGTATAGAGACAGAAAAGTAGACCAATGGAATAGAATTGAAGATCCAGAAATGAACCCACACACCTATTGTCACTTGATCTTCGACAAGGGAGCTAAAACCATCCAGTGGAAGAAAGACAGCATTTTCAACAATTGGTGCTGGCACAACTGGTTGTTATCGTGTAGAAGAATGCGAATCGATCCATACTTATCTCCTTGTACTAAGGTCAAATCTAAGTGGATCAAGGAACTTCACATAAAACCAGAGACACTGAAACTTATAGAGGAGAAAGTGGGCAAAAGCCTTGAAGATATGGGCACAGGGGAAAAATTCCTGAACAGAACAGCAATGGCTTGTGCTGTAAGATCGAGAATCAACAAATGGGACCTAATGAAACTCCAAAGTTTCTGCAAGGCAAAAGACACCGTCAATAAGACAAAAAGACCACCAACAGATTGGGAAAGGATCTTTACCTATCCTAAATCAGATAGGGGACTAATATCCAACATATATAAAGAACTCAAGAAGGTGGACTTCAGAAAATCAAATAACCCCATTAAAAAATGGGGCTCAGAACTGAACAAAGAATTCTCACCTGAGGAATACCGAATGGCAGAGAAGCACTTGAAAAAATGTTCAACATCCTTAATCATCAGGGAAATGCAAATCAAAGCAACCCTGAGATTCCACCTCACACCAGTCAGAATGGCTAAGATCAAAAATTCAGGTGACAGCAGATGCTGGCGAGGATGTGGAGAAAGAGGAACACTCCTCCATTGTTGGTGGGAGTGCAGGCTTGTACAACCACTCTGGAAATCAGTCTGGCGGTTCCTCAGAAAACTGGACATAGTACTACCGGAGGATCCAGCAATACCTCTCCTGGGCATATATCCAGAAGATGCCCCAACAGGTAAGAAGGACACATGCTCCACTATGTTCATAGCAGCCTTATTTATAATAGCCAGAAGCTGGAAAGAACCTAGATGCCCCTCAACAGAGGAATGGATACAGAAAATGTGGTACATCTACACAATGGAGTACTACTCAGCTATTAAAAAGAATGAATTTATGAAATTCCTAGCCAAATGGATGGACCTGGAGGGCATCATCCTGAGTGAGGTAACACATTCACAAAGAAACTCACACAATATGTATTCACTGATAAGTGGATATTAGCCCCAAACCTAGGATACCCAAGATATAAGATATAATTTGCTAAACACATGAAACTCAAGGAGAATGAAGACTGAAGTGTGGACACTATGCCCCTCCTTAGATTTGGGAACAAAACACCCATGGAAGGAGTTACAGAGACGGAGTTTGGAGCTGAGATGAAAGGATGGACCATGTAGAGACTGCCATAGCCAGGGATCCACCCCATAATCAGCATCCAAACGCTGACACCATTGCATACACTAGCAAGATTTTATTGAAAGGACGCAGATGTAGCTGTCTCTTGTGAGACTATGCCGGGGCCCAGCAAACACAGAAGTGGATGCTCACAGTCAGCTAATGGATGGATCATAGGGCTCCCAATGGAGGAGCTAGAGAAAGTAGCCAAGGAGCTAAAGGGATCTGCAACCCTATAGGTGGAACAACATTATGAGCTAACCAGTACCCCGGAGCTCTTGACTCTAGCTGCATATATATCAAAAGATGGCCTAGTCGGCCATCACTGGAAAGAGAGGCCCATTGGACTTGCAAACTTTATATGCCCCAGTACAGGGGAATACCAGGGCCAAAAAGGGGGAGTGGGTGGGCAGGGGAGTGGGGGTGGGTGGATATGGGGGACTTTTGGTATAGCATTGGAAATGTAAATGAGTTAAATACCTAATAAAAAATGGAAAAAAAATACCAATTAAATACTTGAAAACAAAGTCTAAAAACACATTTAAAAAATCTACCATGATCAAGTAGGCTTCATTCCATAGATGCAGAGATGATCCAACATATAAAATTGGTAAATGTAATATATCTTATTAAAAAAAAAAACCTAAAAGTTGAAATCCACACAATCAATTCATTAGATTTAGGAAAAAAAAAAAAAGCCTGTGACAAAATCTAATACCCCTTCATGATAAAAGTACTGGAAAGATTAAAAACACAAGAGGTATATCTAAACATAATAAAGGCAGTTTATAGCAAGAATAGAGACAACAACTTAAAAGGGGAAATCTTAAAGGAATTCCTCCAAAATCATTAGAAAGACAAGGTTGTCATTCTCTCCTTAGTATTCAATATAGTACTTGAAATCTTAAAGCAATAAGACAACTGAAGGAGTTTCAAGGTCACAAATTGGAAATGAAGAAATCAAAATGTCTTTATTTACAGGCAGGTGATATGACAGTATACATAAATGATACAATTTTATACATAAAATCGTATATCAAATATTCCAGTGGAAAACTCCTATAGCATTTTCAGCAAAGTAGCTGGATATGAAATTAACTCTAAAAATCAGTATCCCTCCCCTATACCAATGAGAAATGAACTGCTCACAAAAAAGAAATAATGGAAATAGCACATTTCCCAATCGTCTCAGATATGATATATCATAGGGTATCACTAACCATTCAAGTGAAAAATTTAAAGGATTAAAAACTTTAAGTCATTGAAGAAGAAAATTGAATATATCAGAAGATGGGAAAATCTTCCATGCTCATGGATTAGTTGGATTAATATAGTAAAAATAGCCACCCTACCAAAAGTAATCCACAAATTCAATGTAATTCAAATTCCAACAAAATTGTTTACAAACCTTGAAAGAATAATTCTCATCTTTTCATGAAAAACAAAACAAACAACCAAACCAGGATAGCCAAAACAATCCCAAGACAATGAAAGATCGCTGTGGGTATCAATATTTCTCAATTCAAGTTGTATTACAACACTATAGTAATTAAAATCTCATGGTTTTGGCACAAAAACAGACGCATTGATCAATGGAGTTGAAGACCTAAACATAAGTCTACACACCTATTCTTAATTTTTTGGTTTTTTTTTTAAAGAGTCAGAATCACACATTGGAAATAAGACAGCATCTTTCATAAATAGTGCTGGTCCAACTCGATGATTGCATGTAGAAGAATGCAAATATATACATACTTATAACCTTGCCCAAGCTCAACTTCAAGTGTATCAAAGACCTCAAATCAAACCAGTTACACTGAACCTGATGGAAGAGAAAGTGGGAAATTGCCTTGAATTCATCATAGAGAAAAAAATATTTTTGAACAGAACACTGTTGGCATGGGCACTGAAATAAACAATAAATGCCACTTCATGAAACTGAAAGGACAACAACCTTTGGAAAAAGCAGCAGACTATAGAATTGGAAAAGATTTTTAAAAATTAACTGTACTTCAAATAGAAGGCCAGTATCCAAAATATGTAAAGAACTCAAAAAACTAGATATAAAGAAAATGAAATTTTCAATTTAAAAATGGAATATAGATCTAAACAGAATTTTCAAAAGCAAAAACAAGAATGGCTGAGAAACACTTAAAGAAATATTGAACAACCTTAGTCATCAGGATACTTCACTTAAAACTACTTTTGAGATTTCATTTTATACTTGGCAGAATGGCGAAGATGAATATATCTAGTGACAGTTTATATGGGCGAGGAGGTTTGGTAAGAGGAGCACACATCCTTTGTTGCTGGGGGAGCAACTAATACACTATGGAAACCATTGTGGCAGTTCTTTAGGAAGATGGGACTGGATCTATCTTGGGATCCAGCTATACCACTTTGGGGCATATACCCAAAGGACACTTCATGCTACCAGAGACACACTTGCTCAACCATTTTTATGGAAGCTCTGTTATTTAATAGAATAAAATTGGAAGCAATCTAGATGCACCTTAATAAAAGAATGCATAAAAATACAATGGAGTATTATTGGGCCACTATAAAAATTTCATGAAATTTATAGGGAACTTAATGGAACTAGGAAAAATATCATGCCAAGTGTGATATCTGAGACTGAGAAAGACAAATATGGTATCTATTGTTTATATGTGGATTTAGCTGCTAGGTAAATGATAAACAAGCTATATTCTGTAGAACTATAGAGTTTAAGTATAGCATAAGGGACAACAGGGAATAGATAGGTATTTTTGGAAAAGGGATAAAGAATAGATCATTATGTGTAAATAGAGGGTTGGATCAGAAGGATTAACAGGGGAGAATAAGAAGAGGGGGGACAAAGAAGGGAAGAGAGTGACAGACAGCTAAAATTAAAGGCCATTTGAGGGGTTAAATGGAAGCTCCCCAAAGTGTACACCTATATAAAGGTGATTCAAATGAAATCACCAAGTAATTTGGTAGACAGTGCTTTCACCTATCACTAAATGAAGCTTCCAGTACCAAGATTGGATTACATTTAATTGAGTTCTTAGTTAAAAGGTGCCCATTTGAGATCATCACTCAACCCAGCACAAAACCCAGGTTACTGCTGAGACTATAGGTTGGTCTTCACAACTGAGGGCAAAGCCCTGCTGCTGGATAATACTTACACAACTCATTGAAAATTGGAATTTTAGCTGGTGCCTACACAGAGCTTTTAGTTCCAAATGTTAGTGTCTGTGGAACAAGAAAGAGAAATTTAAGTATCAACTAAGTCATAATGTTTTAATCTACAGTGGTAGCCTCCCTACAAGATATGTTAGGGCAATGTTAACACAAAACTTTACTCTCCTTTAGAAGCCTGATGTTTTCTAATGAAAGACAGAAAGGGAATAGATCTGAGTGGGGGGTGAGTTAAAGAGGACTTGGGTGTAGACAAAGGGAAAAACCATAATTTGTCAAAAATTATTTTAATAAATGCGGGTTAGGGAAGCACATACTCCTGAAACAAGAAAAAAGAACTTAAACCCTATAGTGGACAGAGAAAAGTCCATATTTCCTCTCTTTTTCAAAAGGAGTCTATATATTTATAAGCTCCTTTTTAGAAGTTTCCCCCTTTTATGAAAGATAGATTCTTTTCTCATGCAAGGTAATCTGAATACAGTTTCTCCTCCCTATACCCTTCCAGTTCCCGCCATCTCCTCCCCTGTCTGGATCCACTCATTTTTCTGTTTCTTGTTAGAAAAGAACAGGCTTCTAAGAGTTATCAACAAAACATAACAAAATAAGATATAAGATAAAGCAAAAACCATCATATCAAAGTTGGACAAGGCAAACCAACAGAAAAATAAAAGAGCCCTGGAGAAGGCAGAAGAGTCAGGGACCTCCTTGTTCACACATTCAGGAGTCCCATAAAGGTATTAAGCTAAAATCTACAGTACATATGCCGAGGACCTGGTGCAGACCTGGGTAGGCCTTGTGCTTGCTGCCTCAGTCTCTGTGTGTTCCTGTGAGCTTTGCTCTGTTTTAGAGGGCCTTGTTTTCCTAGTATCCTCTGTCCCCTCTATCTCTCTTCCTGCCGCCTCTTCCATGCGGTTTCATGAGCTACAAGGGAGAGAATTTGATGGAGTCATCCCATTTAAAATTGTGGTTCCAGGGTCTCGCTCACGCTCGCGCTCTCCCCCCGCCCCCCACTCTGCATAATGTCTGACTGGGTTGCTGTATTTGTTTCCCATTTGTTGCAGGATAGAATGCTGTAATGATGATGGTAAAGACATATTTTCAAAAATGCACATGTATAAACACACATATGCACACATGTGCATGCTAATTTTTTTTTTTTTAACGAAATCCACAAACTGTTCATTCTGTGTAGCCACATTGAGTTTTCTTTGTGTTCTACTTCGAAGGGTGGAGAGATTCTTAGTAACAAAGTGTTCCTTTCATTTCTAAATTTATAAAACACCAAGTAAAACTTGTGGCAAGGATCTTTCTGCATGTATAAGTCTCGCCATACTAACAGAATGGGTCATACATACTGAATTGTAAATAGGCTGTGCTTGTCTTGTGATTTCTGTACCTCACCAGAGGCAAAAAATAGCTGAACTGAGGCTAATTTTCACACTTGAAGTTCAAAGTTAATTCTGTTTATTTTAAAAGTTCTCATCTAAGAATTATAAATGTTTGTTTTTATAGAATGAGATCATGTGGCCATATGATGTTTGAAAATTTTTCCAATATATCAAAATAACAGAGCCAAAATTAATGACTCTAGATATGTAACAAATGGGACCAGTTTTATCCAAACAGCAGAAAAATTAGTTCAATCTATGTAATTACCAACTTAAAGCTTTTTATGGACCTAATTTTACAGATGTACCATAGTTTATTCCAATAAGAAGATCATTTTGTTCCTATAATTGATTCTCAGTTTCGAAAATTATTTATTATACTATAGTCTAATTTTTAGTGACCTGTGTGGTGACTATAAATGCCCTCTGACAGCACTTAGAAAAAAATTAAACTTTAGAAAAATAAATGTCCTGGCAGCCAGTGTTACTTAGATTCTTGCTAGTTTGAGGATCAGTTGTGTGCTAGTTTGCACACATTCTGACACTTATACCTAGTAAATGCAGGTCATTTTAATAGTTCTTCAATAATCAGGGAGTGGAAAAAGTAAAGGCAAATAAATTTTCTGTAAAATGTGAAGCCTTAGACTTACTTTAAATATCAATATAATATTTTGTACTTTAGGTTTGGCCTCAAACAGGTTTGGATCAGATGGCAAAGGGCCATGAAAGAAAATGATGAATGTTTCACAGGGCTTGGTAGAACTCCCAAAGCATAACAGGGTAGGGTTATTTAACCAGCCTGTCAATGTTCATTTTTCTCTTCTCTAGTGTGTGCAACAAGGTCATTTGATACTATAAAAATATTAGCACAATGAGAATTCGTCTTTCAAGTATTTAAATGACATAAATGGTTTTTCAAATATTAAAACATTTAATATCCATATTTGCTATGTTTTGGAATTTTTTCTATTATGCTTTTAATTTTAGTGTACTATAGAATGTTCATAATAATACCACAGGTTTCATTTTCAAGCAAACTAGTATGTATCCCTATAGTAAATTAAAAGAATAGTTTAGATTCTCAGTGCCTTGATTTTGTTTTTTAGAAGTAAGGGCAAACTTTGATTTCAAAGTAATCTATTAGTAAGCAAGAAAGCTGTCATATAAGAATGAATGGAGACTTCCATTATAGGAAACAAAACAACAACATCAAATAATTAAAAAATAACATGACACAAGAATCACCACAGCAATCAGTTCTTCAGAAAGGAATGTCAGTGTTTGAAGATGGTAATACACGGTAATGGTAGGAGAATAGGATGTACTGTAAGGAAGAGCTTTCAGTTCCTTCTGTAAGGACTCTCGTATACCATGGACATTATTCTAATAAAGGTCAACTTAGTTCTCTGTGTGGTGATCATCTCTTTCCTGAACCGCACTCAGCTGTAAAAGACCCATTTGTCTTGAAAAAAAATTCCAATGGGGAGGCTGGGGGGAGGTCAAAAAATTCTTGTAACTTAACTTGGCACCCAAATCTTAATATGGATTTTGAATGTGATAACTTCTCACAGAATGTAGTCCTTTTCCAAATATTTGTGGAGTTCTTAGTTTAGACATTCTATTAATTTTCTTCCTTTCTCCTGCCCCTCACTGCTCAATTACTAAATAAACACAGCTTGGCCCTTGACAGTCTCCCTGCCCTCTTTTAAAAACATCTCAGGTGTAAGTCTTGAGCAGTGGACAGCAAAACACCCTTAACCCTCAAACTTTCCCATTAGAGATTTCAGTACAATATACATGATACATATTTTTTAAAGGAGAATTTGTAGGAAAGGAACAAATAATTAAAGCTTAAATATAATCCAGTAAATTGTAATGATAATTGAATTAGCAATATTACTCCTTCAGCTTGCTGTATGAGATGTATACTCATACAACTCCTATTGCATGGCATATGTCCCTAAATATATAATATATTGATATCAATATCTGTATAAATGTTGAATATATTTAAGTGTTTATTGCAGATGTAAAAGCTGCCTCTCTTTATAATATGGGTGAAAAATGATATTCTCTCGGGATTGTTTGTAAACTGAATACATGAAAATTATTTGCATTTACATTTAAAATGATTCATACTGTTGCTGGATAATTATAATTGCCTTTGGGATAAAAGTTGAGCCAAATTAATTTTCAATCTTTACTGTTAAATACATAATTATGCCAAGGCATATACATAATATTTTGGAACAATCTCACATGTATTTTGACTAGAGGTGTCTCTAAAAAGTACAACTCTAAGGAGTAAAAGGAAGCAGCTGGGACCCATCCCCTCAGTTTATGAGTCAAGCAAACAAATTGTGACCAAGCAGAGCATAAGAAAGAGAATAACATGGAGTTATAAAGGAAGAATAGCACAAGGGTTTTTGTCTGTTTGTTTGTTTTAGATTGAACATGTTATTTAAAGAGGTTTTGTTATGTAGCTTATTTATAGCTCTATGACTTTTTTTAAAACTTAGCTCCCAATTCTGAGGTATATGAAAGATAAAGTATAGAATGTCACTTAACCCCACAAGGCTTGGTCTTCTCTTTAATATAAGGTAAAAAGAAATCCACTTACTGATTTAAAGTTAGACTCAAAGCCAGGTATACTAACTAGTGCCAAGTACAGAAATCTAAGGCAGAAGTATCATTATAGGTTGGGGCCCAGCCTGAGTTACCTAGGAAATTCCAGAAGAGACTGAGCTCCGAAATGAGATATTATGTCCACAAAATAAAATAATCAAAAGCTATTTTGAAAGATTACCCAGGTCATTGTACTCCAACAAGTCTTTCAGAAATGCAGGAGGCACAGTTATGCAAAGTGCAAAATATAGTGTCCTAGGCCATACTGTAGATTTATCTCTCTGCAGTCAGCTCTGTTGGTTGGAGTGTAGATGAATTGGACAAGATCTGTGTCTATTTGCAGTTGGCACAAACCACTTTCAGTCACATACAACCATAGAAATGGCATCACTTTGGTGTATCTGACTATGAACTGGTTTGGATGCTTAGAAAATAAAAGATGGAGCTTTGATGAGACACGATATTTCCCTTGCCTTTCCAGGAATGAAGTAGCCCCTTCTTCAGCATTCATTATGTATTGCCTTCTGCCCTCTGCTGCTCTGTGTGGTACACCTGAAATGCTATAACCTGAACCATTCCAATTTGGATTCCCAGACTAGGAATTAGACAATATAATTCACAGACACCTTTAGTATGCAGCTGGAGCTTTATTCATTAAACTTATGATGTTTCAGCAGAAAGCACAAGAATGAGATGAGAACAACACCAGATTCCCATGGATAATTTATTACTGATTCTAGACCCTTTGAAAGTTTGACCGGTTACTCTTACTTATTTATGAGATAACTATGCCCCATTTAAAAAAATCTCATCTTCAATAAGCTAACCAGTTGATTTGTGTTATGTTAAAACTTAACATTTTAACTAATACACAGTATGCTGGTGGAAAAAGCCGATACTGATGATACAATTACTCATTAATTACCTGTCTTTTATGCAGGTTTTCATCCTCTGTAAAAATGTCATAATTCCTACTTTTTGTCATGCAGTTTTGAATAGTGGACTGTTAACAGCCAAAGCATACCAGATAGATGACAATTCTAATCATGACAATGATGTAATATATGATAATGAAGATGACATATGGTAATGAGGGTGATGATATCAGATGACACTTGTTTTCAGATATATTTTCTACTTGAACTGCAGTGCTTATGACAGACAATGCTGTTTTAAAACAAACTGAGCTGTTTTCCATCTATTTAAGAAGTTGCATCTCACGACAACTTCTAGAAACTGTCTGTACCTGAAGATCAAGTAACAATACAAAACCTTTTAGAAAAATTCATGCTAAATCAATCGTGTAATCATAACTTCACCTTCTATTAATGGACCAATATTGTCCTGAATTTCTTTTGGATAATGTGCTTATATCCACATGTCAACGGTGTTGAGATTTGACTTAAAAGAAAAATTAAAAAGATAAGATGTTAAATGATTTGGAAACATGTCTGTGCTTTCCATTTCAGATAAAAATGTCAGGTCCAATTCAGCTGCAGTAATTTTACTCTACTTATCCAACTCAGTCAATTTACTTTGTATCCCTGGCAGACAAAAGAGTGTTTAATTTAGTTATGCTTAACCAAATAAAGAGAATTAACTATCCTTTTCATGCTTGCTATGTTGTGTGTTGATAGATGATCACATAATCTTGTCTGCCTAAAGCTATGGATTGCATTCTGATATATGAGAAAATAGTGCTATTTAGTGGAGAATGATAAATCATTGTACCAACTGAGGTTGAATATTTTACAAGAATTTGTTAATATTAATACCTCTTTTTTTTCTTTGCCCCCTCTTTCTCACACACAAAAATAAACTCAATCGGGAATATTGCCATATGTGTGTGTGTATGTGGCATCTGAAATAATGAAAAAAAAATCAACCAAGTTATGAGTAAATGTGGATTCTTAACTTTTGTTTAATGATTGTACAATCACACAGATTATACGATATAAGAACAATGATATATCAGTTTAAAGTGATAGCCCTAATTTTGTTCTGGGGAGCTATCAGCCTATCCTAAACATGTGGAATTGATAGAGCACCCATCCTGTCTCTTCATGATACTTTGAATGATATGACCTCAGTTCACAAATTACTGCAATACTCTGATTCAGTAGAAGATTATGGTCTTGAAAGAACTGACAATTGCTCAAGGAATGCTATCATTTGTTTAAACATCTGGGAAATGCAGTGGTTGTATAGGAAGGTTTCTTATTCTGGACTCTACAACTACTCACAGTTGGTACCAAAAACAGATCCATGGGGAAACAGGCTGGACCTGTGCACTCAAAAGTCATAGGTAGAGAACAAAAACAACAAATTTAAATGAAAAGTGATGATAACTGCCAAAGTGCAATTCTGATACATACAAAGCAGATGATTTTGAAACTTTCAACAATATAATTCTTTATAACAAGATGATAAAATTATAACACCAAAGCCAGAGACATACTGTTAAGTAATGTTCAGGTTATAAAATATTCGACAAAAGTTTAATGAGTCAGAAACCTAGTAAGGTTTGGAGAAATACCCAAGGACTCTGTGTTAATCAAAATATTAACTCATTGATAGATACATAATGTGATGGAACTGATAAGTGTTGAGACATAGTTGAAGAAAGTAAGTCACTGAGGCATATTCTGGAAAGATGTGTGCTATTTGTTGTCCTTTCCAGTCTCTATCTTTTTCCTGGCCATCATGAGCTCAACAATCTTGGTCTTGTGTTTCTACCACTGACTTTGTGCTTCACCTCCTAACTAAAGTAGTAGATTCCAATGAATTTCACCTGAAATATATGAAATATTTACTTGAAATAAACCTTTCTCCTTTTGAACTGTTCATCTCAGGTACCTGCCATAGTGATGAAAAGCTAATACCAGAGCCTATACTGCAAGCAACAAGATAAAAAAAAAAAGTCATTATAAAAATGACCACTAGCCAATCATACTTATGTAATTTCAGGTAGTTAGACACAAGTTTCACTTTAAAATGTGTTTTCAAAGTGCCACCGCTTATTAAAATTATAGTAGGTTGGATGAGAAGTGAGAAGGCACCCTGAAGAAAGTAATGTACCTATACAATTCCCAGTTATAGAATAAAGAGTAAAATCATAATTTAACATACACGTAAGTATGTGGTCTAACTTTGAACTACTCTGTTGAGTATGAATATCTGAATTATAGAATTTTTTAGTGGGCTGATGTGGCATTTCAACATTATGAAGAAAAATATAATAGGAAAGTAGATTTTTCCCTAAAGTCATACATGAAATAGAAGTTACAAATAAAAGTCTTTTAACATCACTCCATTGAGAAATGGAAGGGAAAAGCAATGTGATCAATCTATTAATCATTTCAATAGAAAATGTTTCAATATTTTAAATATATCTGTTAAAATATGTAAGAAAAGTGTGAGGCCTAAATATGTTTAAAATATGCTATGTGCAGTGAAATCTATTATGTCTACAATGCATCTATAGTAATAAAATACATTTAAAAGTTTGTAAACCAGGCAAGGTAGTGAATGTCTGTAATCGGAACACTTGATCTGATATAGCAGCAAGATTTTTTATTAGATATTTTCTTTATTTACATTTTAAATGTTATACTTCTTTCTAGTTTCCCCTCCAAAAATCTCCTATCCCCTATTCTCTCCCCCTGCTCCCCAACCCACCCACTCCCACTTTCTGGCACTGGCATTTCCCTATAGCGGGGCAGAGGACCTTCACGGGACCAAAGGCCACTCCTCCACTGATGACCGACTAGGCCATCCTCTGCTACATATGCAGCTGGATCCATGAGTCTCACCATGTGATTTCTTTGGTTGGTGGTTTAGTCCCAGGGAGCTCTAGGGGTACTGGTTAGTTCATATTGTTGTTCCACCTATGGGGCTCCAAACCCCTTCAGCTCCTTGGATACTTTCTCTAGCTCCTTTGTTAGGGAACTTGTGCTCTGTTCAATGGATGACTGTGAGCATCCACTTCTGTATTTGCCAGACAATGGCAGAGCCTCTCAGGAGACAGCTATATCAAGCTCCTGTCAGCAAAATCTTGTTGGCATCTGCAATAGTGTCTGGGTTTGGTGGTTGTTTATGGGATGGATCTCCAGGTGGTGCAGTCACTTGATGGACATTCCTTCAGTCTGTTCCACACTTTTTTTCTGTAACTCCTTCCATGAGTATTTTGTTCCCCCTTCTAAGAAGGATTCAAGTATCCACACTTTGGCCTCCCTTCAGTCATAAGACTATCTTTAAAAAAATCTAGTGTGTGTTGCCTACTCCAGCTTAGAACAACCTCACAGTAGGTACAGAAACATTAAAGGCTATTTGCTTTAAAATTCAGTAACAAGTAAAGGACACTTTAATGATTATATTTAACACATACCATATTAATAAGTCCTATAAAACATGATAAAAGGGGAAAATTCTTTGGAGAAAATAAAAATAAAATATTTATAAAGAATATCAGAAAATTAATTCAATTCACCAATAAGTTATTTAAATTATTAAGTTAAAGAAGTTCTGTTAGGCCCTGGAGAAATAACTTGTTGGTTTAAAACACTTGGCACTCTTCCAAAAGACTTGTGTTCAGTTACTAGTTTCTATACCAAACTGAAACTCCACATCCAAGTGACCAGGCACTATTTTATGCCCTCCATTACTAGCAGAAGACACATGACATACAACCATGAAGGTACACACACACATACATACATACATACATACATACATACATACATACATATACATGTACACACACACGAGAGAGAGAGAGGAAGGGGAGGAAGAAGGGAGAGGGAGACACACACAGAAAAAGACAGAGAGAGAGAGAGACTTTAAAAGATCGAGAAGATCAAAATCGTAATACTAAATCTGATGTGGCAAAAAGAATAAATAACATGGGAGAAATTACATGACTAGGTTTTATGATTTGTAAATTAAGAAATAGTGACTAAAATAGGCAATAAAAAGACACGTTACTGGGATGGAAAAGAAATTCCTATTCCACACAAACAAAACTTATTGTGTCATACTGGGTATATGACAGATGTGCATGATGAATTACACATCAAATCTTGAGAATAAGATGAGCTAATTATTATTAGCACACTTGGGTATAAAGATGAAAAAATGAATGAAATTTGATACTGATAATCAAACTGCAAGTGAAAATTGATTTCAAATGGAAGATAAATTGCAATTTTATATGGTATTATGTAATATAACTACTTTATAGCATCAAGGTTAAAATGTCTTAAAAATGAAATATCAAATAAAACCTAACTATAAGAAAAATGACCGAAAACCTCTGTTTCATTAAGGTAAATTTTCTGCCCATCAGTAGAAATCATACTGAAAATGAAGTTAAGGTGCTTAGTGAAGCCTTATATCTATAGCATGGGTGTGAATAATTCTCTATTTCTTTATACTTTCTTTAAATTTATTTATTTTATTTTTTATGTATATGAGTGTTTTCCATGCATTCATTTATCATGTGTGTGCCTGGTGTCCACAGAGGTCAGACAGCTGTAAATTGCCATTTGGGTGCTGGTAGTGGAACCTGGATTCTCTGCAAGCAAGTGCTCATAATTGCTGAGCCAAACCTTCTCCCCGAATTCTTAAATTCTTTAGGATGTATTTCACTAAAATGTATTACACAGTCTCCAGATAAGGCTCACAGACACAATGGGAAGTTCCACATCTCACCATAAACAGGAAGTCATATCTCAGTCACAGTGAAACCCACATACATGCGAATAGTTCCACAGTTTTCTGAGAACCTAGGGAGAAGCCAATTGTAGGAATCCTACAATAAGGCCCACAGATGCAGGGAATTCTATATCTTCCATATCAAGTTATATACCTAAACAAGAGACCTTGCTGACAAACGGCAGTGCTTGGTTCTCAAAAGAAGCCCAGAAATAGAGCTTCTAGTTGCAAGTACTAGCCCTACAGAGAAATATAAAGACTAATCCTAGCAAGACTTTGTCTACTATAAATACTAATACTGGAGGAAGAAAGGAGGCTTGTATTTGAAGAGAGACAGAGACAGAGTCACCCACACACTAACTCCAGATGAAATGGGCAAGTGTAAGCATATAAACAAAAACAAAACAAAACAAAACAAAACAAACAAAAATACACTCTCTTTCTCCCAAATTAGGAATTAAATAGTAATGGTTCCAAGTGAAGAAATCTGGGCAAATACCCAAACAATTATTTTTTAAAGATAATTGTATCTGTGTCTAAAAACTCAAAGGTACAAAAGTGCCCAAAGAACAAAGTGAGTGGCCCTAATGAAATAATGACTTCAATGCTGAATCATCAATCAAAACTGAAATGGTGCTGGAAATGAAAAACTCAATAAGACAAATAAAAATCTCAGTGTCTAGACTCACCAATAGAATGTACCATGTGGAAAACAAAATACATATATATGTATTTCTTATACCATCCTAATATATATATATATATATATCCCATATGTGGACTATTAGAGGACTAAAGTAATATATATACATATATATGTATATATATATGTATATATATCCATAATAATCTTTATTCCATATATATATTGATATATCTATCTATCTATCTATCTATCTATCTATCTATATCCTTCAAAACACTTAATAGGATGAAAAGGGAAATGCTGAATGAGATAATAGAGTTGAAAAATATTAGAAGCACAGATAAGAGAAAGGGCATTGAAAGCCATAGAGAAATTGATGAAGTGATCTATAAAATCAGGCTCATCAAAACAACACATATATTTCATAAAATAAAATAAAGCCAGAAGGGCCTGAAAATCATATTCAATATTCTGAAAGATCACATTGCTTTTATTGCCAACCTAGACTATTATAACAAACAAAACTATTGATTAAAATTGAGGGAGAAATAAAAACTTCCTGGCATTCGAATACTAAAGAGTTTAGGCCCACTAAGTCAACTGTAGAAAGATGTTGAAAGGAGGCATCGGTCTAAAAAGAAAAAATAACTCTGAAAATGCCATGTGAATACACTGTGCTGTACCAAGACAATTCTAACTAAAAAATGTCTTTTTAAACATCATCACATAAAAATATTGTCATTAGTTGACACACACCTTTCAACAATTATTCTTTAAAATATTTGCATGTGTTTTATTTTTAATTAAATTTATATGTGATTGTATGAATGTGGCTTTGTGCATAGGAATGTAGTGCCTGAAGAGGGCAGAGAAAGGTGTAAGGGTTTCTGGAGCTGGAGATGCAGGCAGCTACAAGCCAGGGGATGTGGATGTTGGGAACTGAACACAAATCCTCTGCAAAAGAACTGTGCATCCAATTGAACCATCTCCTAGTACCTCAATAATACTTATTTTATTGATGGTCTCAAGTTCCCAAATAAAAAGACACAGGCTAGTAGACTGGATTATGGGTTAGAATCTATCTTTTATTGCTTCCAAGAAAAATACCTTACTATTGATGATAAATCACCTTAGGATAAAAAGATAGAAAAGGCATAATAAGCAAATAGAATTAAAATCCAAGCAGGAATGACTATCTTAATAACTGACAAATTGATTTCAAAACAAAAGCAGTCATTGTAGATAAAGAAATACATGAAAATAAAAGAAAGGCTCAGTTGTAGAAAAAAGTGAACAGTGGAATGAAAGCTCAAGATACAATTATAAGGGACTGGAGGTGATCACAGCATATTATATACATGTAAAACATATCATAACAAAATCCATCATTTTATACAATTAATAAATATTAATAAAAATGAAAAATACAAAAAGGTTACATCATATTCATCAAGTAGGCATTACAGATTTAAGTCTATACCCACAGAAGACAGATATAACTAATTTCATAATAAACCTACTACATGTAAAGTCTCATATTAATTTCAAAATAATAGTACTGTGTGACTGCAATACCTCATTATCTGATTATGATGAATAAGTGATTATGATGAAATAAGTAATTATTATGAAAAATAAAGAGAAAAACTAAGGAATGGTGAAAGCTTGAGGAATAGTGTTTATCAGGGAAGAGCCCAAAAATAGGTTAAACAATGCAAATGGGTAAATCCTGAAATCAAATAAATATACAAATACAAATAAACTGTTGACTAAGGTTGATATTTGTTATATATGATGCATAATGCACATAATAATTAAAGAAACATTGGCCATCAATTTGGGAGCAAGGAAGTGATTGGCACATGATGAATGGAAGGAAGAGAAGACAGACAATGGTGTAGTTATCTTCTAGTTTTAATAATAAAAAAGAGAAATGTTGAAATTACACTTCATCATAAAGTAAATGGAACCACATACACTCCATGCAAACACAAAAGAATATATATGTATTTTTTCTCAGCAGCTCAGAGAAATTCTTCCAAGAACATGTTTTAAAAAGTATAGAAAAAATCAAAATAACATCATGTATTCTATCTTCCCATGTTGGAATAAAGGTATATATTAAAAACAATAGAAAGTAGAGAACACACAATTAAATAACACACAATTGAGTGACAAACTGGTCAATGAACAAATCAAAAAGGAATTTTTAACAATGTCATGCCTGAGGGAAAATTGCATACAATAGAACAAAATCTATTAGACACAATGAAGACAGTATATGGAGAAAAGTTATAGATTTAAATGTCTACACCAAAAAGGTTGAGAGACCTCACATATATAAAATATGATATAGCTTAATAGCCTCGGGAAAACAAACAGCAAGCAAAACCCCAAAATAGTAAATGAGAAGAAACAATAATTATCATGGTAGTAACCAATGAAGTAGAAATGAAAAACAATCCAAAGTATTAATGAAATTAGCAGTTTTTCTTTGAAAAAATAAAATCTACAAGCTTTAAGCAAAATAATATCAAAAAATGAAGAAAAGACGCAAATTAATATAACTACCAATGTTTACTAGAATTAGCTCTCAATATCCACAGCTCTTACCGGGATTGAGGTGTACCGCATTCTGATGAATCTTGAGGTTTGGGTAAAATCCAGACTAAGTCATTTAAAATTTGGGGGTTTGGGTTATCATTTATGATTCTGAGTTGCTTTTTGTTATATCTAAGCTCTCATTCATGGTCAGTTTGTGAGTATTCCTTCCCCTGAATTCTTGATTTTAAAACTGCCTTTGGAGGTTCTTTGTATTCTTTCATTTTCTTGGCTTATTCCTCTTTTATTTTAATTTGTCCCCTTCTCTACTAGGAACTATTATTATATCTGAGTGCTCTAAATATGAATTTTAATACAATTGGTTATATTAAAGAATTAATATCTGAGGTTCTACTTCATTATATAGAAATGCTTATAACATGAATTTTTAATGAATTTACTAAAATTATTAAAATTATTAATATTTACTTGTAAAAATAAAAATAGAAATGAAGGTGGAGGCATTATGACAAATATCATGGTAATTCAGATAAACACCAGGACATGCCTTAAAACCTATTTACTCCTAAATTTTAAAATGTAAGAAAATGAATTTCTGGATTTCCATGACCTGCAAAATTCAACTAACACGAAATACGTAATCTAAAAGGTCTGCCATCAGCAGAGAGTTTGATGCAGTAATAAAAATTTACCAATAAAAAATGTCCCAAGACCTGAATTCTGTAGAATTCTACCACAACTTCAAGGAATAAATAATTCAGTCCTCAAATTATTCCAAATGGTTGAAAAGATATTTTCTAAAATCATTTTGTGAGTACTGTTTTACCTTGATACCCAAACCAGATAAAACATCACATATGCACATGCACATGCACACACACACACACAAACACACACACACATACACATACACAAAGAACATTACATAGTAATACCTTAATTGATAGGAGGCGCCCTTGGTCCTGTGAAGGATCAATGCTCCAGTATAGGGGAATGCCAGGACAGGGAAAGGGGAGTGGGTGAGTTGATGAGCAGGGGGAGGGGGTCGTGAGATTGGAAGTGGTTCGGAGGGGAAACCATGAAAATGGATAACATTTGAAATATAAATAAGGAAAATATCTAATAATAAAAGAAATATCCAACAGAAATAGATGTGAAAATTCTCAACAAAATAAAGAGTCCAGGATTATACTTTTAAAAGATCATTCATAATCACCAACTGGGCTTCATTCTAGTGATCGAGGAAAGGTTCAACATAGAAATCAATAAATGCAATCATCAAAGTGATTGATTGAAAGACAAATCACATTATTATCTCAATAGACAAAAGTCCTTTGGAAAAAAAATCTAGTGTACATTTTTGGTAAATGCTATGGCAGTGTTAGGATGAAGAACGTATATTTTAATGTAGTAAAGGCTATATGTAATCTATAGCCAACTTTGTACTACATCTTCAAAGCTCAAAGCATTTCTACTAAGAACAATACCAATATATTAGTGTCCACTCTCTCTACATTCTTTAAATAGGTATTTGGAGTTTTGGCTAAATCAACAGAAAAGGAAAACAAAGGGATATAAAAAAGAAATGAAGAAACAAATATATCTTTTTTCTTGAGGATGATATGACTCTGAATATAAGAGACCTAAAGAATATCGAAATCTTTCAAGCCAATAAAGATATTTATCGAAATAATGGGATACAAAACTCACATACAAAAGCAGCAGCTTTAACATAACCAATGACAAACATATGAAATAAGAAACCAGAAAAACAATCCCTTACATAATACCCACAAAAAGCACATTAATGATAACCTATAGGGAACATAAGAGAAATATTAAAAGGTCTCTGAAATGAAGATTTTGACACTGAAGAAATAAATTTAAGAAGACACTAGAAGCAAAAAAAAAAAAAAGACATACTATATACATCGATTATAAAGCTACATATACTGAAAATGATCATTCTACCCAAAATATTCTGTTTATTGCAAAGAATCCCATCAAAATCACAAAATATTCTTCATATACATAGAAAGGATCCAAAAACTTAAATAGAGATACAAAGACAAAGAATTGCCAAAAAAATGAAAAAAATTTTACAGTGGTATTTATAAACATATCTGATTTCAAATTGTAGTACAGGGTAATAAAAAATGCATACTGTTGGCACAGAAAAGAAAGATCAATGGATCAGAATTGAGGATGCCAATATACATTCACAGAACTAGTTACCTTGCTTTTGACAAAGATCCAAAATTGTACACTGGAGAAAAGGTATCATCTTCAACCAATTATGCTGGAACAACTAGATTTCAACATGATGAAAAATAAGGCTGGAGCTCCATCTCTCAACTCCATGTAGACCAAGGCCCATGACATTAGACACAATAGTCTGAAACTACTAGAAAAAGAGAGAGTGCAGTTCAGTTTATAGACACAGGAGAGGAAATGAGAGCAGCAGTTTGCAGACAGAACCTCACAAAACTAGAACGCTTCTGTATAGGAAGGCAATGGGAGGAGAGAGAAAGACTCTCATTCATAGAGACTGGGAGAAAATATTTGCCAGCTATTTAACCTACAGATGGTTAGTGACAGATATAGAACTAATAGAAGACAATATGTCTCTGAGGATTCACAGGCCAATTTTGCCAAAGCAGCAGATAAGATAACTGCAGATCTTCATGTCTCCTTCTGTGCCTCCAGGTCCAGGCCCCCAGTTTCATGCCCATGTTTCTTTCTTCGGAGACTTGAAGTTCTTATCATACAGATCTTTCACTGGCTTAGTTAGAGTCACACCAAGGTATCTTGTTGTATTTGTAACTATTGTGAAGGGTGTTGTTTCCCTAATTTCTTTCTCAGCCTGTTTATCCTTTGGGTAGAGAAAGACCACTGATTTGTTTGAGTTAATTTTATATCCAGCTACTTCACTGAAGTTGTTTATCAGGTTTAGGCGTACTCTAGTGAAATTTTTGGGGTCACTTAAGTATACCATCCTATCACTTGCAAATAGTGATATTTTGACTTCTTCCTGTCCAATTTGTTTCCCTTTGATCTCCTTTTGTTTTTTAATTGCTCTGGCTAAGACTTCAAGTACTATATTGAATAGGAAGGGAAAGAGTGGGCAGCCTTGTCTAGTCCCTGTTTTAGTGGAATTGCTTCAAGTTTCTCTCTATTTTGCTTGATGTTGCTACTGTTTAGTTGTATATCGCCTTTATTATGTTTAGGTATGGGCCTTGAATTCCTGATCTTTCCAAGACTTTCATCATGAATGGGTGTTGGATTTTTGTCAAATGCTTTCTCAGCATCTAATGAGATGATCATGTGCTTTTTGTCTTTGAGTTTGTTTATATAGTGGATTACTTTTATGTATTTCCATATATTGCACCATCCCTGAATCCCTGGGATGAAGCCTACTTGATCATGGTGGATTATTGTTTTGATGTGTTCTTGGATTCGGTTTGCAAGAATTTTATTGAATATTTTTGCATCGATATTCATAAGGGAAATTGGTTTGAAGTTCTCTTTCTTTGTTGGTTCTTTGTGTGGTTTATGTATCAGAGTAATTGTGGCTTCATCAAACAAATTGAGTAGAGTATCTTCTGTTTTATTTTGTGGAATAGTTTGAGGAATTAGGTCTTCTTTGAAGGATTGATAGAACTCTGCACAAACCCATCTGGTCCTATGCTTTTTTTGGTTGGGAGGCTATTAGTGGCTGTTTCCATTTCTTTAGGGGATACAGGAGAGTTTAGATTGTTAATCTGATCCTGATTTAACTTTGGTACCTGGTATCTGCCTAGAAAATTGTCCATTTCATCCAGATTTTCCAGTTTGGTTAAGGCTTTTGTAGTAGGATCTGATGATTTTTTGGATTTCCTCTGATGCTGTTGATATATCTCCCTTTTCATTTCTGATTTTGTTATTTAAGATACTGTTCCTGTGCCCTCTAGTTGGTCTGGCTAAGGGTTTATTTATTTTGTTGATTTTCTCACAGAATCAGCTCCTGGTTTGGTTGATTCTTTGTATAGTTCTTTTTGTTTCTGCTTGGTTGATTTCAGCCCTAAGTTTGATTATTTCCTGCCATCTTCTCCTCTTGGGTGAATTTGTTTCCTTTTGTTCTAGAACTTTTAGGTGTTCTGTCAAGATGCTATTGTGTGCTCTTTCTAGTTTCCTTTCTGATGCACTCAGAGCTATGAGTTTTCCTCTTAGGACTGCTTTCATTGTGTCCCATAAGTTTGGCTTATGTGCCTTCACTTTCAGTAAATTCTACAAAGTCTTTTATTTCTTTATTTCTTCCTTGACCAAGTTATCATTGAGTAGAGTGTTTTTTCAGCTGCTACATGTATGTGGGCTTTCTATTATTTATGTTGTTATTGAAAATTAGCCTTAATCTGTTGTGATCTGATAGGATGCATGGAATTATTTCAGTATTTTTGTATTTGTTGAGGCCTGTTTTGTGACCAATTATATGGTCAATTTTGGAGAAGGTAACATGAGGTGCTGAGAAGAAGGTATATGCTTTTGTTTTAGGATAAAATGTTCTGTAGATATCTGTTAAATCTATTTGGTTCATAACTTCTGTTAGTTTCACTGTGTCTCTGTTTAGTTTCTGTTTCCAGCATTTGTCCATTGATGAGAGTGGAGTGTTGAAGTTTCCCACTATTATTGTGTGAGATGCAATGTGTGCTTTTAGATTTACTAAAGTTTCTTTAATGAATGTGGAAGCCCTTGCTTTTGGAGCATAGATGTTCAGAACAGAGAGTGTATCTTGGTAGATTTTACCTTTGATGAGTATGAAGTGCCCCTCCTTGTCTTTTTTGCTAACTTTGGGTGAAAGTCAATTTTATTTGATACTGGAATAGCTACTGCAGCTTGTTTCTTGGAACCATTTGGAAAATTGTTTTCCAGCCTTTTACACTAAAGTAGTGTCTCTCTTTGTCCCTGAGGTGGGTTTCCTGCATGCAGCAAAATGTTGGGTCCTGTGTATGTATCCAGTCTGTTTGTCTATGACTTTTTATTGGGGAATTGAGTCCATTCGTGTTAAGAAATATTAAGGAAAAGTAATTGTTGCTTCCTGCTATTTTTGTTGTGAGACGTGGGATTCTGTTCATGTGGATATCATCTTTTAGGTTTGTTGAACATTTACTTTCTTGCTTTTTCTGGGGCATAGTTTTCCTCCTTGTATTGGAATTTTCCCTTTATTATCCTTTGAAGTGTTAATTTGTGAAAAGATAGTGTGCAAATTTGGTTTTGTCATGGAATACTTTGGTTTCTCCATCTATGGTAATTGAGAGTTTTGCTTCATATGGTAGTCTGGGCTGGAATTTGTGTTCTCTTAGGATCTTTATAACATCTGTCCAGGATCTTCTGGCTTTCATAGTCTCTGGTGAGAAGTACACTCTTGCCAGTCACATACATTTGTTTCCACTGAGGCCAACCAAAATTTGTATTAGTTACTGGCTAAAATATGACTTAAAGGCAAACTAAACAACAAAACAAACAAACAAACCAAAAAAAAAAAACAAAAAACACTAGTTTATTATACTCCTACAAGACCCAGAATTAAGCAACATGGAATTAAATAGCACTATAGAGAACTCATGTGAGTCCAAGTAAGCACACTAATTTATAATTGTTCTGGCCAGGCTACTGAAGTTCATATTCTACAACACTTTCCAGAGATCTGGAATGTTTCTTTCAATGAACAGTTATTCTAAATTTATCAAATATATGATTCACATGTTTCACATAACGTCTTAATTTTTAGTAACTCAAGAATATTAATTGTTTTTAAAGTGCTTTAATGTTAAACACTGGCAGTGTATTGCTGTTTCAGTTGCCAGTTTGCTGTGCCATAGTAAGAGGGGTAACATATGCTTATGAAGGTATTATGCTACAATTATCCGGGAGCTAGAAGTGCCATGCCCTAAATGTTTTCATGCAAACTATTTATAAAATACTTTATGAGGAGCTAGAAATATAGTTGGTGTGTGTGTGTGTGTGTGTGTGTGTGTGGTGATTTTCAATAAAGTTATTTGCATTTATTTAAAGTTAGTAGAGAATTCTGATCTTTCTTTTCTTTTGAGCTTTCAGAATACTACAAAGCTTTATGAGTGAACATTTTCTGTGAATTGTGGATGAAGAAAACAGTATTAAAAGAATAATGGACTCTCAAAAAGAGACAACACCATGAGTGAGCTCAGACTCATAATTGATTGTAACAGGCGTATTAGAAAAAATAAGGCTTAAATTGATACTTTAAGACTTCAGAGAAATAAGTTCAGCTCACAGATGGCAATAAAGGCCAGACAAACTCATTGTTATTATTAAGTTACTGAAGGGATTATTAAAATGGCTTTGAAAAAATTTTCAGAAATGCCTTGAAAATATTTTAGGAAATACTAAAATTTATCACTTTTTTCTATAAAAGAATAAATAGTTACCCATGTTAAGTTAGGATATTTTTAAATTTGAAATGAGGCATGCATAGCATATTTACTACCTTAATCTTTTGGGTTTGGTTTTGGATTTCTGTGGATTACACCCAGGTGTGTACATGCCAAGAAATCACTCTTTCTGTAAGCTACATGTGGCCTATAGTAACTTTTCTGAAATAGTTACATAGTTGCACAGGGTTTGATCAATAAATGCCTTCTGCATACAAAACTCCAAACTCACAACACTGAAAAATCCATGCTCAATAAGTGATAACTCTATGTCCTTCTTTTAATTTGGGGTTTCTGCGGGTTCAATCTTGGGTCTTGCATGTGCTAGTCAGACACTCACCCACCAAGCTACAGTTCTAGGTCCTTTAGAACTGCTCTAGATGGGGTTGAATACAGGAGATGGCTAATTGATTTAATTATGAAGATGCCTCTTAGAAGGTAGCTTGTCCAGTAATGCTGTCTGAGAAACAGTAACATAAGGGCTTTGGACAAGAGACTACAATGTAGGCTGAACACTGTCAAAATAGTGAACTAAGAACAAATAGAATTGTCTTAAGGGGGACTTCCCTGAGGTATTGACAGTACCAGGGTCAAGAGGGAAGGTGCCTCACAAGCTTCTAGATAAGATCTACTTCACTGCCTTCCAGGGACTCTGATAACTATGGAAGTGACAGACACGTCAGTTACCTTGTTTACACATGATCACAGGATCAGTCAAAAATTTTGTTGAGCATATAAAACATATTCCTCCAGGTTCCAGGTTTGAAAAATCATAATTGAAATTCACAAATATATAGCCAAGAAGGACAAAACTCTATGGAAGTACAGATAGCTATTTCTTAGCCAAGTATTATAAAGTTTCATTAATTTAGAGATTTTTTTATTTAAAAAAACTGTAAGTTTACATTTATGAAGTAACTGCAAAATCTGCTATTAGATAGACTTAAACTTAAAGATAACTTTGTTTTGTTATTGGAAACATGAGAAGAATGTTGGAAATTATTCAACAGTAAACAATACCAGTTGGTGGAGTCAATTAGTTTTAATTTGCATGAGATTTTTGTTTGCCTGGAGATTTGTATTTGAAAGAAGCAATTTTCAGGGTTAAAATACTAAAGCAATTGTAGTTGATTGTGTGTCTTCTGTTTGCTTGATAATGACTTTATTGCTGCCATCATCTTCTCCAAGCCTTATAAAGTTGCCTTATTGTTTTGATTATGCACAGTTGAATTTCCAGCAGAGTAGTTGAATTCTTATGGAAGAAGATGCCAGTGACCTTATTCGGTGACACAAATGATGGTGAAAATCTGAGCTGGAGGGTAATGTCCTCATGTGACCAAACAGTCCCTTAACAGGAGCTGACTTTACTGAGTCTTAATGAACCAGTGGGAAGGATAAGCTGCCAACAGTCTGGGAAATTCTATCTGCCTAACTTTTGAGATTGTTTCATTTGATGTCACAAAAGTAACACAAATAAAACTTTGTGCTTTCTTTGTTATCCATCAAGCAAGACAGAAAAGATTCTTAAGATGATCTTACAGTGTAGTGAAAATGTTACTTATTTCGTTTGTGTGAAGTAGAGAATATTTTATTCTAGTAGCCCCGAGGTTTTCAATCACAGTCTAGTGACATTCCTTAGATTACAAAGAATCCAGAGATAATTATGCTGTTGGAAAATGCTTCTCCATTGGACTGTGTACATGACGGTGTTCTGATTATTTAACAATAAAAACCAACCAAACAGACAAACAAAAAGAAAAACAAAACTACCACCACCACCAACAACAACTGAAAAAGATCAACTTTTTTTCCAGATAAGCATCTCCATGCCCTACCCCGACATTCTCAGAGTTCCCAGAGATCTACATCTTCATCTCCATCCACGGACAGCAGATTAGAACTTGAAATTTAGAGGTTGAAATTGTGACATAATGAAAGACTATGTTTACATCCTTTACATTTTTTTCCCATACAGTCCATATTTTCCCACTTTTTCAGTAAGTAGAACAGATGCCAAAATCAGTGTGGTTTCCTTAATGTCTCCAAAACAAGCTACATTGAATCTACCTGTAGCGTAGTAAGGCGACTGTATTCAGTTTAGCGTTTGTGTTCTTCATCGTTTCATTAAATCAATCTTCAAATTAAGGTATGTGCCTCAAGAGAAGGGTTTTATTGTTGTCAGTTCTCAATGGATTATTTTTTTTTTCATGCCTGAGTTAGTTTGTGACATAGAGTATGTTGTGGTATAGAAGAGGACACTATTTCCTGGGGTATGGTAGACATCCTTAAGAAAAGCATGAAGTCCAGCAGCTTAGGGTTACAGCCTTTCAGTAATTAACCACCCAACAATTAAAAAAAAAAAAAAAACACTAAGACATCCAGAAACTTTCTAAGACATGCTATATTACCGAAGAGCAGTAGTGTGGACGTGTTTTTAGAAATCTGTGATGTCATCCAACCACATTTCCTTTGTGATTATTCAAATTCCTTAATTTTTCTCCAGCCTTCATTTGACAGAAAATTTAGGGCCAAATTCTTGAAATTATAGCAATTGCCATATAATATTATGGCCAGCTCTCGTGCTACTTTATGAAATTTTATTTTTATTCACATTTCTTTAAGTTGTTTACCTTCTGAGAGTAAAATCATTAACAAAGTACCTAAATTTTTTCTTAGAGAGGGTCCTTACAGCATAATAAATAAATTTGTTTCCCTCATTGCACTATGATGATGTTTGAAGAGTAAAATGATCTGATAAAGGAGAGAAAAATGAAGACCAGAGCAGGATGAAGGCAGATGGCACAGACCGGAACATTAAATTCATGAATTCCCTAGTTTTGTTTTGTTTTTCTTTCTATTGCTATGATAAACAGCATGACCTAAATCAGGGAAAGAAAGCAGGTACTTAGCTTATACATCCATCATTGAGGGACATTGAGAGTAGGAACTCAAGCAAGAAACTCAAGGCAGGAACTAAATCAAAGGCTGAAGAGAAATGCTGCTAACCTATTCTCAGACTCACATTCAACTGTCTTTCTTACACCTCTAGGACCACACGCCCATGGTGGCACATGCCACACTGAACTTGGTCCTCACATGTTAATCATGTCTACAGTCTAGTCTAATGGAGGAATTTTCTCAACTAAGTTTCCTTTTCTCCACAGGATTCTAGTTTGTGTTATTGACAATCTAAGCAGCATACCAGTCTAGAAGGAGCAACTATTTTTTATGTGTTCCCATAACTTAAATCTATAATGCCCCATCTCTAGAAATTGAGAAACTTTGACTTTTTCTTCTTTACTATTTATCTATGTTATTTATCTACAGTATATACCATTTAGTTGTTTGTGTCTTAGTACCTACAAAATTTTAATTGTGATGTGCACATATATAACATTGTGTAACTAATACATATTTTAATATTTCTCTCTCTCTCTCTCTCACACACACATACACACACACACACACACACACACACCTGAAAGACATCAGTTTTTCTTCTAGATTCCAGCTGCCTGCTTATCTTGTTTTTTGTTTAATTGGTAATGCTGAAGCAGAACTCTGTTTGCTCTACTCAGAATGTAAGCAGGATGTCATCTGCTGTCCCTCTCATAGCACTTAATTTCACTTACCATTAATTCCATGACAATTATTATATGCTGAAGTTGTGACTGGAGACAACGTTATGCCCTCTGCACTGTCCTGTGTGTTCACAGGACCCTTGTTACTTAAATCCTTTTCTATAGTAGTAACTTCATGAAGATAAGAAGATTTTGGTTTCTTACATAGACCTTCAGCCTAGAAACATGGAAGGCATTGATCAGATATTCACAAATGATGAGGAATGAATAAATGAAAACATACTTGGCATGTAGGGTTTCCTTTTTCTTCCAAAACTGGAAATTCATGTCCTCTCTGTTTCTGTGCTCTAGTAAAGGCAGGGTTTTGAATTTGGCTCAACTATAGTATCTTTAAATTATAATTTCTTCAAATTATTGTTTTTCAATATGATACAAGAGTAGATTAACTGTAAGATTAAATGTCAAAGAACTTTTACATTTTACAAACAAGCTTTTCCACATTTATTACTCAATTAAAATAGTAGGCTTTTGAAAAAAGCCACATTCTCTTCTGTAGCTCTTATAAAGATATTTATTTCTGGTTTGAGAATGTTTTTATTTTTAGAGACATTTACAAATAGATGGAAATGCTGAAGAGCATGTAAGAGAAGCAGAACTGACCTCTAACATGATCTTCAACATCTTTATCTATTCTACTGCATTTATTAGCAAGAAATTAATTAATTGCTTTTCAGTGTAGTCCCAAATTTAGGGACATATTTCATCTTTGAATGTCCTGTAAATTCCAGCATTTGTATTTATATCAATGTATATTAGAACTTCTTTTTGTAGTATGTAGCTTTTGGTAGGATCTCAAGAAAAACAAGTCCTTAAGAAGTTCATTCAGGAGGGAAAAATAAATGAAAATTGATATTTATAGCTGCAGGAGTTACAGTGACAAACGTTGGCGTTTTGTAAGATAAGAAATCATAGACCCTGGAGATTTTGCTGAAGGGACCCTGTTATAGCTGTCTCGTATGAGGCTATGCTAGTGCCTGGCAAATACAGAAGTAGATACTCACAGTCATCTATAAGATGGCACACAGGGCCCCCAATGGAGAAGCTAGAGAAAGCACACAAAGAGCTGAAGGGGTCTGCAACCCTATAGGTGGAACAACGATATGAACTAACCAGTACCCCACAGAGCTGCATTTGTACCAGAAGATGGCCTAGTCAGCCATCACAGGGAAGAGAGGCCCCTTGGTCTTGCAAACTTTATATGCCCCAGTACAGGGGAATGTTAGGGCCAAGAAGCAGGAATGGGTGGGTAGGGGAGCAGGGAGGGGGGAGGGTATAGGGAACTTTCCGGATAGCATTTGAAATGTATATAAAGAAAAAAATCTAATAAAAATAAAAAATATATAAAAAAAGACAAAGAAGAAGAAGAAAGAAAGAAAGAAAGAAAGAAAGAAAGAAAGAAAGAAAGAAAGAAATCATAGTCCCCTCCAATACCATTCCTAGCCCAGTGCATTCAGCCAGAGTTTCTCCCCTGGTCAGAGTTTCTTTGATGGTTACAAGAAGAGGGGAGAGAGCAGGAGGACAACACCCATTTCCTCTAGGTTTGGGGAGGTTAGAGTTAGGTTGAATGTGGACACAGATGAAGCACAGCCTCTCCTAATAGCAGGAATGTATTCCAGGTGCATTCAACCACAGTCTCTCACAGTGCAGGCTCAATGCAGAAAGATTATCCAAGACCAGAGGCTCCTACCCTGCCCAGACCCTCAGCTCTTGGGAAGAAGTTTACACATAAGCAATAAAGTCAGAACAACAAAGAACTGATCCCCATAGGGCTGACTTCACAGTTTTAAACTTTATAATATCTAATATCTAATACCTGATCAATTAGTACAATGTATCTCATCATTTAGATTAAACTGTCACATTATTACATTAGTAGATACAGAGAAAACATTTGATAAAATTTTCTGGATCAAAACTTTCAACAAAATGAGATTTTTTTTTTTTATCATGAGAAGGGTTTTTTTGGGAAATCCACAACTGTAATTGTATTTTTATACCCAAGATTTTCTTCAATGCTTATTTCTACTAAATTATTTAACCTCATGATTAACAATAATTATTAGTCATTTAAATTTATGATTAATAATAACATTAAATTATTCTTCTAGTTGTTATTTTAGTAAGAATAATGTTTATTAAACTTATTGGATTTTTATTAAACCTAAAGTATATATTGTTCTATACAATTTTTAAACTTAAAATAAAACTTACTGAGATAAACTTTAAACATTTTGATATTTTTATTATGCTCATATTGCCAAAATAATATTGATTTATAAAGAGGATTTTCAACATAGAGACAGCCAACAACCCAGGACAAGCCCCCTTGACACAATGCCTCTGCCCTTTTCCATTAGGATCTCACATAGAATCTCCCATCCAGTGAGTAATTTGGGGTCAATTATGTCCTGCTAGACAATTAAATGAATGAGCCCAACTGTAGCAATATTAGGCACAAGCATGGTAATGGCAAATCTGTCGTTAGAGCAGCCTGTGAGAGAAAAGCATCTTCTCCGTCTTCTCCACTCACATGGCAGTGGGTGCGAAGGCTTAAAATTATGAGCTATATGTACTGTACACATACATATTTTTAAAAGTTATATAACAGTCCACCTGCCAATCATGGAAGGATTTGACTCATCTTTATCTCTGCTGATTGGTTCTTTCCTCTGCCTAAAGTCATAAAATAAACCCTTAAAAATAACCATGCCCTTGAGTTACATGCTTGTTCAGCACACTCTCTCTGTAGATTATATCCTATACCTTTGCTATAAGTCTATATTTCACCACTTTTATTGCATGTCTTGTTATTAGCTGCACAAAGAACCTGGACACCACATCATGAGATAGTGAGAATGATGACAGTAACAGCCAGGCTGCCCATAGCCTACACCAGCCATTTGTGAATACCCCAGAGACCTTGAGAAAAGAACAGAATTAATCCTAACCTTGATTATCTTGCTTCCCTGAGGTGCAAAAACACCTATAAATTCATCTAACTCTTATTTATATCATATGCCTCAGTGAACCCCACCTAGTTGGTACCTAGTCTAGAGGGTTAGGGTACTACTTCCTCTAGTTGACTAGTGCAAGGAATAGTAAACCTAGAATTAAAGAGATAGGTGTGTGATTGGTGCAAATATAAATCTTCATTTGCATATGAATTGTTCTTTGAGAGATGCAAACAGCCCCTGCCCCTCTCTTGCTATATAAGCAGGCTATTGGGTTCACTTGGTGTGTGGGCTTTGGAAACACACTCCTGTGTTGTTTTTGTCCTACCATATTTGGGGATTACAGAAGTAGAGAGGACAGAGAGCCGAGGCTTAATCATGGAAAGTTGTAAAGCTCTATAGAAGAGAGATCATAGGCCCTGGTCACTTGAAGTGTTTCATAGTCAAGTCTTTAGAATCAGGAATCCCAGACACTCCAGGCTCATAACACTGACCACTGTCAAGGACTGAATAATGCTAATGCCTAAAACTACCCCAAATCTGAATCACAAGTTGCTGCCAAGAGCCAAGAAATCTGACTTCCTAGACTAACCCAGGATTAGTAGCACTTGTAGAGAAAAGGATTCAGTTCCAAGGCCAATAAAGGAGTTTTAAAGCTAGAGGATGCATTTGCTATTGCTTCCACCTGCCTGCTACCCCTACCACTCACTGTAATCAGACACAGAGCAATAGAAGAGCTGCTAAAAAGTACTAGCTTGTGAAAAGCTTCTCATTGTCTACCTACAACTTCTATATGGGTAGAGATAAACGGGAAATCCGCCAAATGACTAGTAACACTACAGCCAAAAACCATGTTCTTATGTGAAAAAAAAATGGGATTTTCCAAAAAAATAAAACGTTGATATTTATTATATTTCCTTCATAGCACATTTTACATATTCTTCTTTAAACTATATACAATTATATAGTGCAGAGTAGCATGTTGTAAAAACAAAAATGCCAAAATTTTATAAGATTAAAAGCAAACTTTGTTTTGCTTTGTGCCTTAACATAACCCACATCAAAGACAACTGTGAAGGAGCAGGTGCTGAAGAGAAACAGGAACCCAGGAAAGGTCTCTGTTTTCTCTCATGCTCAACCTGTCTGCTAAATCAGTGCTGGATACTCTTAGACTTTAATCTTTCATCATCCTCTCATAGAATGTCTATGTTATATACCAATGAGTAGTGAGCCAGTTCAATTGTCATAGTAAGCTAGAAATTCTTCCAGTGGTAGTTGGGAATGAAATTGCATTGTGCTTCATGGCTTCAGAATCTTCCAGGTTCCCCCCCACCCCCCAAGGTTAATCTGGAGTTTATCTCCACACCTTCTGAGGGAGGAAGAGAGGATGAAAGACAGTGAGGTGGAAAAATGTGTAGCTCCAGAAGTTATATACATAAATTTCACTTATACTGCATTGCTCATTCCTCTATCACATGCTGTATACTTACTGTAGGCATAGTTGATTAATCCACTCTAGTCCACTATAATCTAATTAATAACCAACCCATTGATCTGGATTCTGGAATGAAAGACACACATGGGCAGCCTTATTTTTAATGTTTCTTAATCAGCTCAATGCCTTGGCCATTCCCAATATTCCATGTTGCTGATGCCTCCCCTCTCATACTTCTTAGTTATTACTACTCTAGACCCAATGGTGGGGACACCTGGGGCAGCTCTTTTCTGGCTCTTACATGATTGTATGTAACATAATGCAAGCATTAAATAAAATCCACAACAACTTACTTGCAAAAGAAATGTGGAAATGGACTGCCTGTGGGACCAGAATAAAAAACATGTGTACAAAAAAAAAAAAAAAAAAAAAAAGCCTCTTAAGAGCTAAACATTTCTTAAAGCTGTCACTGTGAAATACCACATATCAACTAACTTATGAGCTAAAAGAGCAGTACTGTGTGAAAGGAGACATGATTGTCTGCTGAGTTTAGTCTGGCCATGGAAGGGATACAATGACACAGTTCCAACCTTTGTAATGTAGCCAGCAAGATCTGGTCTCCCAGGAGTGCTGACACACAGGCTTACAAGAGGGACCAGCCACAGTCAGAGACAGCAAAACCAGCAAACACCAGAGATAACCAGATGGCAAAAGTCAAGGGCAAGAACATAAGCAACTGAGGAAATTAAAAAAACAAAACAAAACAAAACAAAAAACAAAAACAAAAACAAAAACAAAAGAACACCAGATCCTACTACAAAAGCTTATACTCAAGAAAACTGGAAAATATGGATGAAATGGATAATTTTCTAGACAGATACCAAGTACAAAAGTTAAATCAGGATCAGATAAACCATCTAAACAGTCCCATAACCCCTAATGAAATAGCAGCAGTCACTAAAAGTCTCCCAACCAAAAAAAAAAAAAAAAAAAACAAAGAACAAACAACAACAACAACAAAACCCCAAAACAACAACAACAACAACAACAACAACAACAAAGCCCTGGGCCAGATGGATTTAGTGCAGAGTTCTATCAGACCATCAAAGAAGACCTAATACCAATACTCTTCAAACTATTTCACAAAATAGAAACAGAAGGAACACTACCCAATTTCTTCTATGAAGCCACAATTACTCTGATACATAAACCACACTGTCAATAGGACAAAATGATAATCAACAGATTGGGAAAAGATGTTTACCAATCCTACATCTGATAGAGGGTTAATATCCAAAATATACAAAGAACTCAAAAGTTAGACTCCAGAGAAACAAATAACCCTATTAAAAATGGGGAATAGAGCTAAACTGAGAATTCCCTACTGAGAAAACTTGAATGACTGAAAAGCACCTAAAAAAATGTTCAACATCCTTAGTCATTAGAAAAATGCAAATCAGATTGACCCTGAGATTCCACCTCACACCAGTCAGAATGGCTAAGATCAAAAACTCACTTGACAGCAGATGCTGGCGAGGATGTGGAGAAAGAGGAGTACTCCTCCACTGCTGGTGGGATTGCAAACTGGTACAACCACTCTGGAAATCAGTTTGGCAGTGCCTCAGAAAATGGGACACAGTACTACCTGAGGTCTCAGCTATAGCACTCCTGGGCATACACCCAGAAGATGCTACAACATGTAAAAATGATACATGCTCCACTATGTTCATAGCAGCCATATTTATAATAGCCAGAAGCTTGAAAGAACCCAGATGTCCTTCAACAGAGCAGTGGATACAGTAAATGTACATTTACACAATAGAGTACTACGCAGCTATTAAAAACAATGAATTCATGAAATTCACAAGCAAATGGATGAACTTGGAAATATCATCCCGTGTGAAGTAACTCAGTCACAAAAGGTCACACATAGTTTGTACCCACTAATAATTTGCTATTATGCAAATGGCGTGGAATACCTAGATGCAACTCACAGATCACATGAAGCTCAAGAAGAAGTAAGACCAAAGAGTGGATACTTCAGTCTTACTTAGAAAGGGTAACAAAATAATCAAGGAAAGTAGAGGGTACAAGGGCCTTTGGAGGAAGAGAAGAGGGACAGGTGGAAAAAGAGGGGAAGAATCATGTAGGGGAGGAGATGGTGGATTCGTACAGGGACCCCAATGAAAGAGTTACAGGAAGGACTGAAGAAGCTGAAGGGGCCTTATCTGGCATCAATGGGAGAGTAGGCCCTTGGTCACGTGAATGCTAGGAAGTGATAGGTGGGTTGGGGAGCACCTTCATAGAAGCAGGGTAAGCGGGATGGGATAGGTGGTTTGCAGAGGGGAAACCGGGAAAGGGGGTAACCTTTGAAAGGTAAATAAATAAAATATCCAATTTACAAAAATTTTCACAGATCTCAAGTAACAGAAGCAGCTGTATTGTAAGCCAGCAGTCAGAAACATACTAAGGGAGGAGATAAAGAGATTTAGGAATGATGATAATAGGTCAAGATAACACTCAGCTAAGTTTTTTGTTTGTTTGTTTGTTTGTGCTTACAAAAGCAGATCATTGGCAGCACTCAGACTGGAATTATAAGGAAGATCCATACTTAGGACCGCATGCTACCTTTTGATCAGAGTTTGGAAGAATTGAAACAGCTCCCAACATTCTTATAAGGTTGTTAAATGAATCTGGTTTTGGACATTACAGAGAAATTAATGATTGAAGAAAGATTTGTGCATGTAATTGTTTGCTCTGGCTCTCTTAACAGACTATCACAAACTGTCACTTGAAAATCAGCATATATATATATATATATATATATATATATATAAATATATATATATATATACCCTTAGAGTGCTCATGACTTCAAGAACAAAATTATTTGGTGCTTAGAGTTACTTTCTGGAAGTTACTTTCTTTATTAAACATAAAGATAGATATCTTAGTTACAATCTTATATGGCTTCTGCTCTATGAATATGTGCAGAAAAAGAAAGAAGGGAGTGGGAAGAATTGACAATGGGAGAGAGACTGGTGGAGGAGAAGCAAGTAAACAAGAGAATGCTCTTTCTTATAAGAAAACTTGTCTTGTTGGATCAACAGGCTATGCTTATAACCTCATTTAACCTCAGTTATTTCCCCAAAGGTTCCATCTCCAATTATAGTGATATTGGAGGCTAGAGTTTCAACACTGTTAAATCCATAAAAGAGTAACAAAATCCCAAGTGGACTTCTCAATACAGCAGTTTTATTCATCTTTGTTAATTTTTCAGATTCACTCAAATTGTCATCCTTGCTTTTTTATAAATTTTGCTGAATTTTTTTCACTTTGCCCTATACATGCTTTTTAAACTTAAAGTAATTACCACTTATGATTTTGACTACTAGCTAATTCAGTTGTCTGGGAATTATTTTTCCTTTGTCCATATTTGATCTCTCCTAGGCATACAGTGTAGGTTTTACAGGTCATCGTTTGTAAAGTCAGTTAATATTTATCTGCTACCCTTAGAGCTATTCTTCATTTGCTAACTTTGTAGTATCAACAATCAATGATAAGGCTTCTGAATAATGACAAATTCATCAAGGAAAATGAGATCTTAAGGGTTCTCACTAATCTGTTTAATATAAGCAGTGGGTGTCATCCACAATATGCAATTTTAGCTTAAAGGCTATATTAATCTAAAGTCACATGAAAATCTGCAAGTTCAGGAAGGCCATGATGATCTCATTCTTCTAAAACCCAGAAATAAATCTCCTTGTGAAAGATACTGACTTGGTCAGGGTTCTCTCAAGTCACAGGACTTATGGAATGTCTCTATTTATTAAGGGGATTTATTGTAATGACTTACAGTCTATAGTCCAACTAACCCAACAATGGGCAGTTGTGAATAAAAAGACAAAGGATCAAGTAGTTGCTCAGTCCCATGTGGTTAGTTGTTTGAGTTGGTCTTCTGTAGAAGAAGGTTCTGACAGATGTGCTGACAAGAAAGTATAGGCAATCAAAGAGTGACTACTTCTTCTTTCAATGTCCTTATGTAGGCTTCCAGCAGGTGTGGAGCAGATTAAGGTGTGTGCAGCACCACACCTGGATCTAAAACTTGCTTTGTTCCAGGTTGATCTTGAATTCAGAGATCTGCTTACCTCAGTCTCCTAGACTTGAAGGTGTGTACTACCTTGCATGGGCCTAAGATTTTCATGGCCACTATGCCTCAAGATCTCCATAACAAGATCCATGTCAGAAACTTGTCTTCCATTCCTCAAGATCTGGATCACAGGTAGACCCTCCAGTTCTGGAGTTCATTCTAGATATAATCAAGTTGACAACTAGGAATAGCAGTCACAGATGCCTACCCATGATGGAGAGTAAACATGAAGAAAAGTCTACACAGAGAGTCTATTAAAATGATTTATCTTTCTTTACTGTTGCTAGATATTTTAAATATTTTTATGAAGCTTATTCTCTTTGCTTAACATAGTATATTAATGGGCATATGGATTCTCAGTCTTCATTTTCATGTTGGGCTCACCAAGTATGTGTAAAAAGCCTATTTGTAGTTCTCTTACTATTTGATTTAAGGTCAAGTTTATTCTCAGATTGGGCTGGAGACCCTGAGAGTAAAGAAATAAAATTATGCTTCCCAATGGTCAGTTCCTCTTTTCTAGACTACACTAAATTTATTTTATTGTATAGACTCTTACCCAGATTGGGAGAGAATCACTGATCCATCGGACTCCTCCTTCTCCTCCTCCTTCTCCTCCTCCTCCTCCTCCTTCTCCTCCTCCTCTTCCTCCTCCTCCTCCTCCTCTTTCTCCTCCTCTTCCTCTTCCTCCTCCTCCTCCTCCTCCTCTTCCTCCTCCTCCTCCTCCTATTACCACTACTACTACTACTACTACTACTACTACTACTACTACTATTACTACTACTACTACACACAGGAAGTCTATATATGTATATACATACATATAAACATAATAGAAACTACTGCAATAATTCTTAGATATATTATCAGTAGAAATGCTAATAATATTTATAATTTATAAACATTCTGTAAACTTGGAGGTTGACATATGTTTTGGGGGTGTACATGACTCAACACTCTGCAATGTTGTGAAAAATGGTTACGAGTTGGTAGCTTAATGCAAATTCAGCGTATAGAATAACATAAACTAGAAGGCTGTGCTCTTTCCTAAAATTCCAGGAGTACTTGCCCTGGCTATTCTCAGCACGTAGAAGCTGCCACAATCCATGACTCATAATTTCATTTTTCTTTGCAGGCAGCCTCACTGCATCACAGATCCTACAGTTTATCTGACTCATCAAACTGCAGAAAGGTTCTCCACATTTTAGTAATTAAACAGTTACATTGGATAGAAGCTTTAACTTGATGATAACCTCAATATCCCCATGCCATGTAAAATAAAATTCAGAAATTTCAAAGATTAGGACATGGATAACTTCAGAAAACTGTATTCTGTATGGTCTACTGGGCCAATGTTATTTCAGACCCATAGTTGAAGGCAGATTTGGAGTTCAGTGAGTATTACTATTTTTCCAGAACCTGATGACGGTGTCCTCCTCAATATAAGCAATCTGATACACTCCAGACAAAAGAAGATTCTATCATGGCTCCATTCACTTCTGTGCCTTTTACCTGCTCCACCATCCTCATTGCAAGCTGTAGCTCATCCCATGAGAGCTGCAGAACTTGAAGAGGTGATCTTCTTAAATACTTATTTGAACTCTTTGTCATGCCATAGCACTAGGTAGTTCTTCCTTTGTGTCTCCCCCACCCATCTCTCTCTCTCTCTCGCACACACACACACACAAAGAAAAAACCATAAACATTTTACTAGTATTGGAATTCTTTAAATGAATTGACATAACCATTTATGTAAGAGGCGGGTCAACCAGATGACTAAACTAAAATATAGCCCAGTTGTTTCATGACATATAAGCTCCAAACTATTTTTTAATTAATTTATTTTTTATTACATATTTATTTCATTTACATTTCCAATGCTATCCCAAAAGTCCCCCACACGCTCCCCCACCCACTCTCCCACCCACCCACTCCCACTTCTTGGCCCTGGCTTTCCCCTGTACTGAGGCAGATAAAGTTTGCAAGACCAATGGGCCTCTCTTTCCACTGATGGTCAACTAGGCCATCTTCTGATACATATGCAGCTAGAGACACAATCTCTGAGGGGTACTGGGTAGTTCATATTGTTGTTCCACCTATAGAGTTACAGACCCCTTTACCTCCTTGGTTACTTTCTCTAGCTCCTCCATTGGGGGCCCTGTGATCCATCCAATAGCTGACTGTGAGCATCCAAATCTATGTTTGCTAGGCCCCAGCATAGTTTCACAAGAGACAGCTATATCTGGGTCCTTTCAGCAAACTCTTGCTAATGTATGCAATGGTGTCAGCATTTGGAAGCTGATTATGGGATGGATCCCCGGATATGACAGTCTCTAGATGGTCCATCCTTTCGTCTCAGCTCCAAACTGTGTCTCGGTAACTCCTTCCATGGGTGTTTTGTTCCCAATTCTAAGAAGGGGCAAAGTGTCCACAGTTTGGTCTTTGTTCTTCTTGAGTTTCATGTGTTTAGCAAATTGTATCCTATATCTTGGGTATTTTAAGTTTCTGGGCTAATATCCACTTATCAGTGAGTACATATTGTGTGAGTTCTTTTGTGATTGGGTTACCTCACTCAGGATGATGCCCTCTAGATCCATCCATTTGCCTAAGAATTTCATAAATTCATTCTTTTTAATAGCTGAGTAGTACTCCATTGTGTAAATGCACCACATTTTCTGTATCCACTCCTCTGTTGAGGGGCATCTGGGTTCTTTCCAGCTTCTGGCTATTATAAATAAGGCTGCTATGAACATAGTGGAGCATGTGTCCTTCTTACCAGTTGGAACATCTTCTGGATATATGCCTAGGAGAGGTATTGCAGGATCCTCCAGTAGTACTATGTCCAATTTTCTGAAGGACCGCCAGACTGATTTTCAGAGTGGTTGTACAAGCTTGGAATCCCACCAACAATGGAGGAGTGTTCCTCTTTCTCCACATCCTTGCCAGCATCTGCTCTCACCTGAATTTTGATCTTAGCCATTCTGACTGGTGTGAGGTGGAATATCAGGGTTGTTTTGATTTGCATTTCCCTGATGATTAAGGATGCTGAACAATTTTTTCAGGTGCTTCTCAGCCATTCAGTATTCCTCAGGTGATAATTCTTTGTTTAGCTCTGAACCCCATTTTTTAATGGGGGTATTTGATTTTCTTGAGCCCACCTACTTGAGTTGTTTATATATATTGGATATTAGTCCCCTATCTGATTTAGGATAGGTAAAGATCCTGTCCCAATCTGTTGGTGGCCTTTTGGTCTTATTGACAGTGTCTTTTGCCTTGCAGAAGCTTTGCAATTTTAAGAGGTCCCATTTGTCAATTCTTGATCTTACAGCATAAGCCATTGCTGTTCTATTCAGGAATTTTTCCCATATCTTCAAGGCTTTTCCCTACTTTCCCCTCTATAAGTTTCAGTGTCTCTGGATTTGTGTGGAGTTCCTTAATCCACTTAGATTTGACCTTAGTACAAGGAGATAGTACTGGATCAATTCGAAATCTTCTACATGATAACAGCCAGTTGTGCCAGCACCGTTTGTTGAAAGTGCTGTCTTTTTCCCAGTGGATGGTTTTTGCTCCCTTGTAAAAGATCAAGTGACAATAGGTATGTGGGTTCATTTCTGGGTCTTCAATCCTGTTCCATTGGTGTACTTGTCTCTCTCTATACCAGTACCATGCAGTTTTTATCATAATTGCTCTGTAGTACAGCTTTAGGTCAGGCATGGTGATTCCACCAGAGGTTCTTTTACCCTTGAGAAGAGTTTTTGCTATCTTAGGTTTTTTGTTATTCCAGATGAATTTGGAGACTGCCCCTTCTAATTCGTTGAAGAATTGAGTTGGAATTTTGATGGGGATTGCATTAAATCTGTAGATTGCTTTTGGCAAGATAGCCAGTTTTACTGTATTGATCCTACTAATCCCTGAGAATGGGAGTTCTTTCCATCTTCTAAGATCTTCTCTAATTTCTTTCTTCAGAGACCTGAAGTTCTTATCATACAGATGTTTCACTTCCTTAGTTAGAGTCATGCCAAGGTATTTTATATTATTTGTGATTAAGGAAAAGAGTGTTGTTTCCCTAATTTCTTTCTCAGTCTGTTTATCCTTTGTGTACAGAAAAGCCATTGACTTTTTTGAGTTAATTTTATATCCAGCCACTTCACCGAAGCTGTTTATCAGGTTTAGGAGATCTCTGGTGGAATTTTTAGGGTCACTTATATAGACACTATTATATCATCTGCAAAAAGTGATATTTTGACTTCTTCCTTTCCAATTTGTATTACCTTGATCTCCTTTTGTTACCCAATTGCTCTGGGTAGGACTTCAAGTACAATGTTGAATAGGTAGGGAGAAAGAGGGCAGCCTTGTCTAGTCCCTGATTTTAGTGGGATTGCTTCCAGCTTCTCACCATTTACTTTGATGTTGGCTACTGGTTTGCTGTAGATTGCTTTTTATCATGTTTAGGTATGGGCCTTGAATTCCTGATCTTTCCAAGACTTTTATCATGAATGGGTGCTGGATTTTTTCAAATGATTTCTCTGCATCTAAGGAAATTATCACGCAGTTTTTGTCTTTGAGTTTGTTTATATACTGGATTATGTTGATGGATTTCCGTATATTGAACCATCCCTGCATCCCTGGGATGAAACCTACTTGGTCAGGATGGATGATTGTTTTGATGTGTTCTTGGATTCGGTTAGTAAGAACTTTAATGAGGATTTTTGCATCGATATTCATAAGGGAAATTGGTCTGAATTTCTCTATCTTTGTTGGGTCTTTTTGTGGTTTAGGTATCAGAGTAATTGTGGCTTCATAGAATGAGTTGGGTAGAGTATCTTCTGCTTCTATTTCGTTGAATAGTTTGTGAAGGACTAGGATTAGATCTTCTTTGAAGGTCTGATAGAACTCTGCACTAAACCCATCTGGTCCTGGGCTTTTTTTGGTTGGGAGACTATTAATGACTGCTTCTATTTCTTTAGGGGATATAGAACTGTTTAGATCATTAACCTGATCTTAATTTATCTTTGGTACCTGGTATCTTTCTAGAAACTTGTCAATTTCATCCAGGTTCTCCAGTTTTGTTGAGTATAGCCTTTTGTAGAAAGATCTGATGGTGTTTTGGATTTCTTCAGGATCTGTTGTTATGTCTTACTGTTCATTTCTGATTTTGTTAATTAGGATGCTGTTCCTGTGCCCTCTACTGAGTCTGGCTAAGGGTTTATCTATTTTGTTGATTTTCTCAAAGAACCAACTCCTCATTTGGTTAATTCTTTGAATAGTTCTTGTTTCCACTTGGTTGATTTCGCCCCTGAGGTTGATTATTTCCTGCAGTCTACTCCTCTTTGGTGAATTTGCTCCCTATTGTTCTAGAGCTTTTAGGTGTGTTGTCAAGCTGCTAGTGTGTGCTCTCTCTAGGTTCTTTTTGGAGGCACTCAGAGCTATGAGTTTTCCCCTTAGAAATACTTTCATGGTGTCCCATAAGTTTGGGTATGTTGTGGCTTTATTTTTATTAAACTCTAAAAACTCTTTAATTTCTTTCTTTATTCCTTCCTTGAACAAGGTATCATTGAGAAGAGTGTTGTTCAGTTTCCACATGAATGTTGGTTTTCTATTATTTATTTTGTTATTGAAGATCAGCCTTAGTCCATGGTGATCTGATAGGATGAATGGGACAATTTCAATATTTTTGTATCTGTTGAGGCTTGTTTTGTGACCAATTGTGTGGTCAATTTTTGAGAAGGTACCATGAGGTGCTGAGAAGAAGGTATATCCTTTTGTTTTAGGATAAAATGTTCTGTAGATATCTGTCAGGTCCATTTGTTTCATAACTTCTGTTAGTTTCACTGTGTCCCTGTTTAGTTTCTGTTTCCATTATCTGTCCATTGGTGAAAGTGGTATGTTGAAGTCTCCCACTATTATTGTGTGAGGTGCAATGTGTGCTTTGGGCTTTACTAAAGTTTCTTTAATGAATGTGGCTGCCCTTGTATTTGGAGCATAGATATTCAGAATTGAGTGTTCCTCTTGGAAGATTTTACCTTTGATGAGTATGAAGTGCCCCTCCTTGTCTTTTTTGATGACTTTGGGTTGGAAGTCGATTTTATTAGATATTAGAATGGCTACTCCGGCTTGTTTCTTCTGACCATTTTCTTGGAAAATTGTTTTCCAGCCTTTCGTTTTGAGGTAGTGTCTGTCTTTTCCCCTGAGATGGGTTTACTGTAAGCAGCAAAATGTTGGGTCCTGTTTGTGTAGCCAGTCTGTTAGTCTATGTCTTTCTATTGGGGAATTGAGTCCATTGATATTAAGAGATATTAAGGAAAAGTAATTGTTACTTCCTATTTTTTTTTTTTTTTTTTGTTAATGTTGGCATTCTGTTCTTGTGGCTGTCTTCTTTTAGGTTAGTGGAAGGATTACTTTCTTGCTTTTTCTAGGATGTGATTTCTGTCCTTGTATTGGTTTTTTCTGTTATCATCCTTTGAAGGGCTGGATTCATGGAAAGATAATGTGTGAATTTGGTTTTGTTGTGGAATACTTTGGTTTCTCCATCTATGGTAATTGAGAGTTTGGCTGGGTATAGTTGCTTGGGCTGGCATTTGTGTTCTCTTAGTGTCTGTATAACTTCTGTCCAGTATCTTTTGGCTTTCATAGTGTCTGGTGAAAAATCTGGTGTAATTCTGATAGGCTTGCCTTTATATGTTACTTGACCTTTTTCCCTTTCTGCTTTTAATATTCTCTCTTTATTCAGTGCATTTGTTGTTCTGATTATTATGTGTCAGGAGGAATTTCTTTTCTGGTCCAGTCTATTTGGAGTTCTGTAGGCTTCTTGTAAGTTCATGGGCATATCATTCTTTAGGTTTGTGACGTTTTCTTCTATTATTTTGTTGAAGATATTTGCTGGTCCTTTGAGTTGAAAATCTTCATTCTCATCCACTCCTGTTATCTGTAGGTTTGGTCTTCTCATTGTGTCCTGCATTTCTTGGATGTTTTGAGTTAGGATCTTTCTGCATTTAGTATTTTCTTTGATTGTTGTGCCGATGTTCTCTATGGAATCTTCTGCACCTGAGATTCTCTCTTCCATCTCTTGTATTCTATTGCTGATGCTTGAATCTATGGTTCCAGATTTCTTTCCTGGTGTTTCTATCTCCAGTGTTGCCTCACTTTGGGTTTTCTTTATTGTGTCTACTTCCCTTTTTAGCTCTAGTATGGTTTTGTTCATTTCCATCATTTGTTTGGATGTGTTTTCCTGTTTTTCTATAAGGACTTGCAACTCTTTAGCAGTGCTCTCCTGTATTTCTTTAAGTGAGTTATTAAAGACCTTCTTGATGTCTTCTACCATCATCATGAAATATGCCTTTAAATCTGGGTCTAGGTTTTTGAGTGTGTTGGGGTGCCCTGGACTGGCTGAGGTGGGAGTACTGGGTTCTAATGATGTTGAGTGGTCTTGTTTTTTGTTAGTAAGATTCTTAAGTCTGCCTTTCACCATTGGTAAACTCTGGAGTCAGTTTTTATAGTTGTCTCTGGTTAGAGCTTGTTCCTCTCTTGACTCTGCTATTCTCTACCAGCAGATGGGGAAGATTAGCCATCTCCTGAGTTTCAGTGGTCAGAGCACTCTGCAGGCAGGCTCTACTCTTTCAGTGAAGGTGCACAGATATCTGGTGTTCGGACCTGCCTCCTGGCAGAAGATGAAGGCCCAAAACAGGACCTGTCCCAGAATCTGTCAGCTTCTGTAGTCCACACTCTCACCTGTGCAGACTAGTCTCAGTGGAGTATAGGAACCAAGATATCTCCTGCAGATGCTCAGGCAAAGCCCTCCTGAGCTGGGGGGACACCTCTCCTCTGGCAGGGAAGGTGCCCAGATGTCTGGAGCTTGAAAAGGGGGCTGCCTTGGAAGCTCTGTGTCTCTTGCCTGTCCCAGAAGCTGTTAGCTTCTGTAGTCCACCCTCTCACCTGTGCAGAGTAGTCTTGGTGGAGTCCGGAATCCAAGATGTCTTCTGCAGATGCTCCTGTCTCCAGCAGATGCTCTGCCCCAAACTATTAATCTTACTTCATTCAACTTTAGGCAAAACAATAAATAGATCCTAATTTTTCTAAGAAAGGTGATGCTTTTTGTCTATTGCCTTTACTTGGGTTTATTTTGTTCTAACCAAACAGGTTTCTAAAACTACACTTCTGGATTTATATGAAACTAAATTCTTATAAAATGTGTTTACTAATTTAGCAAGAATTGCTTTCTGTTACATGAAACTTGAAAAAAAACTGACCCAGTAACTTTTCAATATGTTAAATATTGTGAACATTTTTTATCTAGGAACATTCAGTCTTTTGATGTGATAATAATTCTGTCAGATAATTTCTTTTTGCCTTTATATATTGAAAAGCTGTTTTCCACTGCATTGGATGATCTAATATGTCACTTCTTTTTAGTTCCTGGCTTGTAACTACCTTGGCTAAACCAAAGGAGAAAAATAACAAATAATTTGGTCTATAGTGTGACAAATGTAAAATAGACTGGAGACAGAATGCAATGCAGGAGACAACAGAGTCTATTGCAATTCGTTTTCACATCTATAAACTTTCTAAAATATTTTATTGTGACAAATAAGGGAGATGTAATAAAAATGCATACAAAAATCATGCATTCAATACTAGATATGTATCTGATAGTTTTGAGAAAATTATTTTATTTGAATTTTAAAATATTTTTTTATTTTTATCTTAACTACATAAGTACTTTGCCAAAATGTATATCATCTGTGTATCTGATGTCAATGTGGTCAGAATAGACTATTCCGTCCCTTGGAGCTGAGCTATATGTAGTTGGAAGCTGGCATCTGAGTACTATGAACCCAGGTCCTTTGTAAGAGTAGCAAGTGTTCCTGATTGCTGAGCTGTATCTGTAACCCCTTATTATGATTATTTATAATATAAAGATAGTAAATTTGGATGATAGCAAAATTTGGAGGACTATTCATCTGATTCAGCATATGTATTAAACATTTGTGATCTTGCAAGGAACAAAGTATAATGCTAGAGTATAAGACTACAATATAAAAAAAACCTCTCTACTGGTTGGGGGTATAAAAATTACTTATTCTTTAGAAAGATTTCTACTTAGGGACAAAATAACTATGAGCTAACAGGTTTTCTGGTTATCTAACGGAGCTTAAGAGCTTTTGATTACATTATTATCTCTCTTAGTCTGTGCCAAATGAAGTCTCCATTGATCTAGAAGGCCGGAAAGAAGCCAGACTGTGATGCCGTTTCTAAATATTTACAATCAGTAATTCCACATGTTGGCTTTGATATTTGTATCACTCAGGGTCCAATTAGAATAAAAAAGAAATATCTCTAAGTATTTTAAATCGTAGGATTTGATTAAACACATGATAAGGTAGCCAATATGTCCGATAACACCCATGGCCACAACCTGAAGTTGGCAGTGGCAGGTGGTTCCTTTGAAGCCTTAGACTGGACCAAAGCAGGAGCTTTATGGAATTTTAGGTCTGAAGTCCCTGGCAAAAGCTGGAAGCGCATCAGATGTGTCGGGTGTGATCTGGAATTAGAAAAATGGCCATGACTGAAGACACAACTCTAGGAAGAGAAAGAGGTTACCTTGATTTCTCCTACACTTGATTCTCACAGACACTCATGGTGACTGACCCAGATCAAAGTATGTGGAAGGATAGGGCCCCACAAATGAAATGGATAGGACTCCCTCCCATGAGACAGGCCAGCAGAGGGCTGGAAGACAGAGACAACTCCATAAGGGCCAGAACTGGCTCTTAGCCCAAAGGGCTTTCTGATTCTGTCTCTGTTTTCTTTATCAGATGATCTCTTAAATCAGCTCCAAGAGTGAACATAGCTCTTAGAAAATATCCCAAAAGAGGATTAAAGGATGAGGAATCTCATGAGAATTCTCCACGTTTGGCAAATACGACTTTCTGTATGAAACTGACATCACTATCAACATCAAACCATAGTGATTTATTTTACTCTCCACTGTCACCTTCTTTTCTGGTTTAGGTATTATGTGCCCCATAATGGATCCTTACAGAAGGTTTAATCCTCAGTGTTGCCATGTTCAGAGATGGGACTTTTAGTAGTGATGAGATCATAAGGGGATTCATGCCAGGGATAGATCAGTCTGTTGAGGAGCTCACAGTTGAATGTGCTGTTAAGAGTGAAGGTCCAATTACAGGGAGTAGGCTACATGTAGAAATCATTTCCTTAAAGGTTCTCAGAGGGTATTTTAGCTCTTCTCTGTCTGTCTGTCTGTCTGTCTGTCTGTCTGTCTGTCTCAGCCTCTCTGTCTCTCTCTGTCTCTCCGGTTCTGTCTCTCTCTGTCTCTGTTTGTTTGTCTCTTTCCTCTATCTCCTTCCACCTTTCCTTCCCCCTCTCCCTTCCCTGCTTTCTCTATCTTTCTCTCTATGGCCCCTAGTTGCTATGATGGGAGCAGCTTTGCTCGGCCTCACTTCCCTGCTAGGATCTTTTACCTCACTACACACTCATAGTACTGGGGCCAAGAGAACAAAATTCTTCTCCTTTGCAAAGGCACAGTTACTAACTGACTTTCCTAAACCTTCCTTCTAAATTGTGCTAGAACTTTCTAATGATACTCTGTGTTTTATACTGCCAAAGATCCTCTTGGGTTCATCACTGAAACTACTTCAAGCTGGATGTTGAGTTGTATCCTTCTTCCCTCATCTAACACTGTAGTTTCTTCTTGTTGCTCTTGAGATGAAGATCCACTTCCACAAACTGATCTGAGGTTCTCTGTGCTCTTGGCTTTGGCTACCTCTTTTAAATTTAAAAAGGTTCTTTTGGATTATCATTGCTGTTTTCATTCTCTTATTTTTTTCTCAATTCTGGTCTTTTGTAGATATATTTTAATGATTATTTCACATTGCATCCAATGATCAATATCTGTGACAGTCCCTCTGCTTAGCTCTCCTATTTTCTTACTTAACATCCACTCTGACTTTGATTTTTACACATTTTAAAAAATAAGCATTGTGATTTTCAATAATTTTCTATTTTATATGCCACAATTACAGCCAAATAATTAACAACAGAAAAGTATAAAATGCTCTGTAAGACTATATGTACATATTGACATATAGAGAGTCAGCGTTTTGCCACTAGATTTCAGACTTAAAGAAATGAAGAGAAATAACATTTGAATGTAATACCTAACATAATGATGTATAAAATTGGCCAGATTTAAATTATAGATAAAACTGCCAGTATAGGAAATTCACAGTTTTTAATAGTCTCAGGTAGAGGAAGAACTAAGTACTGAGTCATTAGAACAATCTGTAAAAACTGCATTTGGAGACTTATCCTAAGTAAATATTCACAATCGTAATAGAAAAAGAACCCTTATGAATTAATCAGGAAAACATTAGCACTCTACTCATGTAAAGAGGAGAGCAGACACAGAGAGCAGACACAGAGAGAGAACACACAGGAAGAAAGCTAATGGTCAGGCAGAATGGAAGAAAGAGACTCCCTTTCCTCACTGCACTTGTGACTCTCCTAAGAGTTTTAAATGTAATTACTAGAACCATCCCTGAAGACGATGATCTGACCACAGAGTAAGATACTTGCAATTTCCTACCCTGTCATCTCTTCATGCTAGTTTTAAGATAAGCAGAAGTAATATACATTTAATTGCCAGTGAGAGATTCCAGCACTCAGAAGGCAGGTGGGGACAATGGGCTGTGGATATGCATTTCTCTGGCACTCTCTCTGCCACAATGCTGCCAGTTGCCTGATGTCCTCTATTGATGATAAAGGGTTTTTACTAGAATCCCTTCTCCAGCTTGCCAACTGCAGCTATCTACGTGACATAAATGAATATATATTTCTAAAATACAACAGACTTTCTTGCTGCTGTTATCAAATACTTGTCAAGAAGTACCCGAAGAGGGGAAAGGTTTATTTTCATTTATAGTTTCAGGAGATCTAGACCATCAAGATAAGGAAGGCATCCTTGCAGGGAAATAGAGAGTTGTAATCACTCATCTCTGCCTGTGGGCTCTGCCTCTCTTTGCAAATGCCCTATGCAATGGATTTTCCTTAACAACAGCACCTGAAAATGCTATCTGTTTCCTGCTATTTTTGTTGTTGTTAGCCTGATACTACCATGAAATAGCCTATGTTTCATAACATGGAGGAAAAAGAAGACCTTTCATCATCAGTGTTAATCTCTGTAGTACAACCACTGGACAGATACCCCAATTTCACTTTGTTTTTGTATTGCTTACTGACTGCTGTACCATGACTGACAGGTTCACTGTGGGAAAATTAGTGAGATGGATCACATCCACTTCATCCAAACTTGCTGTCAACCTGACTTGCTGTCTATAAATTGAAAGCAAATGGGCAGAGCTGGTGATGTAGCCTAATGAGAGATTGCCTGTCTGACATACATGAGTTTCTATGTTTAGTCGTGCAATGACAATTTGTTTATTACAAATTATTTGTTTATAACAAATAAATAAATAAAACAAATGCACAGGTCTGAGGTTGAGCAACAGGCTAATGCACTACTAGAACCAACCCTACTGTAGTTGTGTAGCTACATTGAATAAAAGAAGTGAACCTATTTTGCCTTCTAAGAGCTCCAGCATTTTTACAATGGACCTTGGGCTCCAGTCCAGGTCCTCATGCTTGCAAGCCAAATATTTTACTAATGGAACTCTCTCTTCAGCCCCTCTGTTCTTTCTTTTTGCCATTTATCAAAACAAAATGTTTTTTAAAATAGCAAAATTACTAAATGCCCATCCATATTGATAACGCTTGAGCAATTGGGAGTGGAAGAAAGATAACTTTATTTATTTATTTATTTATTTATTTATTTATGGTTTGTTTTTTGTCTTGTTTTGTTTTTGTTTTTTGAGACAGGGTTTCTCTGTGTTTCCCTGGCTGTCCTGGAACTCGCTCTGTAGACCAGACTGGCCTCGAACTCAGTAATCGTCTGCTTCCAAATTGCTGGGATTAAAGGCGTGTATCAACCACTGCCCGGCTACATTTCAGTTGCTTGTAGAACATTGAAATGAATTCCCTAGGGGGGAATTGGAGATGAAGTTCTGACACTCAGAAGGAATTATGGATGAATAAAATTTAGCGCTTGAATCAATAAGAGTGGATGTTTCTGAGGGAAATTGTGGTAGAAAAGTGCAGTGGTTTTACTCTGACATTGGATACGAGGAGCGGAGTGAGGACTCAGTAACCATTAATCACAGAATTAATCAGTAGAGGTGGTAAAGGTCAGGTGGAAGGGTCTTTAAGAGAGACAGAAAACTCTCACCCACCACCCTATTCCTGGGCCTCACATTTGGAACATTTAATATTTGACAAGAAGGTTCTAGGAGCCTCCACTTAGAGCCTTCATGCTGTCAATTATTCATAGAACAAAATTTAACTTACCACAATTTTAACTGGACATACTTAAACATTCTATTAAAAGTTCGAGAAAAGATTTTTAAAAATATCGATTATCCTAAGAAATGTATATAAAATGTATATAGATGTATACATGTACATAAACTTATATAAACATATATAAAATGTATATAAAATGTATATAAATGTATACGTGTATATGACAATGTATATAGAATGTATATAAACTTAAGACATTTAAAAGCTTATAAAGAACATTTTCAGGATACTCATTTCCTTTGTTAGATGCAGTCACTACAAAGCTGTAAAGTTTTAGTCATGTTTATTCATTTCTCTACTAAGGAACAAAGGGTTAAGGAGTTTAAGGACAGTAAACATCAACCCAAAGGAAGAATTTGTTTCTTGGTTGACAGGTTTATTGTCTTACATCTCTGCATCAATCTTGTTTGTATACAACCTATGATTTCCATAATTACTACCAACACAGTTTCATGTTCCCTTTTATAAAAAACCAATCATCTACAAACTTTTTATTTTTTAAAGCAAATTCTTTTATAAAGTCCTAAAGATGAATTTAAAAGTGCTAGTTAACCCTTACAGCCTGCTTCTATCTATGAGCCAACTTTCCTAAACAAAACTTTTGTTGTAGAAGGAGAGACACCACAGCAGTACATTCAAAGCACTGCATAAACACTGTCCCATTACCAAGAAAGACTTGAAGTTGCTTAGCTTGAGCTTTTTGGCTGGCTGGCAGTAGGCATTCCGTTCTGTATGCAGGTCCATTGAAATCTAAGTACAACACAGCAGAACTGTTAGCAAGGTCACCTTGCATTCCCCGATAGGATCTACCGCTCAAAGCACAGTTGTATGTTAGCTGCTCTTCCCCTTGAATACATTCTCCTGAACCTCTCCATTCCTACTGTCCAATTAGCATTCTCGAATTTGGCACAACCATCAAAAGCCTCACTCCTGATAAAATCCCAAGTAAATCAGAGCTCCTCTCACTTAGCTTGTGGTTATTTTTTGTCTCTTGTGATTTTTTCCTTGGCTGACATTTAGAAAGAAAATGACATCAAATGAACTTAAAAAGGGTTAATGTCCTAAATCAAATAATGATACAAAGAGAAATTCTCTTTGAAATGTAATCTAGGTTTTTAAAAAATTACCAAAAGAGTCATGAAACTCGAACTCTAATGATTTAACCTAATATATATATATATATATATATATATATATATATATATATATATATAATATGTGTGTGTGTATATGTGTGTGTGCATATATATATATGTATATGTGTATATATATATATATATATATATATATATATATATATATATAAATGAAGCTAAATTTCATTTCATTTTAAAGTAGTTGTTTGAATAACAGGTGTAAAAGGCACATGGCCTCAAATCCGTTTGTGTTTTTGTGGTTGCTCCCCCTTATTCTGCACATTTTAAAATCTACTTCTCACGCTTTATTTCTTAAGAATAGCCAAGTTTGAAATGGTTCTAGGACTTACTTTTTGGCAAAAATTATCTGCCATATAATTTATGTCTATATTTAGATATATTACCCATGAGAGACAAGATGAAGCAAATAAACTGCACAGTTTCTGCATCCAATCAAAATGGCTCAATATCAAAATTGAAACAGTGCTTGCTTTCTTCATCTGGAGTATAACAGAATAACAGGCAGTGTCTTTACACTCTTGGACACAGGCTGTAGAAGATGGTGTGTTGTGCTAATGAGCAGCTTTCAAAAACAACTATCAAAAGAACATCTACCCAGAAACAACTAGAAATAAAAAAGGTTGTTTCTTTCCAAGATGCTTCTTAATCTTTAGGGCTATAATGACTTAGTAAATTATAAATGTCTGTTTATTTTCCATTTCTTTTATTGAAAACCTGCTTTTTGGCCTGTATGTTTGTGCTTACAGGTTATCTGTGTTTAAAAGATAACAGTAAATCTTCATTGAATTAGAAAGGAAGAGGTTTATATCATCATTGTCAAACTGTTCTATTTGAATGATCCATAAATTGCTCTCCAGGACTCTATGGGAACAAAGATTGAAAACTATTCTTGAAAATGCTATGGTCAGAAAAGAAATTTGTCATAGGAAGTAGATGATGCATGAATGCAAATGCATTGAGAATAAACAAGCAGTGGGTAGAGAAAGATCATATGATGTGTTGGAATTGTGCAAATGATTTAGAAAAAAGGCAGGAAATTCAGATTTCTGTTTAGGATAGATGTTAGTTGATGGACAGACACAGGATAAAGTTGTATTTAAACATAATCTGAGATGTAAAATTACATTAAAGTGCAATGTGTATGGGAGGAGAAGACACAGGAGACTAGAGCAGGCAAGGGTAGACAAATGCTCAAAAGAGAATGTTACTTCCTTGTAGTTAACACTTTAGTAGTGACAAAACAATAAAATCTAAAATACAGGATTGGTCAAAGACAAATTTTTTCAATATTTAATCTCCATGTCTTGCTCTTCTACAATGACAATGCAAATGCTTTTGAAACCATAAAGCAATGTATATTCATTATTAGGAATTGTGGAATTCTCTACACCTAACAGTCAGTTTCACCTGAGAAGCACTAAGCAGTACATATGGTCAAGGGATGTTTGAGCTATGCCATCATTCCTGAGTGTACATATATACATATTCCTTGTTATATTAAAAATTAAGGTTCAGGCAATCAGTCTTTTTATGACTCATTGCATTAAAATCATCAAGATTAATTTACTATTAAAATAGGATTGCTTTAAGAATAACCAGTAATACTCCATTGTATTTAAGAAGCCATTATTCATGGGGGGAAATGAACTACAAGAAGCCCTTGGGTGCAGTAGTGTAAATTTTCATATACATTTCCTTGGAAAGCATTTATGCTTAAACTCTTACAAATCACAGTTTATGGCAGTTGTTTTAGGAGGAGAGACAAGTAAATCACAATCTATATACATATATTTTTATGGCCTCATAAAGCTAAGCATTGCTAAAATGTATAAAGAGGTTATTATGTCAACTAAATGACTTTCTTCCCTGGGAGAAAGCATTAAATATCTGCAATGGGCAATTGCTTCCTATCCTGTCCTTATTCTGAATTTAAAGACACTATTCTGAAAGAGATAGTTTACTATTTAATCAAGGGTAATGAAGGTAGAAGTTGAACATATTTTTGTTTTTCCTTGGGCAGTTTCAATTTCAAATAATTTTAAAGATGAAGACTTTATAACTTGAAATATTTTTAATGGTCTTAAGACTGTGTGCATCTTAATAAATCCTACAAATTCTCATTAAAATAATTGAAGCATATAATCTACCAAGTTAAGAGCTTCATGAGTTTTATCAAGGAATATCTTTTCAATCCCCTCATCTAAACAACTCAGCAAATATACTCGGAGTTTTTGAAAGCTAACTCAGTTCTACTGAGTTCAATGAACACTTGTTGTTTTAATTGGTAATTGCTGGAAAAATGAGAGATGAATATGTCTTAGTTCATGCCTCGGGAGAATTTCTAATGAAGATGTAAATAGAGGCAAATCTAAATAACCAGTCAAAACCCAGGCTAGATGAATGCATAAGCATACTACTGAGGGAACAACAATGAAACAATTCACAGTAACTTTCCCCTTATGAACTGGGAACATACCCAAGACCCTCAGAAGGGACCTAGAACTGTGAACAAGACATATTTCTTTGTAGAGTATAAATTATAAATTAGAAACAAGATGATAAACAGCACTAATAACAAGATTTAAAACCTGTAATATACAGATAGAAGTTAAGAGTATGCTCCCTTTCTTTCTATTCTACTATAGATCTTGGCTGCTCAATTTGGAATATTTCTCCATATTAAGTCTGAATGAAATTCTTACTTTTTCACTTAAAAGAATCACTACTTTGTCTCTCGATGGCATACTAGAATAGGCAGCTTCTCCAGTTCCTATACTCTGGACACATCATAATATGTCATAATAAGTGTCACTTGAACATGGTCACTACTGTAATATCACAGTCTACTAAGTGACTGTTGGATGGACAGGTTTTACACATCCTAGCTTGGTAAAGACTTCCTGTTCCTTCCTTGTCCTGAATTTAGTAAGTCAATTCTGAATTAGATGTTTATCAACACCTCACCAGCACTATGGTTAAACTTAAGACTACTATTTTTCCTCTGACATTATAGATACACCAGACAAATCAATACAGTGTCTCTGGTTTGGTAGAGTGATATAGTACAAAATATCAACATGCCATTTAAAATGGTGTAGAACTTAAAACTTGTGGATTGTTTATCTCATATCTCTGGAATTTTCCATCTGATAATTTCAAACACAGCTGTCTTCGGGCAGCTGAAACTTCAGAAAGAAAACCCAGTCAAAGGGCTTACCTGTATCTTCCTCTGCAGAGACACAAGGCTGAAAGTGAAGGATTAGAGCAGGGGGTTACATTCCAGTACACTGACTCTCAACAGGTAGAACAAGTTAACAGAAGTGAGGAATCAACAAAAGCCAAAACATCAAGGTGCAGTATTTTGAACCTTCTGCCATGCTGCTTAGTCTGTGGATTTCTTGGCAGTGAACAAATTCACATGCATTAGGTTCTCCTGGCCTCCCCTTACAGCCAGTAGTGAGCAGCACGATGTGAAGCAAGAACATAAATTCTGGAGTCAATCTTAGGTTCTGATTTTATTTCTCCAGCTACAATTTGTGTGAACTTAAAGCATAATTCATTCTATTTTGAGCCCATTATTTTTCTCTATGATGTGAGAATATAAATAGTTATCTAAGAAATCAGTTGAGAGAGTTGGTTTTAAGAACGTCATACAGAAACTACATATATATAGTCAAACTGTGATTCTTAAAATTTTCAACTAATCCATAGAAAGGCAACAGAATGGGGTTACCAATAGAAATCAAAGAAAAAGGAAACTTAATAGAAGACAAAAATGGGACTTAAACATAATATTCTTAAACTTGGAGCATCCTAGATGGTCTTCAGTGGGTGGGTAGCTAGAAAAGCCCACTACATACAAATTACAGAGTACTACTTAGCATTAGAGAAGAATGAAATAGTGAATCAAATGATTAGGTATCAAAGAAATCATATTTAGTGAAATAACTTATCCAAATATATCATGTGAATTCATGTACATAACATTCTTGAAATGACAAAATTATCAAAATAACAGATTAATGGTAGAAGTAGTTTCAGTTATCAAAAGGCAGAAGGGATTACATGTATTGCTTATGATTATTAATATATAAATATATGCATGTGATCAAATTGTATAGATATAAACACACACAGAACATACATAAATGGCCACACAGAATGACATAACTTTGGTGCACTTCATTAAGACCCGTGGATCCTGTTAATAACATTACCCTGCTTGTGCTATTGCAATGTCATGCTATACAGCATTCCCAGTTCTCATTAGAGAAATTAGTGAATAAAGAATTACCTGTGAATTGGCATTATCTCCCAGCAAACAGTAGAATTAAAGTCAAGCTTAGGGAGAAACCAAGGAATTACAAGTGGCTGACAGTACTCAAGCCCAGTTGGTCATAACACTCAGGGAATAATTCCAGGAAAGCTGAGAAATGGCTATTAGAAAAGCAAAGCAGCCACCAAGGGAACAACGGAGAACAGGAAGCAGAAAGGACCAAGAGATAGAGGATGAGTAGCAAGCTGTCCTTGGGAGGTGATTGCTGCACTGGCAAATTCACAACAGCTATGGATAGCTACAGAAGATCAGGTCAAGATGGGTTTGTCAAGATTCCATCACAGGTGCGAGAGGAACTCATGAGATATCTCTCTCAGAAAACTTACTGCAAGTTTATAGTTGGTGGTGGAGGAAGAGTCATATTCTTTTTTTTTTTTAATTAGGTATTTTCCTCGTTTATATTTTCAATGCTATTCCAAAGGTTCCCCATACCCACCCCCCCCAATCCCTTACCCCCCCCACTCCCCCTTTTTGGCCCTGGCATTCCCCTGTACTGGGGCATATAAGAGTGTTATAATCATTGTTACGTTGCCAATCATCCAGTAATTAACCCCCAAACTGTGTTGATGCAAGCAAGCCTAGTTAACACGAGTGGCTCACAAAACTAAAACCGAACCAAACCAAACCAAACACGCTCACTAGAAACCCAATATAAAAATAAGAGGTGGGGTTATGGGAAGAAAAGGGAGGTAAGTAGGAATGAGGGGCATGGGAGAAAGAAATGAGAGGTAAAACTAATAAAATTCATCATATACATGGATGAAGTTGTCAAAGAATAATACACGAAATAATAGACACTATGTACTCTTTCAATTTTCAAGGCCTTCCGTAACAAATACTGTCCACTAAATGTCTTAATATTTTCCTAGCTGTATCTCATGAGGAATTAATTAATCCTCCAAATGTGTAATGAAGTCCTGCCATTCAACAAACAAACAGAAAGCAACATGACTTAAAGATAGTTGAACAGTACCATTATACAGATTTTCTGAGTTTTTTTGTTAAGCTAGTTATATTTGGATACTTAAATAACAAACACACGCAGTCACACATGATCCATGCACACATGCATGCAAGCACTTAAGTAAATATTAAAGAAAAGAGGGCCATGAATTTAAGAGCACAGAAGTCAGAGGGTACATGAGAGGGTTTGGAAAGAGGAAAAAGAAAAGAAAAATTATGTAACATATTATAATTTCAATTCTTTTCTTAAAGATGGGCAAAATATTTGACATACATCTCTTTAAAAAAACAAAACCTACCAAATAGCATATGGAAAGATACTTCACATTACTGATCATTAAACAAATGCTAAAAGAAACAACAAAAGAATGTCTTTCATATTCAATTGGATGACTATTAACAAAATAGAAATTAGAATGTGTAGATGAAGATGTTGGTAACCTGAAACCTTGTAGTACTTTCAGGTACGCAAAACATGTGTCTTCTTTTTCTGTTCCCTCAAAGACCCTTCTTAGGGTTCTGGAATCCATCCTGCACAAGTTACGTACATAGTTTTGAGGTTTTATTCCAATTTCAAAGTATTTTAGAAAAACAAAGTAAAGGAGAGAACATTTATTTTGAGTCCTGGGTTCAGAGATTTCATTCAAAGGTCAGCAGGCTTCATTGCTTTGGGTCTGGGGAGAGGCAGAATAAGAGGGTGTTGAGAATGTGGCAGAAGAGGCTGTTCCCCTCATGGTGGGCAGGAATGGGGAGAAGGAGAGGACAAGGAAGACACAGAGAGGGAACACAGTCTGGAATAAGAAGCCTCTCGGGACGATGATGCAAGTTCTCCAAGTGGATGAGGCTCACCTAACAATCTGTTCAGTTATGAACTTATGACCTAATACTGCTCAGTAGCATCACCAGCTGGGGACCAGGCTATCAACACAGTTGGGAACATTTTATACCCTAGTCCTACAGTGAGTTTAGAGAGTCAGTTTCACAAGTTGAAAGGGTTCATGATAGAAACATGACAAGTGAATGTGGGTAATACTTCTACATTGGAAATTTAGGAGTAGTTAATATGGCAAAAAAATTTTTATGTTTAAAATATTTAAAAGGGACACCAAGAGACCTGTACACAAAGAATGCAATTACATATGTTATCTGCCACACTTTATTCCTACAGACTACACAATGGATTTTAGTTTTATCCGCGGTGCGGTGACTGTGCTACCTGCTGTGGATCCACACACCTTTATACATGTCTGCTCTGTTGTGCATTCAAGTATGGACTTTGGTTAAAGGCTATTCAATGTAATCTTTTTATCCATTTACAGAGAAGAATGATGCTTTTCTCTATTCATATTGCTCTTATTTTTATATGACGCTGAATTTAATCATCTGAGCATGATAAGATAATAAGTGTTCACATCCTGTTGCTTGGATACAATGGCATTAATATTCTAAAGGGTAATGAAACAGGAAACACGTGGGCTTTCCCCCTATGGTAAGAACTGCATCTAAGGAAACTTTACTTCGATTCCTTTAATTTAAAACATATTCAGGTTTTTTGGGTTTTGGTTTTTTACTTTATACACTAGACTTAACCTGTGACTTGACCATGGGACCTGGGCTTTCTACGTAACTGACAGCACATTTTACCAGACACGAACGCTAATTTTTAAAACTTGCTTTTTTAAAAGAATATTTTGAAGGACATTAAAATACTTAAGAGACTGCACTTAACAATCTTTTAACAAGTGAAAACTGGTGAAAACATTACATAAGCTGTGATATTACTTAATTATTAAACTTCTCAGAAACCTTATGTGATAATTTAAACATCCTTCTCTAAGCAGAGGATGCCAGCATTAAAATTCTCAAACTCAATTAAGCAGTATAACACTGTTTCTTTTTAATTTCAGTCCACTTGACTTGTTAAAACATACACTGAAACACAATTCAATTTGGGTTTAAGATAGATGAAGGCAGGACTTATGGCTCAAAAAGACCATAATAAAAATCTTTGTTTTTTTTTTTTCTTAAAAAGTGTAGAAATGCAAACATTGACTTATTTAATAAAAACATCTGTGTTCTGTGGCTTACCACAGGAAAAATGTGAAAATGTTGACTTTGGTGAGTGTTGATAAATGTTTAACTAGGGCCTGCTGGATATTCAAAATGTGTCTTCCTAGAGAAGGGCAATATAGTTAAAAAAACAAAACAAAACAAAACAAAACTGAACTACAAAGAAAGAGAACATGAGTAAGGATAGGATAATTTGCTTAAAATAAGTAGGAGATATAACTTAAAAGATGTAACCTATAATAATTCCATATTAACTATATGTAAAGCATGTGGAACCTAATCAAACAAGATGTTATCATAATACTTAAAAAAAAAAGACTTAAAACCAGAAATTACTGGTCATTTTTTACATATTCCAGTATTTGGAAATGCACTACTTTGAGGATGGCCACTTTCCTAAATTGACACAAAGTTCTTCTGAGACCGTAGGTAAACCACGTCAGGGATAGTTTTGAAATCTGAGAAGAATATTCTAAAATTTCAGTGGGGGATTAAAAGGTCAGGAATTGCCACGATGCTTTTGAATAATAAAAGTTAGTAATCCTCTCTTCACTGTAGCTATAGTGATAAAGAGCATACTGTGGATAGAGCATAGAAAACAAACAATGTATTTAGGAGAGAACCAACTATAAATGAAACATTGATACAGGAATGAGGGGGTACTGCATATCAGTAGGAACACACAGGCCTATTAAAATATAGCTCTTTTTATTTTTTATTAGATATTTTCTTTACTTACATTTCAAATGCTATCCTGAAAGTTCCTATACCCTCCCCCCGCCCTGCTCCCGTACCTACCCACTCCCACTTCTTGACCCTGGCATTACCCTGTACTGGGGCATACAAAGTTTGCAAGACCTAGGAACCTCTCTTTCCAATGATGGCCGACTAGGCCATCTTCTGCTACATATGCAGCTAGAGACACGAGTTTTGGGGTACTGGTTAGTTCATATTGATGTTCCACCTACAGGGTTGTAGACCCCTTCAGCTACTTGGGTACTTTCTCTAGCTCCTCTATTGGGGGCCCTGTGTTCCATCCTATAGTTGACTGTGAGCAACTACTTCTGTATTTGCCAGGCACTGGCATAGCTTCACTTGAGACAGCTATATCAGGGTCCACAATGGAGTACTACTCAGCTATTAAAAACAATCAATTTATAAAATTCTTGGGCAAATGGATGGATCTGGAGGATATCATCCTGAGTGAGGTAACCCAATCACAAAAGAAGTCACTAGATATGCACTCATTGATAAGTGGATAATGCCCCAGAAACTTAGAATACCCAAGATACAAATTGCAAAACACAAGAAAATCAAGAAGAAGGAAGACCAATGTGTGGACACTTCATTCCTCCTTAGAATAGGGAACAAAATACCCATGGAAGGAGTTAGAGAGACAAAGTTTGGAGCTAATACAAAAGGATGGACCATCTAGAGACTACCCCACCTCGGGATCCATCCCATAATCAGTCACCAAAAGCAGACACTATTGCATAAAATATAGTTCTTAACACTTGAATAATATTATATAGAGAAAAGTGACTTAATTTATAATATTATATATTATAAATTAAATTATATAACACAAATCTATAATATGTAACCTAAACACTGACCTCCAGAAGTTTTGGAAAAATTACAGTCTAAGATATTGTGCTTTGGATGCGTAAGCTTTTCTTGGGTACAAAAAGATGCTAACCAAGAAAGAATGAGAACATGGAACTGTGCTTTGTTTTGTTTTATACAACTGATCAATTAAACATATAAAGTGATCAATTAAAGTATTCCAAACATATATGCTGATGAAGATACCAGCTTGGAAACACATAAACAAGAAACCAAACAGTAGTGATATAATCTTCACTAAAGGACCAGCTGTAAGGACAAGTTTGTAACCGGAAAAAAAAAAAGAAATTGGGATAGCCAAAGTGTAGCTATGTTTTGGCGGGTGAAGATTAAGACATGACATCTCCAGGAGCTGATTGGGAAGTCACAGAGGACTGAGTGAGACTCTCAGGCATCTTCAACAGCAGTAAGGGCCACAAAGGACTGAATGGTTTATGTGAACCAGGGATGCTCCTGGTAATTGTTTTCAGGAAACCCCCTGTGTCAACCCTGGTTACAGTGGGACACATTGAAAGTATTCCTTTTCTCATTGGATCTGCCTGTTTCCACTTTTGCTCAATTTTTAGTGGGCCCATTCTATTCTCTCTGGCTCCATGCTCTAATTACTACCTTGCTCGCCAGACAGCAGTGCAAGCTATAATCCATCCAGATTGGTAAAAATAGATCACTCTGGGACAACCACCTACAAGTCTATTGAGAAAAGCATACAAAATGCACAAAGATGAAGAGAAAACTCAGCAGCTGTGGAAAGAAGCTGTTTGGATAGATGTTTATCCTCTAACTTGCAGTTTTCAGTCAGCTTGAAGTAGCGGCAAAGGACCAATTTTTATATCATTTTAAAGTTATGATCTTTGTGGGCTTCTGGTTAAAGCCTAAGAGTACCATTAAACAAACCAAAGTTAAACTAAACAAAGCAAAGCAAACTAAAGCAAGCCAAATAAAAAACCAGCACTGCTGTCCATTTGAAGATGGAGAACAACCACTCTGTATTCATTCATTCATTCATTTGTTTATTCATTCATTCATTCATTCATTCATTCATTCAATCACCCATTCATTGATTACCAACTTATTTCTTATAAAGCATAGGAACTGATCTACGTTCCTTTGAACCATGGTCCATTTCTTCAGAATTTTTATATAAGAGTACTTATTCTTGTACACTAAAAATAAAAATCAAGGTTTCAATATTTCATTAATCTTTGAGAAAATATTTTCCAATTGTAGCATAGATTGAAGATTGGTTATTACAAAATTATGAAAAAGAAATTTAGATAGTTTCCCCTTAAGATTTTTACAAGTGCTGCAATATCACCCAGTCTTTTACATCCGAGTGTTGCTAAATAAGTGAAATTTAGTCCGAATTTTTGAATCAACATCTGAATTACCCATTACCATTTGGCCTATATGTTCTCTGTAAGGCCATGACATCACTCAAATTGAAGTAGCGTTTTTAAAAAAAGAAAAGAAGGAGTTCAAGGAGATTCAATCATAAGGATGATTATAATTTTATCCTTAAAGAAATCCTCATCTTTAATAGCACCTTCAAGCTGTGTGCAGAACACAACAACCTCTCCCTCCTGGCAAAGCCAATCATGTTTGTTACTTCAAGTCCCATGAAAGCCTGTGCCTTTAGGATGCTAAAGTAAGGGAAAATATAAGCTATTTAGGCAGGTCAGAAGCAGTAATATGGGGTTTTTCTTAGAATGCTTACTGCTTACTGTAATTAAGACTTTTTGAAAAATGTATTTTTCCGTGTGTCAGCAATTATTTTTTTCTTGCTATGATGTAGTGTGTTGTATGTCTCATGTAAGAGACATATTTGAAATCACTTACCGATAAACAGTGAAAATGGGACAGGTCTTGATCAGACCACTGGGGAAAGCAAAGCTTGCCACAGACTTGACAACATTTTAAATAGAAAAACAGAAAATGTATAAATTGGGAAATTTAAAGATCAAAAACTATTAGAAGTACATCTTTAAACCAAAACAAACAACAAAAACAAAACAAAACAACAACAACAACAAAAAAAAACAAAACAAATCCAACCAACCAAACCAACAACAACAAAACAAAAACAAACACAAAGCACCCTTTATTGTCTTTTCTTATTTTTTATTTTTTCAGACAAGGTCTTTGACAGTTTACATTGTCAAGCAGCCATAATCTAGAGTCTCCTGGGAAGTCAATTTTAGAGGGTTCAGGTAGACAAAGTTTGCTTCAGTCTCTAGGGGACTCTCTTGGTTGTAGTGATTGATGTAGGAAAACTTGTTATTGTGGTCAACACCATTTCTTGGTTTGTGTTCTGGGACGTATAAAGGCAGAGAAAGTGAGATGAAATTAAAAAAAAAAAAGGTAAGAAAGAAAAGAAATTAGCTCTAAACTAGAGCTCTGGTCTGGCTGGCCAATGAGCATAGAGAATAGGCCTATGTCCGTGCACATCCCCATACGCAGTGCTGAGGCTGCAAATATCACCTCAGTACCAGGCTTTTGTGTGGGTGAAGCAGATCAGAACATGAGTCCTTGTAAGTAGATGGCAAGCTCTTTTCCAACTGAACTATCTCTCCACTACAGACTTCCACTTCTATATTCCTTGTTTTCCTGAGATATGGGGGAAGTGTTTTCATTATAAACTTATTATAAGCCAAAAAGTATTATATGAACCCAAATTCTAGGAAATATAATAAGATTCAATAATTATAAATGAGCCAGAACAAGAACTGTGCTCATATTTTCTCATTATTATTTTATCAAATCCTTCAAACATGCCACAATGATGAGACTATTTTACAGTATAAAACTACCAGAAAACTTATTTGTCATTAGCATTTAATTTCATTTACTGTACATATGTGCACTCATGCACACATACACACACATACACACACAAACACACACACATACACACATACATCCTATTCTTCTACATTATCAATTCAATACATTTTATTTTGTGATACATTTCAAAAGTAATAAAACTTTTCTGTATACTTTTGTGTATATCATTAATTAAATATTTAGATTTAGTGTGTATAGGATGCTTCAGACCCTCCCATAGCCCCACCCCACCCTACTCTGCCCTTTATTTACTAAAGTAAGTAAAATAAACATTTTTATTTACTTGTTTTAAATACTTGTGAATGCACAGAATTAAGTTCTGTCACAACAAATGAATGTGCCCTAATTAACATCCATATTGTAATGGTCTCAGAAACTGCCCCCTTTCTTTTCATGGTTAATTAATGCCCACTTTCATTCAGGGTGGAAAATGCTTTTCTGATTTCTTTGTATTTTCAATTACTAGAATTCTCTGTGAGGAGAATCACACAATCTGTATTTTGAGGTAAGATTTCATGCACTCAGCATAACGATTTTGAGGTCAGTCTGCATTTTTCCGTGTGTCAGCAATTATTTTTTCTTGCTATGATGTGGTGTGTTGTATGTCTCAGTCTTCTGAGGTGGCTTCTGAGGTATTTGCAGCATGTATCTACTTTGAATTGTTTGTATAGGAGTAGGATGATCCTGGGAACAGCTATGGTGACTTTTATTAACACAGTAAGCACTGTGATTTTGATTTTCAGGCATAAATCAAGGCACAAAGCAAGTTCAATAAAGAATGAATAAGAAGGGTAGCTGCTTGGACAGGCACTGGTCCTCATGGAAAAAGCTTTTCTTTTTAGCATCTTCAGAAGGGATGATACAGATCGGGTAACAATTTTCTGAACCCAGGGACATAAATCTTCTCAGCCCTCATAAATTGATCTTTGTGAGGTTTTATCCTGAAGAGCAAACTTTAGCAAAACAAGCAAGCAGGCAGGCAAGCCAACCCTGTCAAGGTGCTGCCAAATATGTGAAATCATGGGACACACATCATTCCAGTCCAGCTTCAGAGGCAACAGCAGCACAGTGGTGTGGGGGAAGGGCAGGGGGATGGGAATTTCTGAGACTTCCTGTACACACTGCCTTCTATCATCTGATCACTCAGAAGTTCTGGCTCTGGAGAGGCTTTTATCAACCAATTAGCAGAAACACCCAAAGCAGCTAGCCCACTTAACTGTTGGGTAAGTCTGTGGCCCCTTTGATGTTTGGCCTTGGCACACCAAGTGGTAATTCACAGAAAGATAAAAAGATTTAGGGCACTAAAAGACTATTCTTAGTAGATTAAAGCCTCGTTGCTAGTTCAATGACAAAGGTCTTTCAATATATATTTTCTTTCCCATCTAGAGTAAATATGCAGTCATCCTATGTAAATAATGAGAGAAAATTACAGCACCGGAGAGGAAGCCAATGAATGAGAAAGAGGTTAAATAACAGTCTAACGCTGAAGGAAAAGAACCTGTGTTTGCTAAGACAAATTTAATATCTTATTCCGACTCTTCCTTCATAAAAATTTTAAAAGTACCAGACATCTTCCCTATAAACCTTTGCTCCATTGGTGGCCCTGTAGTTACTGATTCTTGCGACCAATCCTTCTAACCTTGACTTCATTCTCTTTAGCCATAACAACAACAAAATGTCACCTAAAGGAAATTTAAGTGGAGAAACACAAGAAGACAGTGGATACTACTGATGTGAATTCCTTGAGAAGTGAACACAGTCTCTCTCTCTCTCTCTCTCTCTCTCACACACACACACACACACACACACACACACACACACACACACACACACAAACCTTGAAACTGGAACTGAAACTCAATGAGTGAGCTGCCCTGAGATATGTGAAGACCACTGAAGATGGACAACAGAGAAGGGATAAAAATAGACTTTAAATACAAGAGCTAAGAATGGGATATGGTGAGGGAATGTCAGACCTGAGGATGGCTGAGCAGGAAGAGGCCTTGAAGAGCCTTAGTAGTTTACAGAGGAATAGGGAAGAGGAGAGAAAGCTTGCTAAAAGATTTGTTACATTTCCTGTTATTTCTGTGTTCCTTGGAGGATAAATGTTAAAGCAGGTGCAACACACTTGTTTGTAGAGATTACTGGGTAGTTGATTAACTAGATAGTCTATCTGCTCTTTGTCCTGTGTCAACATAGACTCTTGCAGCCTTTGTTAATTGAAATGCTGATACCTTGGTAGATGGTGCAGTGCTTGTCAAATGTTTGAACCTAAGAACGTTAAATGTAGAAATAACTCTACCTTTGACAGAGATGATTTTAAAACAAGACAACTAAACAAAAACTTTTAAGTGCTTTCTATGAAGGGATAGTAAAATTTAGCATAGTTGTATTTTCTTTTATCTGGAAAGATTAAATACTTTGAAGGCTGTGTTCTGAGTTCCTTAACTCACTCTAATTAGTTGTCTTTGTTGGCAAGCAAGAATGTGAGCAAGTACGGGGACAGATGAAGAAGGAAAATGAAGCACATTGTTTAGCATAAATCTGCATGCTTCCCTGGAGTGTGCACTGCTGTTGTTTTGAGCAGTCTATGACACTAGGCATTGAATGTAACTGTAGGAGAATCTTTGCATCTTTGTAAAGGATTTGCTGATTTTTCCTTCTATTTGGACATTGCATCTTCTGTCTCTTGTTATGTGCTTAGTCAGTTGTCATTGATAAAAAAAAAAAAAAAAAAAAAAAAAAAAGGAAGCCTAGCCAGCCTCTTTTAAAAATTTAGCTTTAATTTTTGGCAATGTTTTTCCATGAGAACTGAGCATGGGAAACACTGTATTCAAGGGAAGAGCAGAGTCCAGGAAAAGGAATGTAACTTGTAGAAATCAATCTTCCTTCTTTCCCCTAGGACCTAGTCCTAGACCTATTTCCTTCAACTCTCTCCAGGGACTTCGCCTGATTAGACCTCAGTTCTTAATCTGATTTTAAAAAAAATCCCTGTATTACAAGATCTCTATGCTTCCTATATGAGCTGGTAGTTTATTTTTAACCATCATGACAACTATTGCAGAACCACACTGTGAAATCAGAACAAAGTGTGCTGGAATCCATGGACCAATCAGCTCTGCATGACGCAAGCTTTTGGAAAACATGAAGGACCTGCAGTGCTATACGCTTTTGATTTTTTGAACTTATAGTATTGGTTTGTTTGTTTTTGTGAAGTCCTACTCCTCTGCCCTCCCTTTCCATACCTGCCCTCCACCATGGAATCCTCCCTCCTAAACAAACCTAAACTAAACTAAGTAAATTTCCCTATTGAAACTGTTATATGTCACAAGGAGTGTCACAGTTTACCTTTCTTTTTTATGTTTCAGTTCTTTTTTTTCTTTTATTGGATATTTTCTTTATTTACATTTCAAATGTTATCACCTTTCCCCTCCAAGAAGCCCCCTATCCCATCCCTTCCCCCCTCCCCCGTGCCTCTATGAGGGTGTGCCCCCACCACTACCTTCCAGCCCTGAAGATACTCCAACATATAACAAGGACACATGCTCCACTATGTTCATTGAACCCTTATTTATAATAGGTTCCAGAAGCTGGAAATAACCCAGATGTCCCTCAACAGAGGAGTGGATACAGAAAATGTGGTACATTTACACAATGGAACACTACTCAGCTATTAAAAACAATGATTTCATGAAATTCACAGACTAATGGATGGGACTTGAAAATATCCTGAGTGAGGTAACCCAATCACAAAAGAAAACACATGGTATGCACTCACTGATAAGTAGATATTAGCCCCAAACTTTGGAATATCCAAGATACAATTCACAAGCCATATGGATGCTTCAGTGCTTCTTAAGGGGTAACAAAATGCTCACCAGACGAACTATGGAGACAAAGTGTGGAGCAGAGACTGAAGGAAAGGCCATCCAGAGACTGCCTCACCTGGGGATCCATCCCATATACAGTCGCCAAACCCGGAAGCTATTGCAGATGCTGGCAAGTGCTTGCTGACAGAAGCCTGATATGACTGTCTCCTGAGAGGATCTGCCAGAACCTGATAAATATAGAGGTGGATGCTTGCAGCCAACTATTGGACTGAGAGCAGGGTCTCTCATGGAGGGTTGAAGAAGGGACTGAAGGAGCTGAAGGGATTTGCAGCTTCATAGGGAGAGTAACAGTGCCAACTGGCCAACCCACCCCCACCCGCAGCTCGGGGAGACTGGACTACCAGCCAAAGAGTACACATGGAGGGACCCATGGCTCTGGCTGCATATGTGGCAGAGGACGGCCTTGTTGGACATCAGTGGGAGGAGCGACTGTTGGGCCTGAGGGAGTTTGAGGCCCCAGTGTAAGAGAATGCCAGGGTGGGAAGGCAGCAGTAGCTGGGATTGGTGGTGCAGCACCCTCCTAGAGGCAGGGGGAGAGGGGAATGACATAGGATGGCTCTGGAGGGGAGACCTGGAAAGGGGATAACAATTTGAAATAAGAGAGAAAGAAAGAAAGGAAGAAAGAAAGGAAGGAAGGAAGGAAGGAAGGAAGGAAGGAAGGAAGGAAGGAAGGAAGGAAGGAAGGAAGAAAGAAAGAAAGAAAGAAAGAAAGAAAGAAAGAAAGAAAGAAAGAAAGAAAGAAAGAAAGAAAAAGAAAGGAAGAAATGCCACAGGAAGCAAGGGTTTGGGTCAGGATGAGGAGATCTCTACCACACACCTGCCACTGCATGGCGAGTGAAAGGTGGAGGCAACTCTGCTCAACCCTCAGATATTAAAGTGGCCAACAGGAGAAAACCTAGAAGAGGGTGGTCCATAGGGTGTTTGGTAGTACCATAGGACAGGGACATTGCCACAGCAGACCCCTGCTGCTGCAGGGACACAGACCTAAGCATGGCCCTTGGCAGCAGCACTGGCAAGAACTTTACCATGTATAGCCTCAGGTGGCAGTCCAGGCTACTCACATCAGGCTGTTTCTTAACACCCTGCTGCCTCTCTTCATCGTGAGCAACCATTCTGCTTCTCTTTCTCTCCCATGTCTGTCACATACTCATTCATGGAGTTGTACCTACACATACTGCATCAACGATGACATCTATTAAAAGATAGAATGGTTAAAAGTTTGTCCAACTTGAAGACTTCAAAGGAATTAAATCCCTAGCCAAAGTTAAACACAGCACAGGAAAACTGTAATTCACCATGTCTGGTGGTTGAATGGCCATTACAACCAGCTAGAGAAGATTAGCAGATAGTCCAATGATGAGAGACAAACACATCGTGATGTGTCAGTCAGTTGTGGGTCTCCAGTCTGCAGGGACTGCTTTTCTTTCTAGGCTAGGATGTAGTTCTAGGAGTCACAGCAACTCACCCAATGGTCACTTTTTTCAAGGAAGAAGGCAGAGGCCCACTGGCACTTGTGTTCCTTACTGGTTCTATTGATAGACAGTATAATTTTTCTTTTTCCAAAGAGCAAGAACAGAATGGCTTTCTCATCTCTAGTTCCTCCTCTCTTCATGCTGCACAAACATCTCTGCTACTCTTCCATCTATCCACCACTTGTTTGTTCCCTGTTTTCTCTCCTATCACTGTGCCCAGCCTGGTGTGGCCCTCAGTGTTTTCTAGACACTTCAGTATTTTGGTTTTTTAAATCTAAATTAGCTCTAATTTCAGTAAAAGATAAACACTATATAATTCTGCTATTTGTTTTTTCCTATTATTTTTAAAATATGTCAACATGGTAAAACAACACACACACACACACACATGCATGCACACACATAAAACAAAACAAAACAAAACAAAACAAAACAAAACAAAACAAAGAAAAAAAAACCTTACTTGGAGCTAATTGTCTCCTAAATTTGTTTCCTGTTTTTTTCCTTCTTGAGAAAACAGGCATTACCAGTGGTGGAACATATTCTTAAAGTTAATTTTTTCCAAGAGAAAATTGATTAAATATTGTATAATTTTAATGTCTTTTGCTCCCAATGGCTATCATTGGAAGGATGAAGGAGGTTGAATTCTTTCTATTCAGGATTTACATAATCTCTTCCCAAATGCCAACAGTCCAGAGTACAAATGGGTTTTCTGCACTTCACTCAATGTTTAGTTGTAGTTTATCTGAGACTTTGGTACACATTACATTGTATCATCAGAATTGTTCTTCACTGCACAGTTCTTATTTCTGCAAATGCTGAGAGTTCCGAGAGAAGACAGTACTGTCAACTCTTTCCTCACTAGGACAATGAGCTAAGAGCTATGACCTTGCCCATGGCTTTGCCCATTCCATCGCTGAGAACTTAATTGATTGACTCATCCATGCTGCCATGGAAATGCCTGCCTCTCTCCCTTCCAGCTACCTGCTTCTAAAGCTGTCTCCTCACTTGGTGCTTCACTGGGCAGTCAGTTGAGCCCCTCAAGAAGATAGCATCGGATTTCTCCCTCTGCACAACCTTTCTTTTATAGCTATTACTTTTATAGCTATTATTTTATAGTTGAAGCTAAGAGTCTTTCCCTTTTTAAAAATACATTTTAATTAAAATTGAATACCTTGCTTTCTCCTGCCCTTTCTTCCTGCCAGCCCCTCCCATGCCATGTCCACTCTAAAATAAATAGCCTCCATTTCTTTGATTATTAAATACATACTACTGAGCTGCTGAGTCCATTTATGTAGTTTTTTTTAATTCACATGGATTGTTTCTTAACGTGTGTGCTATGTGTTAGAACCCATTTCTATGTATACTTGGAAAAATTCAACCAAGGACAAATGATATACCACAATAAGACAGTTCAAATACAAGGACTAACATGAACCTTTAGAACTGGGTTGTCAATAACCTCCCTGGCAATAGGGACACATTATTGCTCTTAGAGGAGACGCAAATGGTTCCTGGAACTACAAAACAGTGCAACTGCTGATTGAGTGAGCTAGGATCTTCTATTAACCTATGATGAGGGCTAGCAGTATCTTTGAGGACAAGTAAATGAGGCTGCTAAAGGATAATAAAATAATGTGAAATAGAACAAAAACTAATACATCAGGATGGAGCAAAACAAACAAACAGAAGAAAAAGAGCCCAAGAAAAGGCACATGAACCAGAGACATTTGCACATTCAGGAAATCCCTAAAAACACAAAGTGGAAGCCACATTCAAAGGAGCTGTAGGGTAAAACATGAAAAAAAGAATAAAAATAGAAAGTTAAGTTCAGATTTAAAAATTATGAGGCAAGTAGCCTCCAAACTCCAAAGATGACATTGAGTTAATTTTCTGTTAGCCATTTACTGTTGGGCATGTGGCTTATACTTAAGAGTAGTTTATTTCCCCAGTAGGACTCTCTTGACAAAAACATAAGATTTTAATTTGCAATTAGTTACCAATAGAAGATTGCTTCTGAGTTAGGGATGGGGATATGTGTCTATTTCTCCTTTCAGCTATTGTTCCCCATTTGGTGCAGACTCTGTATCTGCTGCCTCAGTCTCTGTGAGTTAATATGAGCATCGATCTTATTGATTTACAGGGCCTTGTTTCCTTGTTGTACTCCATCTCTTCTGGCTCCTATACTCTTTCTGCCTCCTCTTCTGCAGTGTTCTGTATATACCTGGGGAAGAGATTTGAAGAAGATATCCTTTCTAGGGCTGAATACTCTCAGGTCTCTCATGATCTGCATAATATCCAGCTGTGTCACTATTAGTTTCCATCTTTTACAGTAGGACCCTTCTCGCTTCTCTGATGAGCAAAGTATTGATCTATGCATGCAGCAAAATATCATTAGGAGTCATTTTATTTCTATGTTCTTTTTACATGAACAGTAGTATTTGTTTTTCCCTAGGTCATGGGACTATATAGCCTTTTGTTCTTGGTCACTCAAGCAGTATTTTGTATGGGTTCCACCTTGCAAAGTGGTCCTTAAGTCAAATCAGTTGGCTTCTCCCACAAGCTTTGTGTCATCAGTGAATTAGCATATCTTGCAGGCATGTCTCCATTTAGACATGTATATTTCTATTTTGGTAGCATGCAGAATAACTTCCTGTAACAAAGATGCTAATCAGGAGGGGGTGAATATTCTATATAGGTCCTAGCTCAACTTCCTCATGCTCAGATAGTTGTGTAAGTGTTGTATTCAATAATAGGGCCTTATCATCAGTTTCTGGAGAGCAATGTATATTCTTGGCAAAAATCTGGGTTGTGTGGGAATTCTTACGTGACTCCTTTGGCCAATAATTCAATCAGATGGCACCTATTCCCAGTCCTAGGAGCTTCACCTGGTTGTAAGAGCTGTTCTTTTGGGGGCTCTGTCTCAATTATCTGATAACATAATTTAGATCACCAACATGCTTCTACTGTATTAGGTTTCTATATACCACCACTCAGATGGATGCTTCATCCTACCACAGAAACGCTTGTCCAACCATGTTCATTACTGATCTGTTCATAATAACCAGAAATTGGAAACAACCTAGATGTTCCTCACCAGATGAATAGTTAAAGATAAGGCAGTGCATTTACACAATGGAATATTACTTGGCTATTAAAATTTTTAAATCATGAAATTCTCAGATAAATGGATGGAATTAGGAAAACAACAACAACAAATCCTGAGTGAGGTAACCCAGACCCAGACAGACAAATGTAATACATCTTCACATATATGTGGATACTAGCTGTTTTTCAGTGATAACCAAGTTAAAATATCTGTAACCACAGAGGTTAGATTTGCAGTAAGGGAGTAGTGGAGACAGGTAGATCTCCCTAGGAAAGGGAAATAAAATACATATTTATGGATAGATGTGTGGGGGTTATTGAAACAGCAGAATCAAGTGGGAAGAAGGAGGAAAGAAGGGTATGAGAGAGGGAATATGAGGAGAGACCGCTAACATCAATCAAGTGTGCACATTGTCTAACCAATAACCAAGTGTACTGATGCCAGCACTAAACCAGATGCACTGCAAGAATAATCACAGAAGGATATAATCCTCTGCCCAAGGCTACCCATGAAATCTAAATGTTCCTCTAGAATTTCTCCGTGGCTAAGTCACATCTTCGCTTAGTTGCCAGAATTTCAGTAAGTACTTTTCAAGAATTAATTTTTATAATTTTTTCTTTATTTAAGGACTTTATAGACTAGTACAGAGTGTTTCTATCGTTTCTACCATTTCTATGTCCCTGATTCTTCTCATTTTCACCCAATCAGCTTCTTTCAGGTTTATGACCCCTTCTTTTTTCTTTTTTTTTTTTTTTTTTTTTTCCTGAGTCAGGGTTTCTCTGTAAAGCCCTGACTGCCCTGGAACTCACTTTGTAGACCAGGCTGGCCTTGAACTCAGAAATCTGCCTGACTTTGCCTGCCAAGTGCTGGGATTAAAGGGGTGTAACACCACCCGGTTCATGACCCCTTCTATGATTATCATTCATAGATTAATGATGCCTTTGTTTGCACGCATTTAGAACTGACCACTTAAGACATGTTTAACTTCTAAAAAACAAACAAAACCCCCTTTTCTGTACATATCCCTTCTATGATTATCATTCATAGATTAATGATGCCTTTGCACGCATTTAGAACTGTCCACTTAAGACATTCTAATTTCTAAAAAACAAACAAAACCCCCTTTTCTGTACATACAAGTAACATTGTACATACTGAGTAGTTTAGTTTAGAATTATGTGTGTGTGTGTGTGTGTGTGTGTGTGTGTGTGTGTGTGTATATATATATATATATATATATATATATATATATATATACATATATATGTTACATGTAACACGTACATATGTGTGTGTATAACAATGATTAAAGAAAAAGAATATGGATATGAGAAAGAAGAATAGGTTTACATGGGAGAGACTGTAAGGAGGAAGGGGAAGGGGGCAGTGAAATGAGGTAATTATATTACAAATTCTAGAAATAAAATGTGAAGTTTAATATTCAACAACAGCAGTGACAACAAGAACAATAAGAACAACAACAACAACAACAACAACACACACACACACACACACACACACACACAGAAGCACACACACAAACTGGTTCTCCCACCTTTGGCAGCCATTGACTACCTACAGATTTTCACATAGTAGTGAGACACTGTGAAATTTCTATCATGCATTTTGACTTGTCAACTGAAGTGGTTGTGCAGACAATCATACCTCACTGTTGAGAGTTCATGGGTGTAATATATGTCTATTGTGTGAATGACACTATTCTATAGCCATTCTCTCAGTCAACAGACTCCTGTAGTTTCTATATCCCATCTTCCATAAAGTTCCATGAGCCTTGTGTTTTAAATGTAACATTTAGTGACAGGCATTAGATGGCTATTTACTCTCACATTCTGCTGCATTTTGAATTGGGATTTTTTTTCCCTGTTATAAATTCAAACCTAGTTGGGTGATAAGTTAGATATAAGTACCATTATCTTAACCAGTTGTCTTCCTAATGGCTTTTAAAGGTAAAAAAACACTCAGAGGTCAGCATTTGTCATCTATAAAGCAAAACCTTTTCCAAAGGATGGGCAGGACACAGTGATATCCTGAACCATCATCCCATAACAGAACATGCAGTTACAGAAGTGAACTATGTAAAACACAATCAAAGTCTGTTGTCACTTGTTCTGAGCAAGTGTCAGGTGACCCTAAAGTTTTCAAGAAAATACTGAAGTCAAAGATTAGCAAAGTCTAATAGAGCAGAGAGAGGTTCCATCTGTTTATATCACCTGTTTTCTTTCCACAGGTTAAGGTTTGGTGCAAACGTGGATAGGAGGCACTTACTTTATTAGTGCTCTGTAACCACCAGTCATTCTCCCTGAGCGACTGCATTTCTTATCTGCAGCTCTTCTCTATGGAGCAACCCTATATTTCTCCATACATGCTGAATGATGTCATTGGGCCTCACACCTCACACCTATCCAGGGTCACATGTCTTACCTGGCTGTTGGAGAATTTCTGGCTGGGCAAACCACCTCCACCCCTAGTACAGCCATTTACTAGCGGGAAATGTACCCTCCTTAGTCTTCAGTTATGGTAGTTGTCTACCCCAGGACAGACTTGAGTGCCTTTCCCTGTATTGTGCTATCTCAAATGTCTTCTGGAACTTGCTCTTAAAGCCTCCAGAAGCTCCATAGAACACAAAATTTGTCCTTCTGACAATGTGTTCCTTAGGAATGATAGCTCAACACAATCTTGCCATATTTGTCTTTGAGTGACAGAGATAGACCTCCTCCTTTGCTTTACCATTTTCTCATCTTCTCTCTCTTTACATGCAGTCTTAGTATGCTTGTCATAGTCACTAAATCTGACAGAACCTTTGCTTCTTTATAATGCTCTTTCCCCACCAAAGGACTCAGCAGTCAGTAGACGTCCATATGGGCCTCAAGTTCCCTGTTGGAACAGCATCCTCTGTGAATATAGTTCTATCTAATCTACTGAACTGGGATTCAGACAGAGTTCTTTCTATTTCTAGCTCCCATAATAGCATTTTTCCTCATCTATTGTTTTCCATTTCTGGACATTTCAGAGAGAGAGAGAGAGAGAGAGAGAGAGAGAGAGAGAGAGAGGTTCCATCTATTTATATCAACTGTTTTCTTTCCACAGGTTAAGGTTTGGCTCTGATAAGCCAATCCACCAGGGAGAGGTTTCTCTCAAGCTGAATGAGTGAAAAGGTACACTTTTAAGTACCTCTTTTGTACTCTTTTTCTTCTTCCTTTTTCTTTCTTTCTTTTTTTTTTTTTTCTAGGATCTCCCTGAGTAGGCCAGACTGGATTTGAAATTATAATCTGTGCCCTTCAACTTCTTGAGTGCTGGGATTGCAAACTTAGTTCTTTCTTTTATTCATTTCCTTCACTGACAAATCACATGATCTACCGAATTTACACACACTTCTATCAAATTGTTATCAATTACAGGGCCACTCAAGCCTATCTGTTATAGCTATCACATATTGCGGTGGTTGCTATGCATCTTCAAATGCTACACTTTGCTATGCACAGACCATACAAGCTGTGTAGGTACAACTACTACAGTCTTCTTCTTGCAGACTTTAAAATGAGTACTAACTAAGCAATGGGAACCATCATTTACTGATAACTTGTTCACAATTATCTCCTTTTACCTTTAGTCTTTTTACCATTAAAACATTTTGTTTTAACACTTGACCATTACATGAGTGTAGTATGCCAAGCATGTAAATGTAAAACATCTGTTTTCTTCAGTAAAGATATATTCAGTTTTATCATCATTATCACAGTAGGCAACACTGAAAGTTCAGCTTAAGCCAACATTATCCAAATCCAGTCAATTCTGTCTATCATCTGAATCAATTACTAGGGTATTTTAGAAGGCTCCTTCTTGAATCTCTTACTACCCACCTTCCCTTATCTTCAGGATGACATCATCTTCCAGTAAAATTTCTTAGCATTCAGCCAAATTTTCCAAATATTTTAATATACAATTTGATCCCTTAACACTTTTATTCCACTGAAACTGTCTATAGTCTAATTTAACTGTATCAGCACATACCTGCATATCATTCCCACATTCAATACTGAAAATAAAATAATCTTCTATGTTTTTACTGAGGTTGGCTCAGCTGATATGATGAAGATCTATAAATATTTTTCTGAAAGGTTTTTTTATTTATCACATTTTCTATTTTATAAGATCTTTCCATCTTGCATCTACGTGGAATTCCCTGCTTATGTGTCAGTCATAGTCGTAGACTATGCGCTCCTTAAACCTGAGGCCATCTTATTCATGTTCTCAATGCAAAGGCACAAGACATAGGTGCTCAGTAAATAAATATGAGAGTTTGTGGATATATTGTCCACGATTCTCACTTTCATTTCTATAGTTTGGGAAAGCATTGTTTTCTATCAAAGTTTATATAGTTACAATTAAGTATATTTAGGATAAACTCACTATTATTACAAGTATACCCATGGGAAACCAGGACTAGAGATTGGAGAAAATTCTCTTCCCTCAAAAACTAATGTGGAAAAGGTGACCTAAATCTCAAATATGTATATAATCTGAATAATGCTACTGAATAATGTCAGTAGCATTCACAGTATTATTATTTATTTGTAACATGGTGTCAAAAGGGCTGTCACATTTCCAGAATCATCTTTACATTAAAAGAAGTAAGAAGACAGGAAGAAGCAATGGACTTTCTTGATAAGATCTCTTATTAACTTAATCAGGAAGAGAAGGCAACCTTAAATGATATTCTGATATACTTTTCTCCATTGGAACTAAGCAGTCAAAGAAAAGGAGATGATCCTCATTGCCTCATGACAATCATGCCTTGTCACTTGAAGATGGAGGCATCCTAGCATCTATTCCTTATCACATGGAGATGGAGGTAACCTAGAATTTGCTCCTTGTCCCCTTCTGATGGAAAGAGGCATCCTAGTACCAGCTTCTTTCTTTCCAT